>NC_141879.1:336330918-336642260 GCF_056163025.1 Triticum urartu | reverse complement strand
ACACATGCGTCGGTTTAAAACACTATGATACATTCTTCAAATATCCGAATTCGCTTTTTATAATGAAGTATGATCCTCTATTCGTATTTTACACCCACACAATGGTCTTATCTTTGTAGCTAGCTAGCGCTAACTTTCTCTCGTGCATGCAGACGCCAGCATCCCTCTAACCCTCCCTCGGCATTCTCTAGCTCCATCGTGCAAATTCGTCTTTTCACTTCAGGTCGTTCACCCACGGTGTGTGTAGGCCCCCCAGCTCCTTCTTTACGGCACACATCGATCAATATGCCTCTCTATCCAGCTGTGCCTAGCACAAAACACAAGCTTGCCCTCTTCTCTTATCACCATCCATGCCTCACTCCCACCACTCTTTTCATCGATCTCGTACTCGCACACTTCTCCCCCTCGATATAGTATGACTCTCGCACCACCTCCTAGATGCATCCCTCTCTCTCCATCCTTCCCACCATGCCTCATTTGCTTCTAACACACACAAGCATGTATACCGATCGATCTCCCAACATATACCTAGGTCAACTATAACTATCCCCCCCATCGATCGACATACCTCAAAAGTTATGTCTCTCCTTTCTCTGACAAAGGGCGATTGATCTTCCTATGTAGTTATGTCGGCTTACCACATCCATATCGCCCCCCCCTCGCTCATCATTCGTGCATTCCTCCTGACCCGTCTCTCACATGCACGTGCACAGACAGGTAGCCATGCCCTCTCTTATTGATATTGCAGGCGTGCCCTCCGGTTGTCTAGCAAGCCTATCCCACCATTTGTTAGAAGCAACTCCACTACCCCCCCCCCTCCAGCACTCTAGCTCTGTCTCTCTCCCAACATTATTCCTCTCCTACACATATGCATGGACGCCGATCGATCTCCCTTAATACATGAGGTAGATTGATCTGCCTTAATACATGAGGTAGGCCTCTCTCCTCCTCCACACATATACCAGCCATTGTACCTCTATAGTTAATTAGGCCTCCCTCCCCCCTACCAGACACCGATAGTCGAGCGCTGTAGGTAGGTATCCATGCCACAGAGAAAAACTACACCTGTCCCCTCTCACATTCCAGTAGGCCAGCCACTCTATATCTTTGACGTGGGCACACACAAATTCGATGGCACTCTTTATCGATCACGCGCGCACACACACACACACATCATCATCCCTCTCTTCGATTCTATGGACACCTCAAGTCGATGATACCTCCACTCTCTTCTCGTGGATCGCCCCCTCTCTATATATGATATATCGAGGACTCTATTTTCACACACATTGCATATGTTACATTTTTTGATTGACCCACTCACGAACCCACACACTATATCTCTCTATGTTTGTATACCTCTCACACAACCCCACGTAGGTGGTGTACGTATACAAGAAGAGAATAGGTGCACCGTGCACGTACTCATGCTTCGTGCCCACCACACCCGCGCGGGTACACGGTGGAGCTCATTTCTATACGAAATGGCAGCCCACATGCTAATTTGAACGTGTGTCGCGGTTGTTTACCTACGGAGGTCATGTACCATGCCTGGTTTGTCTTTCTTCAGAGTATCTCACAATGGATCATGCCTGCCTGGTTTGTCTCTCTTTATAGTATCTCACACAAGACTGCAGTGGCTTCTCTCTCTCTCTCACCGTTGGTCACTGATCCGGCCGCATCCCGTCCGCCAGCGGAAATGGAGGACGTGCATCATTTCTCCATTCGACGGCGCCGAGGCAGCATGTCTCGATCTGCGGTACACGCCGTTCCCTCTGACCAAGCTCCGGCCGCCGCCGCTCACCTAGTTACATCCCGATGACCTCCAGGTATCCCCTCCGGCCTTGCTCCACTGCCCGTCTTCACACGTAGCTGCATGTGGATCTTCCATAGTTCTTTGCCCAAAACGTAGCTCGTCCGGCATACTTTCCATATTGCAATCTCATCCTCACACCGTTTTATACAAACACAACTGTGTTGTTATCTTCCCTTATGACAAGAAATATGCTTCTTTTTTGTCGTCGCATGTGTCATCAACTGTTATTGGCCAGTAATTGTTTCCTATCTACCAATTTTTTGCAAACAGGGCTATCCATTTCACCTCGATGCTATTGCGACCTTTTGGTGAACTGCACAAATCACTTTTTTCTTAAGAGTGTTTTGTGCAGTTCTGCCAAAATGTCACACGGGCAACGTCTGTACATTTCATTGCGACTGCACAAAGGGAGATTGGTTTTGCTCTATCCTCCTCATCCAACTCGGAGCCTAATCTTCTCCAACTAGTTAGTCTTAAGAGAGACTACAAAGGTGACCGGCTTCTATTTGTGTGTTTATTGTTTCATCAGCAGTCCTCTATTATCGTAATCACACTTAATATCTTTGGAACAGGGACGCTCAGCTCTAATTTAGTGGAACTGCACAAAATGATCGGAATGTTGCATGCTCCAGACAACTACTTCTTTTCCCAACATTCCTTGTTGATTTAGACAGAGTTGGGGGGGGGACGTTGCTGCCAATGAAAGCATGGATCAAATTTAATTTTACACCTTCTCACAACTTTGTCTTTAGTTGTGATGTAAATATTAGCTCTGATTAGCAAGGAAGTTAGTTTTTTATTGTTTCCGAAAGAGCATCGATGGCAAGACACACGAAACAAAAGCTGAAAGCTCACACCATTGTACAATTTCATGTCGCAGGAAAATTATTTGTATAGTACGTCAATTATGTAAACAAATGCTAGAAGCTTGAGAGCATTGCCAGAAGCTTCTTCGGCATCCGGGTCGATGTGCCATGCACAAAATTATACTCCTTCATTCCTAAATATTTTTCTTTTTAAAAATTTCAAATGGGCATATTTTAGAGTGTAGATTCACTCATTTTGCTTCGTATGTGCACTCCCTCCGTTCCTAAATATTTGTCTTTCAAGAGATTTCAACAAGTGACTACATATGGAGAAAAATGAGTGAATCTACACTCTAAAATATGTCTATATAGTTCCGTATGTAGTCCATTTGAATCTCTAAAAAGACAAATATTTGAGTAGTCACTCGTTGAAATCTCTAGAAAGACAAATACTCCGGAGTATATTTAAGAACCGAGGGGGTAGTGCACAACCGCATGGGAGACTCAGACCGGTCGTTGCGCCGAATTAATAGTGAGTAATGAGCAGTCAAATCATAAGCCCCACCTTTCCCACTATAAGTTGCTCGGAAGAAGCAACCATCAATACGCTCTTCTTTGAATCCGCTCATACTACTCCATCCGTAACTATTTATAGAGCGCGCTTCAGAAAAAGAGAAAATCTCTGGGACCAAGGCGACTAGCGATCGGCCTGAAAAATAGCATTGGTAGTTATAGCACAACGTCTATTACTAGAGGAAATAATGCGTACACACATGCATGTAGTGCTTCCACCCCGGGTAGACACATGCATGCACTTACTCCACTCCATAGTACTACATCGAGAGAAAATTGCGGTTACCACACCCTAATTAATTGAGCATTAAACCAAACGCGTCTAAAGTCTCTCTGGTGGTGGAAATGCATTGAGAGAAATGCATCATAATGAAGCACGCCCTCTAAACTGTGACGGAGGGAGGATTAGTATGAAGGTGCAAAACCAAGTACGCGTATGGCTAGTCGGTCAACGCACCTCCTCTTGGCATATCACTGACATGTGGGATCGGAGTGTGAGCAAACCGATCTCAATTGACGGCAAAATGGCCAACCCGCCGTTCCTTATACGAGGAGCGAGAACACACAGACGGGCTCGCACAGAGGCCAAGATATATTCGAGCATGATTGATCAGTATCATCATTACATGTTGGGCTGCTGTTTTCCGCCCTTCTCTGGAATAAATGTGTACTTTATCAGAGATTAAAAAAATAAGAGTACAGAGGCTCCACCATGCGGTTCTAGTAGTAGTACTACTCATACTACTAAACCTTGCTCTTGGCTCTTCGCATCTTCGTGAAGTCGAACAATGATGGTACTCCGCATGTTCGGTACTACAGTGTATGCCTCTGGCAATCTGACACCGAATGAACGGATGCATGTCCACCGCCTGGGCGAGTGTACGTTGCATTAGTCAAAAGGCATAAGCAAGCTTCACCTTGTCCTGCAAGCTTCTCCTTATTCTGCGAGTTGACGGGACACATCAACAAGTAGTGCTAGTCCATACTCCCTCATTTCCATTTAATTTGGCTTAATCTTTATTGCGGGTAAATGAGAGAGCTTTATTAATATATAAGCATTCTTAGGACGATCAGCCAAGACACTGGTCACTAGGAAGCGAGGTACCCCACAAAAAAAGAAGCAGGAAGTGTGGTGTTTCATCAAACCAACTCTCGGCCACATTCAAAGTGCAGCAAGCACGGTTCGCACAAAGATGTGCCGCAAGGTTTGCTGACCTGTTTACATGCTGAATAACAAAAAAAGAGGAAATATTAACGAGCGCTCCTATTTGTAACAGGATATGAGCCAGAATTAAGCGAGAATTGTGGTGAGTGTTCCATGCAGTCAACTTCCATTATCACATGCGAGAACCCTCGAAGAGAACCAAATGTGTTGAAGATTGCCTTATCACATTTTAAAAATATAATAAGAGTGCAGACGCTCCTCCATCCGGTTCCTAGTACTGCCTCTATAGACTATAGTAGTAGTACTAGTACTAGTAAAATTTGCGCTTGGTTGTTCGCCTCTTCGGGAAGTGCAACAATAATAGTACTACTAGTACTAGTATAGTGTATGCTTCTGGCAATCTGACACCGAATTAACTGTTGCACGTCCACCGCCTGAGCGAAGGACAGCTTGCATTAGTCAAAAGTTTCTCCTTGTCCCGCGAGCCACCGCGCGTAAGCTTCTCCCATCCTACAAGCTTCTCCTCGTTCGGTAAGTTGACGGGACACAGCAAAGTAATGCTAGTCCATACTGCCTCCTCTCCGGTTAATATGGATTAATTTCAAACAAGATAAATACACTGTCTGTCACTGTATATTTGTAAAAATACGGTCAGTGGACTTCATAATACGCTCATTGCGCTCAATATATACATTTTCCGGTGTTTATACGGTCACTAGCTCACCCTGGCTGAGTATGTGTGTGCATGCACGTGTAGGTTGAGCACTTGAGCGTGACTGTCTGTGTTCCGTCGTGTGCTTGGACATGCATTCATTAGGGCGTCGCGCGTGTTTTTGTGTCCATGTGTACGTGTGATTGTTGCATACACGTCGGGGGAGTACGTGTAGGGCCACTAAAGGAGCAGTCAAATCACACGGTAAGTTAGGTGGAAGAAGCAACCATCATTTCACTCTTCAATGACACGTACGCAATATAAAATGGTTGATATGGAGAGATAAACAAAACCACTATATATACACTAGCAGGAGCCTAAGCTACAAGCCTACTTTCTTGGGTTGCTCTCTTCACAAGCATAGAACGATGGTGGCCACACCGCGGGTCACATATCTGGCCTGATACCGCAATTGGGGGAAGGGAACAATGTTGTGCGTAGACGCGTCGACATCGGCGAGGGAGAAAATCCACAGTCGGTGTGTCCCAATCGAGGGTCACCGCGGTATGGGCCGATGCCGCGTCCCAACCGCCCTTCTAGCTACAACCCGACGACCCAGGTAGTCCATCTTCCTTTTGGAGCCGGCTTGCTCCACTGCCGCAGCTCCACACGTAGCTCCATCTCCATGTCACTTTGTTGGTCGAAAAGGAATGAAAATGGAGTGGAAAGTTTCCGTTTTTCTAGAGAAAAAATGGAAACAGAGAGAAACCAACGTTTTGTTTCGTTGGATCGCGCCATCGAGCAAAACCAACGTTTAAATCACGTCTGTCGCGTTTGTGTCTCACCCTCCTCCAGGGCTCAACCCCACACGGTCGCTCGGCATGCCACTCACCGCAAACCAAGTAGACGATAACTTTCTCGCCTGCTTGTCGATGGATCACGCCATGGAGTACTAGTACTACTGGAAGAGATTGACGAGTTCGGGAGGACAGCTAGCTATAGCACGGACTCCCAATAACTTTTTACATGCATGTTGTGGCCGGCTATTGCGACCTTTGAACGCGGAGCAGTCGCGTGCACCAGGAAGCGGCACGGGCAACACTCTCTTGGCCGGCGCGCCGCTTCAATGCCGGCTCCAGTGAGAGGTCACGTCCGCTCTGCCCGGGCATGAATGCGGCATTGACCGTTTCGGGCGGGAATCACGCGCGGGTGATGAAGAGGGTTCGGGTTGGTCAGGAGCGGCCATGGCAGTGGTCAGGACACCCGCAAACAATAGATGATGTACATTAATATTGCCGCATATATAATTAACAACGTAAATAATGTGCCAGTTGGACAAATATGATTGGAGATGGAGATGGAAATGGAATTTTACGTAAACACGGATATGCATGTCTATGTCTATGTGTGTGTGCGCGACGACTCTCGCGACCTGGAAGCGGGGGCGTGTTTTTGATCGAGTTTTCTTTCTTGGTATGTTAAAAATTGTCTGCTAGTTTTTGTTTCTTTTTTCTGGGAACGCGCGTATTCTATTTAAAACCACTGCTATGGAGAGATTATTTTACTCCATTATAGCGTCTTGTTTGATAGAATTTCTCGCGTCTCGCTCTCTCACCCTCTCCATATCAAAACAAGATGACAGTGTCCACACTATCTATCTCCTCATCGGTGGTCACAGATCCAGCCGAATCCCGTTCGCTACGGGAGGTGAGGAGGTGTAGCGTTGACGTTGTCGCCGTCAGTGATGGAGGAAGCCGATGTGCACCATCCTCTCAGAGCCGGCGCTGGCACAGACGAAGGTCCTCTGCGCCCTTGTTCACTGCCTTCGTGTGGGCAGATGATGCCCGCCCGCCTAATCGACATCTCGCCCACCTGAGGTATAACTTCTTGTACTGGTCCAGCTCCGTAGGTCGCTGCATGCGGGTTTTCTTCTATGAGACTACTCCCCAGCTCCCCATGTATAGTAGCCAGGGTTCGTCGACTGGTCCAACATCACCTACTATTATAGAGGAAATGCCACTCGAAATGTTGTCCCAATTTATGCCTCGGTGGAGGTATACATTTTGTTTCGACAAAAAGTACATGGTGGTTGTGCGGTCATTGTCCATATGCTCCTATTGCTGCTGCTAATCTAATACTATCACTGGTTAAATGAAGAAATGTTTTTTTCTCGGGTATCATGGTTTAGTTCCCATCAAGATAATCATGATGCTTCTATTTGTTGTTGTACTTTTCATAATTCATATTGACAATTGAGATGTCGTTGTTAATCTTGTAAAACAAAGTAACAACACTATATCCCTTTTTGTATTTTTGGAAATAGTGATGCGTATATCCATACCCGGGCATGTCTTCCCTCAATTTTAGTGGAACTGCACAAAATTGGATGGCCATTGTTGTTCCACCTCACTATCCTTTGCCACATGGTTCTTCCTGCCTCGAGCTTGACTACTGAGAAGAAACAGACCACAGTGAGGATTTGTCGAACTTCATAGGTGCCTCACACAAACTTCATGCCAAATTGATGATGCATCACCACAATTGTAAGGAACCCAACTCTTTGTTGAAAATGGAAAGAAATTGGGGCTTCGGGTAGTTTGTGCAGGACTAGATTTGCTGCCCTTACATCGGAAAAAGTTCCAAAGAGAACAAATATGGGACCAACGCAGATATGCTGCTTGGCTACATACTCTACATCACCCATTTATACGTGTGGACGCACATGGTGCTGGCATGTCCCATGTCCCATCCACATGATCATGCAGTGTGTTTTGAGATGTTGTGCTACTTGTATTGGTACTGTTTTAAATAAATGTTGAATTGAAGCTATTGTATTTTAAGCAATGCCACTCTCAGAATTAACTACTGAACTATTTTAAGAGAATTTCTCTGTTAATATGAATCAATGCAACCGTTTTAGAAATGCTACTGTCCTATACTTTGTTTTCCATCAAGATAAGGTAGATGCTTCTTTTTGTGGCCGCATGTTTCATCCCCCTTTATTGGCAGTAATTGTTTCCTTTTTTGCCTCTGTTAAATCAGGGATATCTATTGAACTTGTTGCTATAGCAAACTTAAATGTCTCACCGGCGACTTTACTTGATTTCAGAGTAACTGCACAAAACGAGATTGGATTTCCTATTCGTGTTGGCAGATTCGTACGCGATCTTGTGTGTGTTATGACAGGTTGGTACTTGCCTTCATCCACATGATCGTGCAGTGTGTTTTGAGATGTTGTGCTACTAGTATTGGTACTGTTTTAAATAAATGTTGAATTGAAGCTATCATATTGTTGTCTTTTCCCATTAAGTAGTGAACAAAAATGGGACCAACCCAGACATTATGCTTGTTTCTTTGTTACAACAAACTTTGCATCACCCCCTTTATAAGTAGATGGAAGAACATGTTGTTGTTGTGCCCACTCTCCCCTGTAACTCTTTATGATTTTTGTTAATCTAATGCCGCTGGTAAAATTAAGCAATGCCACTCTCAGAATTAACTACTGAATCTTATTTCAAAACTGCAGCACTTCTTAGGGATTGGCGGGATTACCATTTTTTGGCCGCATGTTCCTTTATTTGCAGTGATTGATTCCTTTTTTGCCTCTGTTAAAATAGGGATATCTATTCAACTTGTTGTTATTGCGACATTTTGCTTCACTTAATTTTGGTGGAACTGCACAAAATGAGACCGGATTTCCATATATGTGTTGAGATCTCTTTTAGATCCACCTCAGGTGTTGTTTCAAATCTTGATCTTGAAAGGTCGGTACCTACTTTCCTCAGAATTAACTACCGAATCTTAGTTCAAAACTACAACACTTGTTAGGGATCGGCGGGAGTACCATTTCTGTTAGGGATCGGCCGGAGTACATGTTTAAGAAATGTATTGTTCAGATAATGTCTCTGTTATTATATATCAGTTACAGTGTTTTACAAATGGTACTATCCTGCTTTGTAGTTCTTTCTACATGTTTAACCAAGGTATTGTTAAGATAATGTCTCTGTTAAAATGAATCAGTCGCATTGTTTTAGGAATGATACTTTTTTGCTTTGTCGTTCTTTATACATGTTGAAACAAGGCATTGTTAAGATAATGTCTCAGTTAATATGAATGAATCACACTGATTGAGAATTGCTATTCTCCTGCTTTGTTTCCCATTAAGATAAGGTAGATCAGTAGATGTTTTTCTTCTGGGAGTACAAGTCATCAACCGTTATTTCTCAGTAATTGTTTCCCTTATACCTTTTGTTGCTTACAAGGATATCAAAATTAAAGCTCGGTTTTATTCCGACTTAGATTTTAGTTGAACTGCACAAAAGGAGCCAATGTGTCTAAGGCAAACTACTGCATTAGTGGGTCCAGTTGGTGTTACCACTTTGCAGAAAGAAGCAGTCACTGTGTGTGCTACATAACACAAGGAATGATCTCGATGTGCATCTCATCTCATTCCATTGCACCAAGTTAATTTGAGTAAATTTTGTTGCCCTAAATGCTGTTGCAAGAGTGCTATGTGATGTTAGTTTCTGATTCTTATCAGATTATGGACATTTGTCATTTTTACCATGTTTAATGTGTGCCTCCTATGAACTTGAGCCCTACATGTGTTTTGTTGTATTCCATGTCATCTTTACAGGGGTGTATGCCATGTATTTTTGTGTTCAATGTGGTGACTAGCACAAGCATGCAAAGTGGCTCTCATGATGTTACTGATTTCAGGGACTTAGAATTCTTCTAAGTCATTTCCGTGATGATATTTTTATGCCGTGTATTCATGTTGCTATAGAGTGATCCATGCCTCTTTTGAGCATGTTCAGTAAGGATGTTTTTGAGATATTGTTATGCTCTATCCATCCATGTCTTTGTTTGCAATTATGGAGCACCCTAGCATGACTCAGTCTTGCTCTACTTTTTCTATAAAATGTTCCTGGCAGATTGTTTACATGTTAATCAATTTTGCCGAGGTTGTTGTAGTTGATCCATGCATGCTGTGTGATTGTTCTTGTCATGGTTAGCTTCTTGATAATGTCTTCTTGCTGGGTGTATGCTTAGGTTGTCATGCAATGCCTTGTGGTGAGTGCATCGAGCTCGCAAACATGCCTACGTAACTCTATTTTTGCCATGTTCCTGTTTTCTGCTAAGTCTGATTCTATTAACGAAACTTGCTATGTTTACATGGTTGCCATTGTATTTTCTGATCCCTTTTGGCTTATGGTCAGTAAGGGACTTCTGTTATATGCTTTGTGTAGTTTCATGCGATGCCTTGCTTTGCCATAATATGCTCCTGTAGCATGTTGTTATCTTGCTCTAAACATTGCTTCCTGATGTTAAATCCTGATATGTTGTTATTTTCTCTAAGTCTGTGAACCTGATATCTTTTGCACTTTTGCCATGCTTGTTTGAACCTTCTATTGTGTGAATTAGCCGTAGCTCAGTGTTCATCTTTTGTCAAGCATCTTGAGTGGATCACTACCATGTGCTTTGTTGCTCTGTTAGAGTGCAGTAGCTTATTTTTTTCTTGATGCATTTAGATGGCATCATGCTGTTAATCGCAGATTGGTGCCATTATTATCTTGCTTGCCATTTGCAAACCGTGCCTCCGATTCTAGTGATCTTTATATCGATTTGGACCGAAATCAACTCATCTTTCTAGAGGCACTGTTGGTTTTCCAAGTTGAGGCCTGGTTCAATCTTTCTTTTCCGAAGCATGCATATGCATTGCATATCACATCCCGCATATCATGCCATGTTTTGCATTATGTTGCTTGTGCATTGCACTTTGGTTGATCGTGGTTCCCTTTGCTTGTGTTCTTGCTTTGGGTAGAGCCGGGAGACGAGTACGTGATCGAGTAACCCATTGAGTACGCTTGCGAGGATCAAGCTAACGTCAACTCGGAGAAATTTGCAGGCAAGATGACCATACCCTCGAAATCACTTCTATCTTTGCTTGCTAGTTGCTCGCTCTTTTGCTATGCCTATGCTACGATACCTACCACATGCTTTATCATGCCTCCCATATTGCCATGTAAAACCTCTAACCCACCTTGTCCTAGCAAACCGTTGTTTGGCTATGTTACCGCTTTGCTCAGCCCCTCTTATAGCGTTGCTAGTTGCAGGGGAAGATTGGAGTTTGTTCCTTGTTGGAACATGTTTATTGTGGGGATATCATTATTATAACTTGTTTACTTTAATGCATCTATATACTTGGTAAAGGGTGGAAGGCTCGGCCTTATGCCTGGTGTTTTGTTCCACTCTTGCCGCCCTAGTTTCCGTCATACCGGTGTTATGTTCCTTGATTTTGCGTTCATTACACGGTTGGGTTATAATGGCAACCCCTTGATAGTTCGCCTTGAATAAAACTCCTCCAGCAAGGCCCAACCTTGGTTTTACCATTTGCCACCTAGCCTTCTTTCCCTTGGATTTCGCGGACTCAAGGGTCATCTTTATTTTAAACCCCCCCCCCCCGGGCCAGTGCTCCTCTAAGTGTTGGTCCAAACTGAGTAGACTGTGGGGCCACCTCGGGATAACTTGAGGGTTGGTTTTACTCATAGGATGTCCCATCCGATGTGCCCTGAGAACGAGATATGTGCAGCTCCTATCGGGATTTGTCGGCACATTCGGGTGGCTTTGCTGGTTTAGTTTTACCATTGTCGAGATGTCTTGTAACCGGGATTCCGAGCTTATCGGGGCGTCCTGGGAGAAGGAATATCCTTCGTTGACCGTGTGACCTTGTGATGGGCTAAGTTGGGACACCCCTGCAGGGTTTTGAACTTTCGAAAGCTGTGTCTGCGGTTATGAGCAGATGGGAATTTATTAATGTCCGGTTGTAGAAAACCTGAAACTTAACTTAATTAAAATGGATCAATAGAGTGTGTAGCCGTGATGGTCTCTTTTCGGCGGAGTCCAGGAAAAGAATACGGTCTCGTGTTATGCTTGAACATAGGTTGTTCTAGGATCACTTCTTGATCATAGATTCTCGACCATGCCTTGCCTTTCTCTTCTCGCTCTCATTTGCGTATGTTAGCCACCATATATGCTAGTGCTTGCTGCAGCTCCACCTCATACCTTCCCCTACCTATAAGCTTAAATAGTCTTGATCGCGAGGGTGTGAGATTGCTGAGTCCCCGTGACTCATAGATTACTTCCAAAACCAGATGCAGGTGCCGGTGATACCGTTCCAGGGGATGCGACTGAGCTCAAGTGGGAGTTTGATGAGGACTCAGGATGATACTACGTTTCCTTTCCAGACGATCAGTAGTGGAGCCCAGTTGGGGCGATCGGGGACATTATGCATTTGGGGTTGTCTTTATTTTGGTTTCGTAGTCGGACCTTGATTGTATCTGGATGATTGTAATGATATATTTATGTTATTGTGTGAAGTGGCGATTGTAAGCCAACTATGTACCTCTTTCTTATTCAGTATAGGGGATGTGTAAAGATTACCCCTCTTGCGACATTGCCTACAATACGGTTATGCCTCTAAGTCGTGCTCCGACACGTGGGAGATATAGCCGCATCGTGGGTGTTACAAGTTGGTAATAAGAGCCTTCCCCGACTTAGGAGCCCCCTGCTTGATCGAATCACCGGCGTTGTTGAGTCTAGGAAAATGTTTTGAGTCTTTTAGGATTATATATATTGAGAGGATGATTCTTTTACTCCTGAGTCCCTTCATCGCTCTGGTGAGGCATCCTGACGTAGAGTTTTGACTCTTCTCTTCTCAAATTTCACTAAAAAAAATTAGGATCACGTAGGTATCTTGGAATCGTTTCGATGGTTTGGTGACGAGAACATTGTTCTTGGTGCCTCCTGACATTTAGGGGTTGTGGCAGTGTCCCGGGGAGTTGAGCTCCGAGGTGTTGTCGGCACAATTTTATCGTTACAGTTCTGGAATACCTGAGTTTTGCCGACATCGAAAATCTCTGTTATGCAGTTGTTGGTGAGATAACCTCGACGCCACCCAGTACTGGGGCGGGAGTTCGGGAGTATTGCCATAACTTGTATAACGGATGCTTTTTGAAGGTTGAGGTAAATGATTTCGAAAGGTTTCTTGGTTATGTGTTGAAGGATGGATACAGCTGGATATAGGATTTGCTAGCTTTGGGTGAGATATTATGCTTCCCCTGTATCCCCAACACCTGATTGCATAACCGGAAAGGTTCAGGAGTTTCATAGGTAGGAATTCATGTAGCTTTAGTATTTCTTCTGCGGATATTTGGTTTGTGATTGGGTAATCCTTACCAAGTATTGTTCATGTCTGTACCTTGTAGTTTTTATTCATCTACCTCTATCTAAGTGGCTTCTCAATTTATGGAAGTGTGACCATTTAATTTGGAATTCATTCGTTCATTCTTGTTCCAATGTTAAAACTATATGTTGCAATTTCAATCCTTTTGATTCAGCTTGAATATATGTCTTTAAAGATGCTAACGGATGTCACCCTCTTCAGGATGGCTCCTCCAACGCGTCAGAATCCGGAACCGCCGCCACCACCTCCACCTCCGGAGGCATGGCAAGCTGTGATGGCCGCTACCAACGCCAACACACAGCTAATTATGCAACTCTTGCAAGAGCGCAACCAAGGAAATCAAGGCCATGGCAACAATCAAAATCAGTTTGCTACACTCAACCAGTTCCTCGCAAACCAGCCAAAGATCTTCAGTAACTATGTCGAGGCAACAGATGCTGATGATTGGCTTGTGGATATCTACAAACATTTCGAGTGCAGCAATGTCAGGCCTGAGGACTTTGTCAAGTTTGCTTCGTTCCAACTCAAAGACCAAGCTGCAGAGTGGAATCAGCAATACAAAGATTCCAGAGGAGGTTGTGTGATTACCTGGGATGATTTCCGCCAAGACTTCAGAGCTCACCACATTCCTCGGAGTGTTGTTGAGAGCAAGCGTGAGGAGTTCCGCAATCTGAAGCAAGGCAGCTTGTCTGTTTACCAGTACAACATCATGTTCCAGAAGCTCGCTCATTTCGCTAAGCAAGACGTCCCTGACGAGAATAGCATGATTTATCAGTTCAGAGGTAGCCTCAGAGAAGATCTGCAACTATCCCTCGTGCTTTTTGAGCCGAAAAAGTATGATGAGTTCTACAATATGGCACTAAAGCAAGAGACCGCTCAGCTCAAGTGCGATGCTTCCAAGAAGAGAGTCAGGAATGCAACTCCTTCTTCCTCAACTCAAGTGGTAGCTAAACAGCAAAAGTATTGGTTGCCTCCTCCTCCTCCATTCCATTCCATCAGCCTTATCAGCAGAAGAGCAAAGGTGGCAATGGATCTTCCCACCCTCGCAACCTAGGCTGTCAGAACAAGACTTCGTCTCATGCTCCAAGATCAAGTGCTCCGTATCACCATCCGCTTTCAGAGGTCACATGCAACAAGTGTCAGCAGAAGGGTCACTATGCAAACAAATGCTTCAATCAGAGGCGTCTTCCTCCTCCTCCTGTGAGATCTTCCAGCAATGCAGTGGTCAAGCATAATCCCAAGCATGCTAAGGTCAACATGATGATAACGGCTCAGGCAGAGGACTCGTCAGAAGTGATCATGGGTAACCTTCCTGTTAACGATATTCCTGCAAGAGTTCTTTTTGATACTGGTGCATCGCATTCTTTCTTGTCATTCCCTTTTGCATCGAAGCACAATGTTGACACAGAGGTTTTGCCCAAAGTCATGCAAGTTGTTTCTCCCGGAAAGCTTATGACTTCTAGTTTGGTTGCTCCCGATGTTTCTATCCAGTTTGGAGACTATAAATTGTTGTCCTCTCCAGTGGTTCTTGGTAACTTGGATATTGATCTTATTCTCGGAATGTACTGGCTTTCTAAGCACAAGGCTCAGCTTGATTGTGCTGCCAGGCAGATTCAATTGACACATTCGTCTGAGGATGTAATCGTCTTTGCCGCTCGTGATGATAGCATTCGACTGTTTTCTCTCAATGAGAAGGGTGAGTTGGATGCCATATCTCAGATTCCAGTCGTTTGTGAATATCAAGACGTCTTTCCAGAAGAGGTTCCAGGAATGCCTCCTCACCGGCCATTTGAATTCGTCATTGATCTTGAGCCTAGCACGGAACCTGTTTGCAAACGTCCTTACAAGCTTGGACCAGAAGAGTTGAAGGAGCTGAAGAAACAACTCGATATTCAAGAGCGTATGGGTCTCATCCGACCGAGTTCTTCTCCATGGGGTTGTGGTGTTCTTTTTGTCAAGAAGAAGGATGGAACAGACCAACTTTGTGTCGACTACCGTCCATTGAACAAGATGACCATAAAGAACAAGTACCCACTTCCCAACATCAATGAGCTTTTTGAACAACTCAAAGGTGCTGAAGTATTCTCCAAGCTTGACCTCTGTATGGGCTATCATCAGATTCGCATTCGTGAATAAGGCATCCCCAAGACAGCATTAAGAACAAGCTATGGTTCATATGAATACACTGTCATGTCTTTCGGCCTGGTCAACACTCCTCCAACATTCTCTCGCATGATGAACTTCATCTTGAACACCTACACAAATGACTTCGTCTGGGTCTATCTCGATGACATTTTGGTCTTTTCCAAGAACAAGGAGGATCATGCCAAGCACTTGAGATTGGTGCTGGATAAACTCAGAGAACATCAGTTCAATGCGATGTTTTCAAAGTGCGAGTTTTGGCTCGATGAGGTTCTCTACCTTGGGAATATCATCTCCACCAAGGGCATAGTTGTTAATCCTGGGAAGGTGTCTGCAATTGTGAATTGGGAACCACCTCAGAATGTGAAGCAACTCCAAAGCTTCCTTGGGCTCGCAAGCTATTGTCGAAGGTTCAATGAGAATTTCTCAAAGATCGCGAAGCCTCTTTCCAACCTCCTCCAGAAGCATGTGAAGTATGTCTGGTCGCCTGAGTGTGACGTAGCTTTCAACACCCTCAAAGAGAAGTTAGTCACAGCTCCAGTTATGACTCCTCCTGATGAATCCAAACCATTCGAGGTTTTCTGTGATGCTTCCCTTCAAGGTCTCAGTGCTGTGTAAATGCAAGAGCAGAAAGTTGTGGCCTATACCTCTCGACAGTTGAAGCCCAATGAAAAGAACTACCCCACTCATGACCTCGAGTTGGCGGTAGTTGTCCATGCTCTTTTAACATGGAGACGTCTCTTGTTGGGAAGAAAAGTGGACATCTTCAGTGATCATAAGAGCCTCAAGTACATCTTTACTCAGCCCAACCTCAACCTCAGGCAAACTCGTTGGGTTGAAATGATTCAAGAGTATAATCCGAGTATTGAATACACTCCAGGCAAGGACAATGTCATTGCTGACGCATTGAGCCGGAAGGCTTACTGCAATAGTTTGATTCTCAAGACCTATCAACCAGAGCTTTGTGAAGCTTTCTGCAAACTTAATCTCCAAGTTGTTCCTCAAGGTTTCCTCGCCAACCTCCAAGTGTCTCCTACTTTGGAAGATCAGATTCGTGAGGCTCGACTTCTTGATGCAACTGTGAAGAAGGTGAATATTGGGATTGCCAAGAGTCAACCCAAGTACAAGTGTTATCCTCTTGATGACAAGGATACTCTATTCTTTGAGGATCGCATTGTTGTGCCTAAGGGTGACCTTTGTAAAGTCATTATGAACGAGGCTCACAATTCACTCCTCTCTATTCACCATGGAAGTACAAAGTTGTACCATGACCTCAAGCAGTCATATTGGTGGACTCGAATGAAGCACGAGATTGCTCAGTTCGTGAATGAATGTGATGTCTGCAGAAGAGTGAAAGCAGAACACCAACAACCAGCTGGTCTCCTCCAACCTCTTGCCATTCCAGAATGGAAGTTTGACCATATTGAGATGGACTTCGTGACTGGATTTCCCAAGTCCAAGTGTGGCAATGATGCTATCTTTGTTGTCATCAACAAGCTAAAGTGGCTCATTTTCTTCCTATCAAAGAATCTATCACAGCAGCTCAGTTGGTAGAGCTATATACCTCCAGGATTGTCTCTCTGCACGGCATTCCGTAGTTGATATCTTCAGATCATGGAAGCATCTTTACCTCTAAGTTCTGGGATTCTTTTCAGAAGTCTATGGGCACCAACATTCGCTTCAGCACAGCCTTTCATCCTCAAACTAGTGGCCAAGTCGAGCGAGTCAATCAAATTCTTGAAGATATGCTTAGGGCATGTGTCATTTCTTTCAGTATGAAGTGGGAAGATTGTCTTCCATATGCCAAGTTCTCCTACAACAACAGCTTCCAAGCGAGTTCGGGTAAGGCCCCATTCGAGATTCTCTATGGCAGAAAGTGTCGTACTCCTCTTAACTGGTCAGAGACTGGTGAACGCCAACTTCTTGGCAATGACTTGATCATAGAGGCTGAAGAAATGTGCAAAGTCATTCATGAAAATCTCAAAGCCGCGCAATCGCGCCAGAAGAGTTACTATGATAGCAAGCATCGTGACTTGGCTTTCGAGATCAGAGATCATGTCTACCTCCGCGTCTCTCCAATGAAAGGTACTCGTCGCTTCGGTATCAAAGGGAAGCTTGCCCCTAGATACGTGGGTCCTTTCAAGATCATTAGCAAAAGAGGCGACCTCGCCTATCAACTTGAGCTTCCATCCAACTTTGCAAACTTGCACGACGTGTTTCACGTGTCTCTACTTCGCAAGTGTTTCAAGACTCCTGCCCGCACCATCAACTTCAAAGAGATTGATCTCCAAGAAGACATGTCTTATCATGAGCATCCCGTTGCTATTCTTGAAGAAACTGAGCGCAAGACTCGCAACAAGTCTATCAAATTCCTGAAAGTGAAGTGGTCACATCATTCCGACCGTGAAGCCACCTGGGAACGCGAGGACCACCTCTGTTCCGAATACCCGGAGTTTTTCTAGTCCTAGATCTCGGCACGAGATCCTTTCGTAGTGGTGGAGTGTTGTAACACCCCGTATGTAACTCGCCATATTTGTACTCCAACTCTTGCCATTTTCGGCTCTAAATTATGATATTCCCTCGTGGATGGGTTTTGTTTTCGTTTTGCATTTTGTCCATGTCATGCATCTCATATCATGTCATCATGTGCATCGCATTTGCATTCGTGTTTGTCTCATGCATCCGAGCATTTTCCCAGTTGTCTGTTTTGTATTCCGGCACTCCTATGTCCTCCGGTGTCCCCTTTTGCCTCTTTTCGTGTGTGGGTGGTAAACGTTCTTGGATTGGACCGAGACTTGCCAAGCGGCCTTGGTATACTACCAGTAGACCACCTGTCAAGTTTCGTGCCATTTGGACTTTGTTTGATACTCCAGCGGTTAACCGAGGAACCGTAAAGGCCTCGTATGTGTTGCAGCCTAACACCTCTCCAAAGTGGCCCAAAACCCACCTAAACCCCCTCCATCATCTCGGTCGTTCGATCACGATCGCGTGGCCGAAAATTGTGCTCAATTTGGAGCCTCCTAGCTCCCTCTAGGTATAAATATGCGTCTCCCCCCGGATTTTCGCGCAGTCCAAACCCTAACCAGCTCCTCCGTGCCGCCGGACGAAATCGCCGTGGACGGACACGTCCGCCCGCTCTCCCCCATCCAACTATGCATCCTCCTCCACTGCCCGAGCCTCACCTCGTCGCCCACCGCATCGCCTCGCCACCGCCCTGCCCGACGCCGGCCACCTCACCGCGCCTCGTCGTCCTCCTCGTCAAGCTCCGGCCACCGGCGAGCTCCTCGCCACCGGAACCGGCAAGTCCACCGTCTCCGGCATCTACAGTTACTCCGGCGAGCTCCCCGTCGAACCTCGATTCGCATGCTCCAGATCCAGATCTGAAATCTAGGGTTGACCTCGTTTTTCCCCTAAGTCCCTATTATTTTTAGCAACTTCATCGCATCATAACATTGCATCCGTAGCTCCGTTTTGCGCGTGTAGCATATCGAATTGTTTGTCTCGATGTGCACTTCATATCATTCCATTGCACCATGTTCATTTGAGTTCATCTTGTTGCCCTAAGTGCTGTTGCAAGTGCTATGTGATGTTAGTTTCTGATTCTTATCAGATTATGGACATTTGTCATTTTTGCCATGTTTAATGTGTGCCTCCTATGAACTTGAGCCCTACATGTGTTTTGTTGTATGCCATGCCATCTTTACTAGGGTGTATGCCATGTATTTTTGTGTTCAATGTGGTGACTAGCACAAGCATGCAAAGTAGCTCTCGTGACGTTGCTGACTTCAGGGACTTAGAATTCTTCTAAGTCATTTCCCTGATGTATTTTTATGCCATGTATTCATGTTGCTACAGAGTGATCCATGCCTCTTTTGAGCATGTTCAGTAAGGATGTTTTTTAGATATTGTTATGCTCTATCCATCCATGTCTTTTTTTGCAATTATGGAGTACCCTAGCATGACTCACTCTTGCTCTACTTTTGCTATAAAATGTTCCTGGCGGATTGTTTACGTGTTAATCAATTTTGCCGAGGTTGTTGTAGTTGATCCATGCATGCTGTGTGATTGTTCTTGCCATGGTTAGCTTCTTGATAATGTATTCTTATTGGGTGTATGCTTAGGTTGTCATGAAATTCCTTGTGTTGAGTGCATCGAGCTCGCAAACATGCCTACGTAACTCTGTTTTTGCCATGTTCCAGTTTTCTGCTAAGTCTGATTCTGTTAACGAAACTTGCTATGTTTACATGGTTGCCATTGTATTTTCTGATCCCTTTTGGCTTATGGTCAGTAAGGGACTTTTGTTATATGCTTTGTGTTGTTTCATGCCATGCCTTGCTTTTCCATGATATGTTCCTAGAGCATGTTGTTATCTTGCTCTAAACATTGCTTCTTGATGTTAAATCCTGATATGTTGTTATTTAATCTAAGTCTGTGAACCTGATATCTTTTGCACTTTTGCCATGCTTGTTTGAACCTGCTATTGTGTGAATTAGCCGCAGCTCAGTGTTCATCTTTTGTCAAGCATCTTGAGTGGATCACTGCAATGTGCTTTGTTGCTATGTTAGAGTGCAGTAGCTTATTTTTGCTTGATGCATTTAGATGGCATCGTGCTGTTAATCGCAGACTGGTGCCATTATTGTCTTGCTTGCCATTTGCAAACCGTGCATCCGATTCCGGTGATCTTTATATCGATTTCGACCGAAATCAACTCATCTTTCCAGTGGCTCTCTTGGTTTTCCCAGTTGAGGGTTGGTTCAATCTTTCTTTTCCAAAGCATGCATATGCATTGCATATCACATCCCGCATATCATGCCATGTTTTGCATCATGTTGCTTGCGCATTGCACCGTGGTTGATCGTGGTTCCCTTTGCTTGTGTTCTTGCTTTGGGTAGAGCTAGGAGACGATTACATGATCGAGTAACCCGTTGAGTACGCTTACGAGGATCAAGCTAATGTCAACACGGAGAACTTTGCAGGCAAGATGACCATACCCTCGAAATCACTTCTATCTTTGCTTGCTACTTGCTCGCTCTTTTGCTATGCATATGCTACGATACCTACCACATGCTTTATCAGGCCTCCCATATTGCCATGTAAAACCTCTAACCCACCATCTCCTAGCAAACCATTGTTTGGCTATGTTACCACTTTGCTCAGCCCCTCTTATAGCGTTGCTAGTTGCAGGTGAAGATTGGCGTTTGTTCCTTGTTGGAACATGTTTATTGTGGGGATATCATTATTATAACTTGTTTACTTTAATGCATCTATATACTTGGTAAAAGGTGGAAGGCTCGGCCTTATGCCTGGTGTTTTGTTCCACTCTTGCCACCCTAGTTTCCGTCATACCTGTGTTATGTTCCTTGATTTTGCATTCCTTACACGGTTGGGTTATAATGGGAACCCCTTGACAGTTCGCCTTGAATAAAACTCCTCCAGCAAGGCCCAACCTTGGTTTTACCATTTGCCACCTCGCCCCTTTTTTCCCTTGGGTTTCGCGGACTCAAGGGTCATCTTTATTTTAACGCCCCCCCCCCCCCGGGCCAGTGCTCCTCTGAGTGTTGGTCCGAACTGAGTAGACTGCGGGGCCACCTCGGGGTAACTTGAGGGTTGGTTTTACTCATAGGATGTCTCATCCGGTGTGCCCTGAGAACAAGATATGTGCAGCTCCTATCGGGATTTGTCAGCACATTCGGGTGGCTTTGCTGGTTTAGTTTTACCATTGTCGAGATGTCTTGTAAGCGGGATTCCGAGTCTGATCGGGTCGTCCTGGGAGAAGGAATATCCTTCCTTGACCATGAGAGCTTGTGATGGTCTAAGTTGGGACACCCCTGCAGGGTTTTGAACTTTCGAAAGCCGTGCCTGCGGATATGGGCAGATGGGAATTTGTTAATGTCCAGTTGTTGAAAACCTGAAACTTAACTTAACTAAAATGGATCAACAGAGTGTGTAGCCATGATGGTCTCTTTTCGGCGGAGTTCGAGAAGAGAACACGGTCTCGTGTTATGCTTGAATGTAGGTTGTTCTAGGATCACTTCTTGATCATAGATTCTCGACCATGCCTTGCCTTTCTCTTCTCGCTCTCATTTGCGTATGTTAGCCACCATATATGCTAGTGCTTACTGCAGCTCCACCTCATACCTTTCCCTACCTGTAAGCTTAAATAGTCTTGATCACGAGGGTGTGAGATTGCTGAGTCCCCGTGACTCACAGATTACTTCCAAAACCAGATGAAGGTGCTGATGATACCGTTCGAGGGGATGCGACTGAGCTCAAGTGGGAGTTCGATGAGGACTCAGGACGATACTACGTTTCTTTTCTAGACGATCAGTAGTGGTGCCCAGTTGGGGCGATCGGTGACATTATGCATTTGGGGTTGTCTTTATTTTGGTTCTGTAGTCGGACCTTGATTGTATCTGGATGATTGTAATGATATATTTATGTTATTGTGTGAAGTGGTGATTGTAAGCCAACTATGTACCTCTTTCTTATTCAGTACGTGGGATGTGTAAAGATTACCCCTCCTACGACATTGCCTACAATGCGGTTATGCCTCTAAGTCGTGCTCTAACACGTGGGAGATATAGCTGCATCGTGGGTGTTACACTACGGGTCCATAGCTAGTAGATAGATGGCTTCTTCTCTCTCTCTCTCTCTCTGATTCTCAATACCATGTTCTCCTCGATGTTCTTGGAGATCTATCCGATGTAATCTTATTTTGTGGTGTGTTTGTCGAGATCTATGAATTGTGGATTTATGATCAGCTTATCTATGAATATTATTTGAATCTTCTCTGAATTCTTGTATGCATGATTTGATATCTTTGTATTTCTCTTTGAATTATCGATTTGGTTTGGCCAACTAGATTGGTTTTTCTTGCAATGGGAGAGGTGCTTAGTTTGGGTTCAATCTTGCATGATTTCACCCAGTGACAAAGTAGGATTAGCGAGACATGTATTGTATTGTTGCCATCAAGGGTAAAAAGATGGGTCTTTCATCATATTGATTGATTCTATCGCTCTACATCATGTCATCTTACTTAAGGTGTTACTCCGTTCTTTAAGGATTTAATACTCTAGATGCATCCTGGATAGCAGTTGATGTGTGGAGCAATAGTAGTAGATGCAGGCTGGAGTCGGTCTACTTGACACAGATGTGATGCCTATATTCATAATAATTGCCTTAGATATCGTTATAACTTTGCTACGGGTCTACTTTCCTTCATATATTTTCACATCTATATTCCAAAAATACCTTCCTGCAATTTATTTACTTTTACGTTTTAGTAATTTTTTATATCTATCTCTATCAGATCTCACCTTTGCAAGTGATCGTGAATGGATTGACAATCCCTTTATCACGTTGGGTGCAAGGGTTTGATTATTTGTGTAGGTGCATATATTGGGGACTTGCGTGTTTCTCCTACTAGATTGATACCTTGGTTCTTAACTAAGGGAAATACTTATCTCTACTTTGCTACATCACCCTTTCCTCTTCAAGGGAAGAACCAACGCAAGCTTAAGAAGTAGCAGGTATCCTCATCTTTAACTATCAGCAAGAGGATTGACATATTTAACTCCATAGGGCACAATCTAAAATTCTTCAGCATTGCGTGATGGGGTGCTGAGGCCAATGGTGTAGCATCGATTGCCTCAACTGAAGACATTGGGGCCGTCTTCAATTTCTTCACTGTTTCAATGGAAATTTGATCAAAAGCTTTCCTCTTCTTGTGAGCATCCTTCTCAATAGCATTGGTCTTCTTCACTTTTGATGCATAAGGAAGGATGATTTGCTTCACAGGTGTAGAAAATGCAGGGTCTGCCACTGAGGAAGATGATGGAGCAATATCTTCACGCGTGACTGATGCAGTCCCCATGGCAGTTTCTTTAGCCACAATCATCTCTGTTACCCAGGCATGTTCTCCAGGCAGTGGCGCAGAAGCACTGGCGTGAGATGTTTTCGGTGGAACTGATGAACTCGAAGGAGGCGCTTGACTATGCTTCGCAGCCTCTCCATTGTTGTGATCTTCAACCACCTGTGTGGTTGTGCTGATGAATCTATCGCGCACACCACATCAGTGATTGGTGTGATGCTCATACTCTTCTATGAGTTGTTGAATCTCAGCTTGCATAGACACAAGCTGCTGAGGAGTAATGGTGAGTATGTTTTTCTTCAGCTCCTTCTGCTTCTGAAGTTGTTGCTTTCTCAAAAGCTTTACTTGCTCTATTTTGTGCTTCTCGTTTATGATGGACGTACCTTACAATAATTGCTCTTTTAGCAAATGACCTCCCTAAGCCCGCATTAATTTCCTGGGCATGATTCTTTCTACTCAATGTTGCGTGCACTTTGAGCATGTTGGCAACTCCACTACTAGCTTGTTGGCTCATCTTGCAATTGACGCTGATGCATTGCAGCACTCCTGCAAGGCCAAGAGGTTAATTTGAGAACAAGTACACAGAGGTTAATTTGACATACATGACTTATAAGTTGACAGAAGTCATATCACTCTTTTTGAAATATGTCATAAAGTAACGCGATAGACCTTAGATTAACATGTGTTGAAAAATGGCTATCTTGCAATTGACGCTGACACATTGCAGCACTCCTGCAAGGCCCGAGGGTCAATTTGAGAACAAGTACACATAGGTTAATTTGACATACGTTACTTATAAGTTTGACTAAAATCAAATAATTTTTTTTGGAAAACATTTAATTGCCTTGAATGTATATAGTGCTCCGTCCTATTAGTTTAATTAACCTCGAGGTCCATGTTTTGGAAACATGTCGTAAAGTAACGGGATAGACCTTCATTCAAGCCAATCAACATCTGTTCAAAAAATATATCAAAAAGTAACGAGATAGACCTTCTTAGAGCCAATCAACATGTGCTCAAAAAACAAAAAATGTCAAAAATTACGAAACAAGGACCTCGAGGTTAATTCAACTAATAGGATGGAGCACTATATACATTCAAGACAAATAAATGTTTATAGTGATCCATCAAATTAGTTAATTTAACATTGAGGCCACTTCCCATCCAGTCACCCATCTGATGACTACTCCTGTCTCAGCACAATTAACTTGGGAGTTCTGTTAGATGAGGTATCGGTAGGGAAGCTGGTCCTTTCTGCTGTTCGATGGCTTTTTGCATCCTTTATTGTGTACCCGGATGACCGCCTATTGCCTCCCAATGGTCAATGACACGTCCCCCACGAATGTAGAAGCTTCCCTCCCTTGTCTAGTTCGCACATTTTCCCCTATTTTTTGCCACATGCCCACCTATAGAACCGCCTCGCGCCAGCCAATTCCTCTCCATACACCTAGGGAGGCCGTTGAACCTAACAAGTCTAGACTTGTTTCTAGTGGATATGTTGACATGGCACCGGAAGGGTGTGTGGTAGCTGACTCTGACAAAATAATTGCCTACCACGTTGGCATACATGAGCATGGGGCCCACTTGTCAGCTTGCTGGATGGAGGAAGGAACGCAGAGACAAAATGGAGCGCGGAAGGGTGCGAATCGATTGTCTCATGTGTGATGACCACTGGAGCAACCCACTCAAATTATACGTTAAAGTATTCATGCAAACACAGTCGATTATACTATAAGTAGGTGACCATGTGCTTGGCTCTTCGCCTCCTCCGGAAGTCGAACAATGATGATGGTACTACAGTATATATACTTCTAGCAATTTGACACCGAATGACTGCTGCACGTCCACCGCTTGTATAAAGCCCACTATAATTGTAAGCAAAAGCTTCTCCTCTTGCTGTGAGCCTCCACGCACGTGGGCGAGGGAGAGGGCGTAGCAAGCAAGCTTCTCGTTGTTTTGCGAGTTGACAGGATACATCAAAGTTATTTAGTACTCTCTCCAAAAAGGGCCGTCCATATCCATGGCTACCAACCCGTGCTCCGTCTACATACACGATTCACATGCCATCGAGGAGAAAAATTATTGTGTAGTATGTTCCATCCAAGTGCATGACTCACTTACGCACTGCTTATCTCCATTTTCTTTCATGACACATCCACCTTGATGCTAGATGTCCCGCATGTTGGCAAAAGGATGAACAAAGCTCACGTCTAAAACAAAAGAGTGGAAGAACATAGATTCCCGACGACCGACAAGGAGAAAGGAACCTCGCGGTGCAGCGTGTGCACTCATAATATTTTATATTATTTAGCAATATAAAATCAACCAAATCTCTAAACGTTTAAACGAAAGAGTCTGAAACATCATACATGGCCCACCTCACCCATTCACCATATTCCTCGGCCTCCGTGTGACACCTAGTTATAGTATATCCAGTAGCCCGTCGCTTCTCACTCCTCGTCCTGATAGCCCGTGCAACACCTAGTTATAGTATAACTGAAAGAGTACTTTCTCTCTGAGCAAAGGGCCTCCCTAAGCACGCATTAATTTCCTGGGCATGCTTCTTTGTACTCAATGTTGCGTGCACTTTGAGCATGTTGGCAACTCCACTACTAGCTTGGTGTCTCGTCTTGCAATTGACGCCGACCCATTGCAGCACTCCTGCAAGGCCCAGAGGTTAATTTGAGAACAAGTACCTCGAGGTTTAATTTGACAAACATGACTTATAAGTTGACAGAGGTCATATCACTTTTTTAGAAACATGTCGTAAAGTAACGCAATAGACATTCGATTAACGTGTGTTCAAAAAACAAAAATTGTCAAAAATTACAAAACAAAAATCCTCGAGGTTCAACTAATAGGACGGATGACAGAGGTCATATCACCTTTTTTAGAAACATGTCGTAAAGTAATGCGATAGACCTTCGATTGACATGTGTTCAAAAAACTAAAATTGTCGAAAATTACAAAACAAAGACCTCTAGGTTCAACTAATAGGACCGATGACAAAGGTCATATCACTTTTTAGAAACATTTCGTAAATTAACACAATAGGCCTTCGATTAACATGTGTTCAAAAAACAAAAAAAATCGAAAATTACAAAACAAAGGCCTCGAGGTTCAACTAATAGGACGGAACACTGTGAAGGTTTAAGTAAACCTTTATAGTGACCCATTCAACTAGTTAATATCGAGTCCAATTCCCATCCGGTCACCCATCTGATGACTACTCCAACCTCAGCAAAATTTACTTGAGAGTTCTGTTAGATGAGCTAGTGGTAGGGAAGTTGGTCCTTGCTGATATAGGATGCCTCTTTGTATCCTTTATGGCCCACCCAGATGACCGCCTGTTGCCGCCCAACGGCCAATGCCACTTCCCCCGCGAATGTAGAAGCTTCCCTCCCTCGTCTAGCTGCTTCATGCATTTTCCCCTGTTTTTTGCCGCCTACCCACCTATAGAACCGCCTCGCGCCGGCCAATTCCTCTCGAAACACCTAGCGAGGCGGTTGAACCGAACAAGTCTAGACTTGTTTCTAGTGGATTCATTGATGTGGCACTGGAAGGTGTCAAGTTGACTCTGGAAAAATAATTGACTACCATGTTGGCATAAATGAGCATGGGGCCTACTTGTCACCATTCTGGACGGATGAAGTAACGCAAGACAAAATGGAGCGCGGAAGGCTGCGAATCGATTAGCTCACGCGTGATGACCACTGGAGCAATGCACTCAGATTGTGCTTAAACAAATTCATGCCAACACGGCCGGATTTCATTACATTTACATAAAATAACTGGTTTCCACGCAGAGTAGGTTTCTCAGATTCCATGTGGGTTTAATGTAGGCATTTAAATGTAGCAAGGAGGCTTGTTTAGTCGGGCGTGCAATGGGCAGGGCCCTCGGCCAGCGTGCAGCTTCAATGGTGGACGCAGTGAGAGGTCGCGTCCGCCCTATGCTGCCTTGCCCGTGGACCTTAGTACATTAGTCATTTGATTAGTAGGAGTGAATCCTATAGGAATGTTTACTAGTATGGAATCATGTGTACTACTACAACATTTCATTGGAAATCTAGAATCCGCTCCAACTTTTTTTCACTTCCTTTCTTTCTCCTATGGCATCAAACACTCAGTGCTAATACTCCTTTGTTTTTCCTATTCCTGCGTTTTAATAATCCTAGTACTTGCTCTAAATGATGTGTGAATTAAATAAAAGAAATGGAGGGAGTACTTTCCCTAAATGATGTGGAGTTCTGTTCTCTTAGTCAATGTGTAATTCTCTATATGTATAGTCTTTCACGGACGGAGGGAGTAGGTTGAGAACTTGAGCATGAGCGTGTGTGTTGCGTCATGTGTTGTATGCCGCATGGATGCATGAGTGTTGTGTGCGTGCATGTGTACGTCTGAGTGTTGCATGCATGCATGAGGCTTCTACTCCCTCCCATTGACATGTCCATATTTAAAGCTTCATTAAAACATTGCATGCAAGAATTAAGAAAAAACTCACTGATGCATGTAAAAGTTCTAATCTTTTGTTCTTCATGCATGGACGCATGCATTCCAATTAATACGTTAGTAAACACAATTTTCTTGAGGAAAACGAGCTCATTATTGAGTACTACTTTTGGGAAAAAATCTTCGGGCACTCATCATTTACTACTACCTTGGTTGATGATTTTTTTATCGACCTACATATAAAAACCGGAAGGAGGGGGTAGGTACTAGTACTAGTAGTACTCCTACATTATTGGCGTCGCGTGCCTTGGACAATGGTTCTTGTTGTTGGATAGGATGAGAGTAGGGGTATAGGGATACTATAGATAGGAAGTCTTGGCGATCCATTATTCCCCATCTCGGTCAGAGAGAACTACTTATTCACCTAGCCAGTGCAGTGACAATACACACTGTAGTAGATGGGACACTTAATTAATAAGATGAGCCAGCGTGTTGGTGTTACTAACCCTTACCCTGTATTGCCATCATGTTTTCCAGTGGAGTACACTTCCGCAAATACGCCTACGCACCTATCTCTTCTAACGGACATATGGGCCCTCTTGTGGTAGACCCACACGTAATGGGCTTAACTATTTACACTCCGAAGGACGGAGGACCACAGAGGGTAGTCCAGAATTATTAGGCCGGATGAAACTAATACCCTGCTTTTTCGCTTGGCTCTGTTGGCATTGCGTTTACTCATTGGGTGAATTAACTTATCGAGAAATAAGGTATTGCATGCAAGCGTGACGGTCAAGACTACATGCAAGGAGGAGAGAGACGGGCCTGCTGCAACCATATTAATTAATATAAGCAGCCAATGCATACCTGATTTAACGGGTCTTTTCTCTCTTTCCCATACCCGGCTGTGTAGGCAGAACCGATTACTTTCTGTAACTGCGTAGAGTTATTTTTGGCTTGGTCTTAGAGACTCTGACGGATGTAGTACTCTCTCCAAAAAGGGTCGACCATGTCCATGGCTAATCCCTCCGTCTAGGTGTATACGTGTTGTACACAATGACCAAGGCGAAGGGAAAAACGAGAGATTTTAATGCTTATTTGCTAATTAATAGCATTGCATGCAATGAACTGACCATTGCATTTCATGTTTGAAAGTCTAAGTCAATGATGTCATACACGCCCCACATCTCTTATTGGTTCTTTATTTATGTCAAGAGAAACAAGAAACGAGGTGAAAGTTAATGCACCGTGTCCAAGTGTTTTGGGATTATTTGGTTTTCATAAGATGACTACACCTAGACCGAGGGAGTACCGAGTGCGTGCATGATTCACGTCCCATTGAAGAAAATAATGTTGCATACGTGTCATCGAATAGAATAACTTCATTTATAAATAACGTGCCATCGCTTCATGGTCGAACTTCGATTCGTTCACGCCTGGTTCCCAACCCACCACTGACAACTACTACAATTTCCAAATTATCATGTGAGCTGCCTCTTCGTACAGAAATAAACTCACCGTGTACCTGCGTGTGAGTACGGAAGAGGCAAAGAGTACATGCAATGGTGCCTGCACCCCTTCTCATCGTGCATGTATTCCTTTTTTTGGGTGATTTGTGCATGTACTCCACCTACGTGCGTGACCATTGGCGAGTCTCTCCTACTACTGAGCATGGTTAATAGTACAGCTAGCTGCTGGCTATATGATCTTGCCATGTCATCTATACCCAATCTTATAGCCGGCAAGTATAATAGTTACATATAAATATGTACTACTTTGTTGATACATGACCCACATCTCTCTCTCACAAAGTGTCTAGGAGCGCGTGCTACAGCCGGTTGTTAATTAGTAGCCTGCTTCTCTTCTCTCTCCTCTTCTCTCTCCACCAACTCACCAAAAATATAATATTTAAAGCCTTACAGCCCACCTACGTCATCCTATTATACTTGCTCTTACTCCATTTTCTTTCATGACCCGTGCACCTGGATGCTGGATGTCACACGTGTCGGCAAAATGAACAAGAACGCTTTCTGACGAGTGAGAAGTAGCAAGGAACCTCGTGGTGGAGCGTTCTAGACTCTTAATATATTTTATATCTTCAGCAATATAAAATCAACCCAATCTTCTCCACATCTACTAGACCTCCGAAACATGGGAGCGCAGTGTAGTTTACATCATACATGGCACACCTCATGCTATCACCATATTTCTTTGCCTTCGTGCGACACCTAGCTCTAGTAATCCACCAGCTTGTACGCTTCTCGCTCCTCTTCTCTCTCAAAGTGCAGCAGGCTAGCGATTTTTTCTGTCTATTAAGGTCGGTTAGAGACATACCAAGAGCATTCTAAAAAACTAGTGTACTCTATTGTTATGCCAAGAAGAGGAAGCACTTTGACCGACGTACCAAAATCGGTCAAGTCTCTGTGTATCAGTACCATCCCAAGATCATGCTCGCACACACAATACATTGATGAAAAATTCGAAGTTCAATCACACCTGATTTATTACATGATTCTCATATCGAGTCTTTATTACAATTGAATAAATTCGGCCGACTCCATCCGACTCCATAGGGCCATCACTGAGCATAGATTGTAGCCTCACTCCTGGTCGGAAAACTCCTCTGCAACATGAGACGTTGCAGCCGTGTAGGTCAGCATTTTGAATATGCCAACAAGTCATAGAGAGAACAACAATAATAATTCTAACACTATATGCAATTTGGCTGTGGGGCTCTAAGTTTTTATGTTTTTGCAAAAAGCCAATTTTTCCCTACAACAAAGGACTTGCTTGCAATTAGTATGAAATGTTGGTTGTTAATGAGATGGTTCTGCCAACCAGCGTCTCATACCCAAAATTATTAATAACCCATCAATTAATTAATTATGTTCGGTGTTGAGATTTCTGAAATACTCCAATTCCAGAGGCTCAGTTGTCCGTAACCGGGGACACGGCTAATCGATTAGTTTTCCACTCTACAGAGTCTTGTGCACTTTACCTGCAAGAATCGTTCTCTCCTTTATGTCCTCGCACTACCTGGTGTTTGAAGATGGGATGAACAAAACAGGGTCTTCCGTAGAGTTCCTCTAGTCCACTGTCGGTGCCTATCCAATCCTACCGTTCTTCTACATCTCGTAGCACCGTCCAGCCAGAGTCACGCCTAGGGTCGACCAAGCCAGAGCTCATAATGGCTTGCGGCTGCATAGGTAAGCTTCCGGTCAAGGTGTATCTATCCGTATCTTCATGGCTGGGTGAAGCTTTCCGCAAGATGTCATGGCGCTTCTCCATGCATCCCGGCCATCTGCTAGTTGCTCCAGGGTGCCCATCAACCGTCCTCCACCCAGTAGTGAATTTGATGTCCATCTTGAGCTTCAAGTCATGGGTTTGTATCATCTTGGCTCTCACATCTCCCATATGAGTCTCTCAACCAACCCCTTCTACGAAAGCATAGCAATCAACTATATCGTCCCGAGCAATGGTAACAAGGGGAATTGGGTTCAACCTACCACATGATACTACTCAAGACTTATTCAGTTTCTCCAACTTCATGCATGGTGGGGAGGAAATACTACTAATGCAATAAAACATAGGTAAATAATTTCATGATCAAGACTTGCCTGGCTGACGGTCTTCGAACACTAGCGACTTGTGATAGCAAGCTTCGCACTCCAGAAATTCTATTGAGTCAAACATAGCGCAAATAAGTATACCATCATAAAATTTCTACTACAACAGCAAGTAAATTATAATAACACACAATCATACACACAAATAAATCCAACAATAAAACCAAAGAAGTCAAAGAATCAACGTTAGGTTTTTACTACAAGTAAGACAACTCAAAAAAATAATTTTCTTCTACAATTTTTTTTAAATAGAGCCAGAACAAAAGCTTTGTTAACTAACAGAAGGGAAAACATTATAAAAACTTTGTGCAAAAAGAATTTCATTAAAAGCTATTTCTAAACTTTAATTATTACTAAAACAACACTAGGAAGAAAAGAAATAAAATTTTATTTTTCCGTAAATAAAAGTTCACCTTCTAAAACTACAGAAACTAATCTAAAATAAAATACAACAGAGGTGGAAATAATTTTCAGAGTAATTAGAACAACAGATAATAACAGCAAGGTGAAATAAACTAAAACATAGTTGGTTTTGAGTAAAACTAATTTTAATAAAATCTATAAATACCCAAATTAATCCTACTGCTGGGCAATGACAAAAAGCAGTGGCAAAAAGTATCGCCTAAAAATATTAATTCAAGCTCATTTTATAGCAGAAATACTAATCTGACTAAAACTCATATAAAACAATTTTTAAAAACTAAAACATGGCCGAAACTATTTTATACATAAACTTTAGGAAATTTTTAAAGTAGGACAAAAAAATCAACTAAAAATATTAAATAACCTAAGAGAAACATATTTTACAAGATTGGAACTTTCTGTTTTTAAAACAGAACGAAAATAAAACTAAAAAGACTAACGGGCGCTACTGGGCCGAAAGGTGGGCGGTCTGAAACTATCTAATGTGCGAGCAAACTTTAACTGAAACACATACGGGCTAAATAAAGAATACCAATCTGTAAAACTAACTAGATCTAAGCCGGGAAAAACCATAAACTAAACTGGTTTATTGAAAATAACCTAAGCCTTTGTGGATTTAATCTAAGCCGTACATGCGAGATCCAACGATGGAGGGGAGCTCGGGCTTACAGCGGACGGTGGCGGCAAACAGAGATGACAGCGGCGACTCTGGTGATGGCGGTGCGGCGGCTCCGGTCGTCGGGGAAGGTGACAAAGGCGTCTGAGCAATGCGGCAGAGCGATGCGAGGTCGAGGGTGGGGTAGGTGGCTCTCGGGGACATCGGAGATGACCAGGGTGATGACGACGAAGCTCGGGTGCTCCGCGGCTCCGGCGTAGTGCGGTGATGATCGGGGCGGCGGTGTTGGTGGGTCTTGGGTGGCAAAAAGATGTCAGCAGGGTGCGCGAGATTTAGGGGTGCTGCTGACCAGTTTTGAGGGTAGGGTTTTGCTCACCGGAGGCGGCAGATGATGTCTACTATACAACCTTCTTCTTGTAGATGTTGTTGGGCCTCCAAGTGCAGAGGTTTGTAGGACAGTAGAAAATTCCCCTTAAGTGGATGACCTAAGGTTTATCAATCCGTGGGAGGCGTAGGATGAAGATGGTCTCTCTGAAACAACCCTGCAACCAAATAGCAAAGAGTCACTTGTGTCCCCAACACACCCAATACAATGGTAAATTGTATAGGTGCACTAGTTTGGCAAAGAGATGGTGATACAAGTGAAATATGGATGGTAGATAAAGGTTTTCTTAATCTGAAAATATAAAAACAGCAAGGTAACTAATGATAAAAGTGAGCACAAACGGTATTGCAATGCTAGGAAATAAGGCCTAAGGTTCATAATTTCACTAGTGCAAGTTCTCTCAACAATAATAACATAATTCGATCATATAACCATCCCTCAACATGCAACAAAGAGTCACTCCAAGGTCACTAATAGCGGAGAACAAACGAAGAGATTATGGTAGGGTACGAAACCACCTCAAAGTTATCCTTTCTGATCGATCTATTCAAGAGTCCGTAGTAAAATAACATGAAGCTATTCTTTCCGTATGATCTATCCTATAGTTCGTAATATAATAACACCTTAAGACACAAATCAACCAAAACCCTAATGCCACCTAGATACTCCAATGTCACCTCAAGTATCCGTGGGTATGATTATACGATATGCGTCACACAATCTCAGATTCATCTATTCAACCAACACAAAGAACTTCAAAGAGTGCCCCAAAGTTTCTACCGGAGAGTCAAGACGAAAACGTGTGCCAACCCCTATGCATATGTTCACGAGGTTAATGAACTCGCATGTTGATCACCAAAACATACATCAAGTAGATCACGTGAATATCCTATTGTCACCACAGATAAGCACATGCAAGACATACATCAAGTGTTCTCAAATCCTTAAAGACTCAATCCGATAAGATAACTTCCAAGGGAAAACTCAATCCATTACAAGATAGTAGAGGGGGAGAAACATCATAAGATGAAACTATAATAGCAAAGCTCGCGATACATCAAGATCGTGCCAAATCAAGAACACGAGAGAGAGAGATCAAACACATAGCTACTGGTACATACCCTTAGCCCCGAGGGTGAGATACTCCCTCCTCGTCATGGAGAGCGTCGGGATGATGAAGATGGCCACCAGAGAGGGATTCCCCCCTCTGGCAGGTTGCCGGAACGGGTCTAGATTGGTTTTGAGTGGGTACAGAGGCTTGCGGTGGCAGAACTCGCGATCTAGGTTTCTTTCTGGAAGTTTGGGTATATATAAGAGGTGTTGGAGTCGAGAACAAGTCAGGGGGGTCTCCGAGACGCCCACCAGGTAGGGGGCGCGCCTAGGTTGGTAGGGCGCGCCCCCCTCCCTCGTGGGTGCCTGGGGACTCTTCTAGCCCATCTCCGATACTCTGTGAAATTTCAGGTCAATTGAACTCCGTTTGCTTTTCCTTTTCTGTAAAACTTAAAAACAAGGAAAAAATAAGAAACTGGCATTGGGCTCTAGGTTAATAGATTAGTCCCCAAAATCATATAAAATAGCATACAAATGCATATAAAACATCCAAGATTGATAATTTAATAGCATGGAACAATCAAAAATTATAGATACGTTGGAGACGTATCAGCAGACGGCGAGATCGGTTTGGGGTGAGCGGGGGCTACAGTGGGACTTTAGCTAGGGTTTGGGGGGTTCGGAAGAGGAGGCCGTGGGCTATTTATAGGCCAAAGTCTTGGAGGAGGGGCGGCTTCGGATCGCGATCCCGCGAGGATCGGAACCGCGGTGGTGCTCTGGGCACACTCGGGTTTGGCGTGGCGTGTGCGAGGGGAAGAATAGGGGCAGGCCCCGCTGGTCAGTGAGGGAGAGAGAGGGGGGAGAGCGAGCGGGCGCGCGACCAAGATTGAGGCAGATTGGGTGCGACACGCTGGGGCTGGCTGGCTGGCACGCTGGTGGGCCGTGGCTCGGGCGGCTGGCTTGCTGGCCTGGCACGCTGGTGGGCCACGGCTCGGGCGGCTGGCTTGCTGGCCTGGCGCCTGGTGCGCCGGGATTTTTCTATTTTTGTGTTTGAATAAGACAGGGAGGAAAATAAAATACATAGAGAAAACTAAAATACTTTTATATAGGACATATATATATAACAAAATTCTCAGAAAAAACATAACCTATAAGATGAACATTTTTCGAGAGGCAAAAACCAAACTTTATAAAAAACTTTTTTTGGAAAATCCAAATAAAACTTAATTTGAATTCAAAAATTTGGCACTATTTTCTTCTGACATTTTTGGAGTGTGATTTTAATTCCTCTCATACTTTTGAACAAGTATTTGTCATGGATTTTTGAAATGAATTTCAAATGCCAATTTGAATCCAAATTCAAACAAAACTCAAATGCGTCTGAAAATTTCCACATGTCACTCAATTTAAACAAAATGCAAAGATGCTTAGCTAATAATTGTAAAACATTACAAATTGAAAAATTGGGATGTTACAAACCTACCCACCTTAAGACGAATCTCACCCTCGTTATTCGGTTTGGCTAGCAAATAGGTGTGGGTGGTCTCGACGGAGATCTTCTTCTCGCTCCCAGGTGGCTTCCTCCTCGTAGTGGTGGCTCCACAGAACCTTGCAGAGCTTGATGATCCTGCTGCGGGTAACTATGTTTGCAACCTCGAGAATTCTGACGGGTTTCTCCTCATAAGTTAGATCATTGTCAAGTTGTATGGCCTCTAGGGGCACTACGTCTCTCAAAGGAATATCGGCTATCTCAGCATCACATTTCTTCAGCTGGGAAACATGGAAGACATCGTGAACTCCTGACAATCCTTCTGGCAATTCCAGCTTATATGCAACTTCTCCTCTACGTTCAAGGATTTCGTAGGGGCCTATGAACCGGGGTGCTAATCTCCCTAATAATAAAGCACAGATTGAGTCTCCGGGTTCACCGTCATGGTGTTTTTTAAAAAAGACCCTGATGTTTTACGTATTCAATCCGCACTCCCTTTTTAAGTGGATATTAAAAACGATTCGATCTTGCAAAATACACATTGTAATTTGATATATTTAACCCGCGATTCTTTTTTCAGGCGGCAACACCGCGGGGTGACCGGACATGGGGCTGGCGGATCGGATGAAGGCAGCAACGGGGGTGTGGTGGAGAGGGTCGATGGACGGGGCGCTGGTGTTGTGTAGGACGTGGCTGAGCCGTGCAGCGGCGCCATATATGGGCGGAGGCAGCAGATCCTACGCATCCGGGCAGATAACAAGAGGAGGAGGATAATGGAAGGAAGGAAGGAGGCACAGAAGGATGAGAGTGGAGGTCAGAGGGGCGGCGGCCTCGCCGGAGTGACGAACGCGCGGGGGTGGTGGCGAACGAGATCGAGAGGCGCTGGGCACTGCCCTCTCTGCGAACGGCGGTGACCGGGATGACGGGTATCGGGAGGCTAAGGTGATTGGGCTAGGCTTAGAGTAGTGGGGTGGCTGGGCCTTAGGTGTTAGGTGGGCCGGCCTGCAGAAATACATATATATAATCTATCATGCAACCTAATGATTGATTTCACTCAAAAAAACCTAACGATTGATTGATGAAAGAAAGAAAAATAAGATCAAGCAATCATATTGCGTCTCGCCGTCTTCCCGGTTGTGCAGCCGTATACTCACCCAACGCAGGTGTATCACACTTGCCGAGTGCTTTCTGGCAACGTGTGTATGGTAGGGCACTGCCTTGATTTCTTTGGAGTCGATCGATGTTACAGAGGCATGATAGTATACAGCTACGCATGCAAAGCTACGAAGCAAGCAGCTGGATTGATTCTTTTTTGGGAAAACGTACATAGTTTTGGCTTAGTTGGGTTGATCTCGATAGCATAACAAGAACATGCTTTGCCACTACCGGCCAGCGTTGGTTGATCTGGATTATTAGAATAACAAGAATATGCATGCACACGATGGGTATATGTTTACGGAGCCACATACATGCTATGCAGGCCGCCAGATCGATCTGGCATATACACACCTACATGACTCGATTGATTACTCGCGAGAACTCCGGGTAAGTGAGCTAACACGTGGGCAACCCTGGTTGGATTGAGTCAAGTTAGCCTTTTATAATAAGTGCTTTAATTTTTCCTCTTTTCTGATCCCCTAGCTAACGACGCGTTTGGTTCAGGGAAAGTGTTGCGTTCTCCAATGCCAATCCCCGTGCTTTTCAAAACGGTACATCATGTTTGGTTCACGTATGATGTTTTCGGCAGTAGCGGTTTCTGATACGCGGCTTCACAAAGTCAAAACCAATCAAGCGGAGGGTGATTAGGAAACCAGACGCCACCGAACGAACCAAACAAAGCCAGTATCCTGTAAAAGTCCATGCCCTGGTTAAATCAGTTTCCATATAACCACAAGGAGAGGAGTAAGGTATTTCTCATATTACTACAATTCTGAATTTTCCATCAGTTCATGTACCTCTGCCTAACATGACATGGATTTTGCATAACTCCTAACGTGCTACATAAATATTTATAAAGAGTTTGAATCCTTGGGGCAATGCTACCTGGAAAACATGTTACCCTTTTTCATTATTGGTAACATGTTACCCTCCTTTTCTCATCTTCAAGGCCAAAGTCATTTTTGTCCATGGTCCTTTCGGTGTAGAAGAGAACCAAAGCTCACTTGCTAATTTGCAGGTCTGGTTATGCAAGAGGAGGAAGTCAACAATTACATGTGCAAGCTTACATTGATCAATCAAGGTTGGCTTTTCTATAGCATTAAATTGTTGAATATTTATGCAGAGGTATTGTCAGGACCCTGATTCCAAGTCACATCGATCTAGCCGGTAACACCTCATATGACTTTGTGGCCTCACGCACGGTATTCCCACGGGTGTCGCCTTACCATGGCCTGGGACCGTTTGCGCCTTTTGGCTCACGTATATGATAGTGTCGCTAGCATCCATATGACAGAGAACCCAGGCCGACATGGCTAGTCGTTAACCCAAAGCAGCACCAACCTATGGGGACAGGCATACATGAATCACATCGAGCATGTCGGTCAGCAGCGTGTGAATCCGGGCTGTAGCACTAGGCTAACAGGACTACGAATGTCACTGCGTGACATTTCCACGAAGGGACAGACACAGGAACGAAGTGAAACACATGCCGGCCAGTCAATGGTCCTGAGCAGTAGTGCCGGGCTAGCAGGACTCCGGTGAACCGGGCTGTAGCGGACTACTATGGCTCATGGAAGCACAAGACTACATTTCCCCATAAGAGAGGCTACCAAGGATAAACAACTAGGTTGTAGGATCCCACACATACCAAGCATTTCAATCATACACACAATATGCTCAATGTGTAAATACAACATGGCGTCACAACATAACTCTACGACTCAAGCATTTATTCATTAGGCTCCGAGGAGCGAGATATTACAAACATGGGTCTCATGACCCAACAATCATAGCATACAAATCAAAGCACATGCAGAAGCTTAACATGTCTGAGTACAGACATCTACAAATGAAAGAGGCTAAGAATCCTGACTATCTACCAGATCCTGCCAAGGGCACAAGATCGTAGCTGAGGTATCAAGCTAAACGTCGAAGTCCACACGGAACTACTAGAGAGACTGACGTCTCTCTACAAAACATAAAATAGGCAAACGTGAGTACAAAGGTACTCAGCAAGACTTACATCAGAACTAGCTACATATGCATAGGTATCAACAAGGGGGCCGTGGAGGAGTTTGACTGGAGCAAGCCAGCTTTGACTCAGTGGCTAACCTGAACTATGACTGCAAGCAACTCTTTTGAGGTGGCGCACATGAGTCCACATATTCACCATTCAATACACCACTATGGATCCGCTCCCGTCTCCCTACGAGAAGGCCATCCATAGCACTCACACTTATTTTGCGAGTTTTAGAGTATCCACTTTCACTTGTTTATGAACTGTTATAAGCAACCCAGAAGTCCTTTACCGCGGACACGGCTATTCGAATAGATCATTTATAACCCTGCAGGGGTGTACTTCTTCACACACGCTCTCGCCACTTACCACCATGTACACGTCGTGTATCTCGGCAACCTTCAAGCGGAAGCCTGGAGAGGGAGTCGGCCACGACCTGACTAACCACACAAGTCTCTAGTCCAGGTTTATCGCCTATTCGGGTTCCACCCGCGAGGAGATCCGGCCGGAGTTTCGCTCACAGCCCCAACCGATGTGTGTAGGGTTCCCGAGACACCAAACGGGCGCCCGGTACACCATGCCACGGTGTATCTACCGCATCATAGCCCACCCCTAGGGTCATTGCTATGAACGGCCGCCAACACATATCCTACAAACACCAGAAACTAGTTGCAACTCCTGGACAGAGGACAAGGGCAGTTAATAAGTCGAGAGGGTCCATTGGTTTCGGGCCCAATGCATGGTAGTAGCTGGTCATGGATCACAAACACAGAACTCAGTTCCTATGAACGGTTTCAATGAGACAACCCACCATGTACTCCTACATGGCCTCTCACTGCTACCTTTACCAAATCGTGTTCACACACTTAGCTCACACACAGTAGGACATGTTCATCACTGTTCCAGTTCATCCCCGATGAATCAGACCTGACTCAACTCTAAGCGGTAGTAGGCATGACAAATAAGCATGAATGAGTAGGCACATCAGGGCTCAAATAACTCCTACTCATGCTAGTGGGTTTCATCTATTTACTGTGGCAAAGACAGGTCATGCAGAGGAAAGGGGTTCAACTACCGCAACATGTAACAGTTGAATCGTTGTTGTCCTAATGCAGTAAAAGAGAGCAGGAGCGAGAGAGTGGAATTGTATCGGGATGAACAAGGGGGTTTTTCTTGCCTGGCACTTCTGAAGATATCATTGGGTATTCATCAGTGTCAACGATCACAGCATCGGTACAACGTCTACCGAGAGGGGAGAACCACCGGCAACAGAGAAGGAACACAATCAAAGCAATGCACAGCATGATGCATGATAATGACATGGCAATATGTTGTTGATTGAGCTAATGCAACTAGCAACACAATTAAATGAAGTTGGTTTGAATACAAGATTCAAATTCAAACTCCATATATGATTAGTTAAATGCCATTTATTTGTTTTGTCCAAAACAGAGGACAAACATTGTTCAAACATGCATGTAAATGGTACAGATGGATTCCTTGAATTTTTCTAATAATTTTTCATATATAATTTATTTCATTTGGAGTTACGGTTGATTTACTATGAATTTTTGAAGTTTAGGCAATCTTCTGGAATTTTCTGAATTATTTTTAATCTAGAAATGACTTATTGCGTCAGCACTGTGTCATGCCTGCGTCAGCAAGTCAACAGTAGCAGTCTAGGTCAAACCTGACCAGTGGGGTCCACTGGTCAATGACACAATGCTGTTCAGTGTCAATGAAAGGTGGGGCCTGGTCAGCGGTGACGTGGCCAGGTCAAACTGACCTGTGGGCCCGTGGGGTTAGTTAAGTCTAAACAGGAGCTAAGCAGTGTTAATTAGGCCATGGGGCCCAGTAGTTAGTGGCTCTGGGGAGGGTTAGCTGGCGGTGATTAGCGCTAATCACGCGGCCACGTCGGCTCGCCCGAGTCCCACCGGCGGAGACCAAATCTACTGCGGAAGCTCGCCGGGGCTGCGCTATAGGCGGCGTATGGACGCGCGAAGGCCACCAGACGGTAGCCCGAGCACGCCCGCATCTAGCTAGCCACACGGGAGGCCGCGTGGTCGCCGGAATCGACGACGGCGAGCGCATCCGCGGTGGCCGGAGTTCGGACGTGGAAGGGGTCGACGCTATGGTGCACTAGAGGGGAAACCGAAGGGTGCTGCGGGCTCCTGGGAGTGCAGCGAACACGGCGACGCGCTCAGGCGCAAGCTGGGGTGGCCCTGGCCACGGCGGTGAGGTACTACGGCGGCGATGAGCTCTCGGGTCCGGTGGTTAGTGCGGCTACGGCACGCAAACGAGGAAGAGAGGAGAGGGGAAACGACGAGGTGCTCACGGCGAGGCCGTCGGGGTGCTCATCAGGCTCGGGGGAGGTCCGGTGCAGGCGGAACGGCGGTGACGATCTCGGCGGACTGAGGTTGAAGAAGACCGCGTGGTCGGTGTTTGAGGGCGTTCGGGCTTGCGCTTGTTGAGGGGGAAGCTTCACGGCGTCGAGGCGGACAGGGGGGATAGCACGGAGAGGCGAGGGGACGGCTGTGGCCGCGGTGGTCGGCGATGGTGGCGAGGGTGGCGTTCGGCCGTGAGAGGGAGAGAGAGCAGAGGAGGGGGAATGAGCTCGAGAGGGACTGAGAGGTGCAGGGGGGCGCGTGGCGCTCGGGAGAGATCCAGGGTGATGGGGACGCAGGTAGGCAGGGTGGAGGTGGCCGGGGCGCGTGCTGGCGCGCTGCGGCCACGCGCTCTGCCTACTGGCCTGGGGAGGAAGACGACAGGAAGGAGGAGGTGGGCTGGGCCGAAACTGCTGGGCCACCAGGTAAGTGGGCCTCAGGTAAGTCTATGCTTCCTTTTTTTATTTGTTTCTGTTTTCTATTTTTCTGACATTTGTTTCTGATTTAGTAAAATACTAAATCAATTTTAAACTTCATGAAAATAATTGTGTCAACTAAGTGGACTTATACAAAGCCACACAACAATTTTCAGAATTATTGAACATATATTTATACATATAATAAATATAAATCCAATTCAAATAGTTATTGAATTAATTCCAAATGCCCAAAATAAATATTTCTGAGACTCCAAAAATATTGTTTTGAGTTTTACCTCTTGACAATATTTTTATAGCTTGACAGGAACATTTTATTAGGTTTATTTGAAACAATTTTTAGTGTTGATCACTTTTATAAAAGACTTCTAAGGCTTTCCACTTTCCCCAATTCAACTTTCATAAATATATACATGATGCATGAGTGCTTGTGCAACTAGTTACAACCAATTCTAGGGCTGTGACAACTCACCCCCACTTAAACAAGAATCTTGTCCCGAGATTCAAGCGTAGGGTAAGATGAAGGGGGACGCAAACTTAACCCAATCTTCACGATCCAAGTTGCACTTCATAAAAACTTTGATTCAATCACCATCTTTGTCTCGATGTCTTGCTGTGAGAACTCCAACCAACATGACAACGAGAGGGAAGGGAAAACTCTAGAAGGATCGATCTTCTCGAAGATCGAACAACTCAGGATCAACTCATGGAGTGAGACATAGGAACATCTCTCCAATTGAGACACAAACTTCACATCAGGGTGACGGAAATCAGACGACGAGGATTCAAGTTGGTAGGTAGCAATTCCACGCTTGAGTAAGGTGGTGCAAGGTTTCAAAGTTGCGAGGAGATAATTGTCATGAACCCATAACAGGGCACCTCGGAGAAGGTGACTCGAAGAACTATTCCCTTAAGTGGCAAAAAGAATTACTTTTGATACAAGATCATTGAAATTCTTTATACCAGCCTATGGCATTCACAAATGATCGTGTGAACGAATTTGAAAGAATGGCATACCCATACCAGAATGGATGATGTGGATTACCTTGTTGAAGACAACACAATGGATGATTTTGCTTATCATCGGGGATGGATGGGACCCATAGTAAGTCCACTTTTGAAGATGATCTTGGACAACAAGTGCCGAGGAGGGCAGCCCATGGGAAATTGGCACAATGGTGGTGCAAGCTGGGAACAAAATGCAACTGTTGGGAATGTTCCAACCATCATATCTGCCTGAGATTCACATCTGGTTGGTGATAGGATACTTCAGACTCAGCATGTCTGAAAAGAAAGTTTGCAACACAAATCGACGAGATGACGTTGCGATATTCTCGGGAAATGAACTATGATAATAAGCTCCAAAAATGGGCTGGTTCTGCTACACACATGTGAGCATGTTGTCCAAGACAAGAATAACCACATGGTAGTCTTATAGTAAAACACTATCGAGTTCTGGTCAGGAACCATCATCAAGGATTTGAAGTCTTACGCAAGTCCATGGATTAGATCCCAAGCATAGACTCCTTTTCCTTGAACAAGTCAATCAGTGGCTTGGTGTGCTAGGAACACATATGGAGTGGAGGTAATTAGTCTACCAAACCATAGAATACTTTGCACGTATGCATGACTGATTTGGGATGATTCCAAGGGAAACAAAACAATCTTTCTCAAACTCATGGCGGCAACTTGCACCAAGTGCACATGAATTCGAGGAAGTCACTTCTTCCATCCAAACATAAGCTTCATGAACGGAACACGAAGACATTGCTAACAAAGTTTTCAACACTAGGTTGATGTTCAACATGAATCATGGGGGAGACAAAATGCTACTGATGGGCTCAACAACAACTCATCGGAATTTCCATATCACTGGACTTCCACCATCATGTGAACACGATGATAGTATTGGTCAGAAAAAAAGATGTAATGGTGTATGCTCGAGGGATCAACCACGGGTAAGACAACATTACGAACATCGTTGGTTCTGATTTGACTTGACGATAGACCATACTCAAATCAGGGTTTGGACAAGACAATAGGTTCAACAACTGATCACGGGGATCAGTCGATGAAGATATCATCTATCTTCAACACACACACACACACACACACACCAGGATATCCCTTAACATGAACTAAGTCAGACAAGCTTCCATCTTCCAACTCTCCAAGGTGTTGTTTAGCTCAACCAACTAGCTCAGGGATATCCAACACTGATTCTCGGAGAAGGGGTGGTTTACAAGAACCAACTTGATCACGAACTCAACATAGCGGTCAGGTGACAACCTGGTAACACTTCCAAGAAGATATCCGGAAAATCACGAACCACCGATATGTTACTAAGCTCGAGAACAATCTTGCTTTTCAGAGCAAGACAATATGATCATATAAGCGAGGAATGGAATAATCCTCACTCATTGATCGAGGAGTGCACCAAAAATAAGGACTAGGTAGCACGATCAGTCCTAGGATGGTGATTCAATAACCAACACGCTAAGAATGAGAATATTGTCCATTTACTACAAAGCAACGAGTTGCTCGGAGTATTGATTTCACACATCACAATTCACTTGTCGGCATTCCGGTTACAACAACACGGAACCCAGGAATGAATAATGATGGCGAGAAGTATCACTTTATCAAAAATTCATAAGAGATGGTGCAATTCCTATGATATTCTTGGCATGAATAGGGTAGAACTCCAAGGTAGAACAGAGCAAAAGCTGGATTGGCATTTTGATCTGCGGGATACAACTACTTTGACCCAATCCTAGATATGGATGAGGTACTAGAGTTTGTTTCTCCTAGTCATTCTGGAATAGAATGGCTTGACGGACCACAAGAATAATAGGCATCGATGAACACAAATGCACACATACTCTTGGCTATCAACTGATAGAAGATGGTCGGAATACAACTGAAGAGGAACAACTCGAGGAACATATAATTTTCTGAGTTGTGGATGCATAGATTAGTATGTCGAGCAAAGCTCAACATTTCTTCCGGACAACCCATGCAGAAAGGTAGGACTGGCAGATTCACAATGCAGAATGGAGAACTTATCAAGAGCACTCTGGTTGTGATCTTTTGATACAACAAACTTCTGCCATAAGTGGTCCATAGTATTTGGAAGAAGGAAATACCACGAACCTCGAGGACTATCGCAAAGGTTACTAATATCCTAAAGGAACTAGCAACACTATCAACATGAGGTAAGTAGGGTGAATCTCGGGTTCAAGAACCCAGGAATAGAATACCTACTACTAAATGGCATCACGGGATGCTTTCAAGAATGGTGGCCGGAATCATCACACTGGGAACACAAAACATGGCTAGATTACTAGGTGACTCCCTAAAACACCTAGGGTCATAATAATAGCTCCAACATATATGTCGAGGCAACAGAGTACCTCAACTCACCGATTGGTGCGATTAATCTGGCCCAAATGGACATCAGGAACATGGAGGAATGATTGTAAGTGCATCAGACTATCTAGAAACCTAGGATGACTCGGATAGCATAACGGCTGTAAATGCTCAGAAAAGGATTTGAGACATCCTACAGAAATGGTGGCATAACCACTCAGAAACACAATGTCAAGGTTCCGAGACCAACTATGAACACACGGAAGTAGTAGAAACTGAACTGAGGCCTGAACTCAACAATCCTAGGCAACTACGGTTTAGTAACACGTCATCCTGATAGATAGATGAGAAGGCCTAGTTTCTTAACCCGCGTAGAATGAGAAGAGAATGACTCAGATCAGAGGGCATAAGGTAAAGAAGTAAAAAGAGCCTTACGTTCCCTTCCACAATCAATTCCCCTACATAATTAAAGCATTTCTAGACACAACATCGACCGGTTGGCTTGGTAATCCTACAGGCAGTCAGGCTCTGATACCAAAGCTGTCAGGACCCCGATTCCAAGTCACATCGATCTAGCCGGTAATACCTCATATCACTTTGTGGCCTCACGCACGGTATTCCCACGGGTGTCGCCTTACCATGGCCCGGGACCGTTTGCGCCTTTTGGCTCACATATATGATAGTGTCGCTAGCATCCATATGACAGAGAACCCGGGCCGACATGGCTAGTCGTTAACCCAAAGCGGCACCAACCTATGGGGACAGGCATACGTGAATCACATCGAGCATGTCGGTCAGCATCGTGTGAATCCGGGCTGTAGCACTGGCCTAACAGGACTCCGAATGTCACCGCGTGACATTTCCCCGAAGGGACAGACATAGGAACGAAGTGAAACACATGTCGGCCAGTCAAGTGTCCTGAGCAATAGTGCTGGGCTAGTAGGACTACGGTGAACCGGGCTGTAGCGGACTACTATGGCTCATGGAAGCACAAGACTACATTTCCCCATAAGAGAGGCTACCAAGGATAAACAACTAGGTTGTCGGATCCCACACATACCAAGCATTTCAATCATACACACAATATGCTCGATATGTGTAAATACAACATGGCATCACAACATAACTCTACGACTCAAGCATTTATTCATTAGGCTCCGAGGAGCGAGATATTACAAACATGGGTCTCATGACCCAACAATCATAGCATACAAATCAAAGCACATGCGGAAGCTTAACATGTCTGAGTACAGACATCTACAAATGAAAGAGGCTAAGAAGCCTGACTATCTACCAGATCCTGCCGAGGGCACAAGATCATAGCTGAGGTATCAGGCTAAACGTCGAAGTCCACACGAAACTACTAGCGAGACTGACATCTCTCTGCAAAACATAAAATAGGCAAACATGAGTACAAAGGTACTCACCAAGACTTACATCAGAACTAGCTACATATGCATCGGTATCAACAAGGGGGGTGGTGGAGTTTGACTGCAGCAAGCCAGCTTTGACTTAGTGGCTAACCTGAACTACAACTGCAAGCAACTCTTTTGAGGGGGCGCACACTAGTCCACATATTCACCATTCAATACACCACTATGGATCCGCTCCCGTCTCCCTACGAGAAGGCCATCCATAGCACTCACACTTATCTTGCGAGTTTTAGAGTATCCACTTTCACTTGTTTATGAACTGTTATAGGCAACCGAGAAGTCCTTTACCGCGGACACGACTATTCGAATAGATCATTTATAACCCTGCAGGGGTGTACTTCTTCACACACGCTCTCGCCACTTACCACCATGTACACGTCGTGTATCTCGGCAACCTTCAAGCGGAAGCCTGGCGAGGGAGTCGGCCACGACCTGACTAACCACACAAGTCTTTAGTCCAGGTTTATCGCCTATTCGGGTTCCATCCGCGAGGAGATCCGGCCGGAGTTTCGCTCACAGCCCGAAACGATGTGTGCAGGGTTCCCAAGACACCAAACGGGCGCCCGGTACACCGTGCCATGGTGTATCTACCGCATCATAGCCCACCCCTAGGGTCAGTGCTATGCACGGCCGCCAACACATATCCTACAAACACCAGAAACTAGTTGCAACTCCTGGACAGAGGACAAGGGCAATTAATAAGTCGAGAGGGTCCATTGGTTTCGGGCCCAATGCGTGGTAGTAGCTGGTCATGGATGACAAACACAGAACTCAGTTCCAATGAACGGTTTCAATGAGACAACCCACCATGTACTCCTACATGGCCTCTCACCGCTACCTTTACCAAATCGTGTTCACACACTTAGCTCACACACAGTAGGACATGTTCATCACTGTTCCGATTCATCCCCGATGAATTAGACCTGACTCAACTCTAAGCGGTAGTAGGCAAGACAAATAAGCATGAATGAGTAGGCACATCAGGGCTCAAACAACTCCTACTCATGCTAGTGGGTTTCATCTATTTACTATGGCAATGACAGGTCATGCAGAGGAAAGGGGTTCAACTATCGCAACATGTAACAGTCGAATCATTGTTGTCCTAATGCAGTAAAAGAGAGCAGGAGCGAGAGAGTGGGATTGTATCGGGATGAACAAGGGGGTTTTGCTTGCCTGGCACTTCTGAAGATATCATTGGGTCTTCATCAGTGTCAACGATCACAGCATCGGTACAACGTCTACCGAGAGGGGACAACCACCGGCAACAGAGAAGGAACACAATCAATGCAATGCACAGCATGATGCATGATAATGACATGGCCATATGTTGTTGATTGAGCTAATGCAACTAGCAACACAATTAAATGAAGTAGGTTTGAATACAAGATTCAAATTCAAACTCCATATATGATTAGTTAAATGCCATTTATTTGTTTTGTCCAAAACAGAGGACAAACATTGTTCAAACATGCATGAAAATGGTACAGATGGATTCCTTGAATTTTTCTGATAATTTTTCATATATAATTTATTTCATTTGGAGTTACGGTTGATTTACTATGAATTTTTGAAGTTTAGGCAATTTTTTGGAATTTTCTGAATTATTTTTAGTCTAGAAATGACTTATTGCGTCGGCACTGCATCATGCCTGCGTCAGCAAGTCTATAGCAGCGGTCTAGGTCAAACCTGACCAGTGGGGTCCACTGGTCAGTGACACAATGCTATTCAGTGTCAATGACAGGTGGGGCCTGGTCAACGGTGACGTGGCCAGGTCAAACTGACCTGTGGGCCCGTGGGGTTAGTTTAGTCTAAACAGGAGCTAAGCAGTGTTAATTAGGCTGTGGGGCCCAGTAGTCAGTGGCTCTGGGGAGGGTTAGCTGGCGGTGATTAGCGCTAATCACGCGGCCACGTCGGCTCGCCGGAGTCCCATCGGCGGCGACCAAATCGACGGCGGAAGCTCGCTGGGGCTGCGCTATAGGCGGCGTATGGACGCGCGAAGGCCACCAGAAGGTAGCCCGAGCACGCACGCATCTAGCTAGCCGCACGGGAGGCCGCGTGGTCACCGGAATCGACGACGGTGAGCGCATCCGCGGTGGCCGGAGTTCGGACGTGGAAGGGGTCGACGATACGATGCACTAGAGGGGAAACCGAAGGGTGCTGCGGGCTCCTGGGAGTGCAGCGAACACGGTGACGCGCTCAGGCGCAAGCTGGGGTGGCCCTGGCCACGGCGGTGAGGAACTACGGCAGCGATGAGCTCTCGGGTCCGGTGGTTAGTGCGGCTACGGCACGCAAACGAGGAAGAGAGGAGAGGGGAAACGACGAGGTGCTCACGGCGAGGCCGTCGGGGTGCTCAGCAGGCTCGGGGGAGGTCCGGTGCAGGTGGAACAGCGGTGACGATCTCGGCGGACCGAGGTTGAAGAAGGTGGCATGGTCGGCGTCTGAGGGCGTTCGGGCTTGCGCTTGTTGAGGGGGAAGCTTCACGGCGTCGAGGCGGACAGCGGGCATAGCACGGAGAGGCGTGGGGACGGCTGTGGCCGCGGTGGTCGGCGATGGTGGCGAGGCTGGCGTTCGGCCGTGAGAGGGAGAGAGAGCAGAGGAGGGGGGATGAGCTCGAGAGGTACTGAGAGGTGCAGGGGGCGCGTGGCGCTCGGGAGAGATCAAGGGCGTTGGGACGCAGGTAGGCAGGGTGGAGGTGGCCGGGGCGCGTGCCGGCGCGCTGCGGCCATGCGCTCTGCCTACTGGCCTGGGGAGGAAGACGACGGGAAGGAGGAGGTGGGCTGGGCGGAAACTGCTGGGCCACCAGGTAAGTGGGCCTCAGGTAAGTCTCTGCTTCCTTTTTTTATTTGTTTCTGTTTTCTATTTTTCTGACATTTGTTTCTGATTTAGTAAAATACTAAATCAATTTTAAACTTCATGAAAATAATTGTGTCAACTAAGTGGACTTATACAAAGCCACACAACAATTTTCAGAATTATTGAACATATATTTGTACATATAATAAATATAAATCCAATTCAAATAGTTATTGAATTAATTCCAAATGCCCAAAATAAATATTTCTGAGACTCCAAAAATATTGGTTTGAGTTTTACCTCTTGACAATATTTTTATAGCTTGACAGGAACATTTTCTTGGGTTTATTTGAAACAATTTTTAGTGTTGATCATTTTTATAAAAGACTTCTGAGGCTTTCCACTTTCCCCAATTCAACTTTCATAAATATATACATGATGCATGAGTGCTTGTGCAACTAGTTAAAACCAATTCTAGGGCTGTGACAGGTATGCACTTTGTTATGCACAGATTCACATTCCCTGTGTCCCTGGGTGAAAATTCTATTTTGCCTCACCCCACAAAAAAATTATTTTTACTCCCCTCTATCTACCACTATATCGTATACTGGATGGAAGTTTCTATTGTTTTATCAGTGCGCATGAATTACTACTGACATAGTTTTTTTTTCTCTTTTCGTTCTGATGTACACCCTTGATATTACATGGCTTGAAGGAGAGCATCATATCTACACAAAATCCATGTTTTGTTTCATTTTTAGTTTATAATCTATATTTCCATGTGTATACTGTTTTCTTCCACAATCAAAAATATGTATGGATTCTTATTCTCCCGTGCGTTGGGCGTCTTTCACAATCAATGATTGAGCGAGTTACAACCAGGAGCACCATGCCTCTCATGTAAGTGCATTCAAATTTTACATGGTTACATGCGAGAATTTGTTTCTCCCGATGCAACGCACGGGCATATGTCCTAGTAAATTTCCTTTAACACCAAACCTCTTGATTCCTCGAAGTGGCGACACACGGAGATATGCTCGATCTCCCACTTCATATGTTATGTCCTTGCGTTTACTGTTGGCATAACTCTTCTGTCTCGACTGTGCTATCTTAATTCTGTCTCGAATCATCTTGACCTTCTCTTCGGAGTCTCTGATAAGATCGGGACCAAAAAGTCTTCGATATCCAACACCATCCCACAACAATGGTGTTCTGCACCTCCTTCCGTATAGAGCTTCGAAAGGGGCCATCTTCAAACTGGTCTCATAGCTTTTGTTGTACGAGAACTCTGCGTATGCAGATTGTCATCCTAGCTAGACCCATAGTCTAGCGCACAGGCTCTCAACATCTCCTCCAGAATATGATTGACTCACTCGGTCTGTCCATCTGTTTGCGGATGAAAAGCTCTACTGAACTCCAGCCTCGTACCCAGAGTTTCATGCAACTGATTCCAAAACTTTGAGGTAAATTGTGTTCCTCTATCTGACACAATACTCCTCGGAACTCCATGCGAACATACGATCCTGTTCATGTATATCTTGGCTAACTTAGCGCTGGTATAGGTGGTCTTCACGGGAATGAAATGTGCTACCTTGGTTAAGCGATCAACCACTACCCAGATAGAATCATAACCTGAACGGGTCCTCGGTAATCCTATGATAAAATCCATTCCAAGTTTTTCCCATTTCCACTCGGGTATCGGCAAAGGTTGAAGTAACCCTGCCGGCTTCTGGTGTTCCGCCTTTACTCGCTGACAAACATCGCATACTGCTATGTACTCGGTAATATCCTTCTTCATACCTGTCCACTAGAAACTTTCCTTCAAATCCAGATACATCTTGGTGTGACCTGGGTGAGTCGAGTATGGTGAATCATGGGCTTCCTGAAGAATTAACTTCCTGACCTCTGGGTCATTGGGCACATAAATACGATCCTCAAACCATAAAGTTCAGTGCTCATCTTCACGAAAACCTTTAGCCTTTACGTTGCTCGTCTTTTCCTTTATCTCTAGAATTTCCTTGTCCGTCTTCTGGGCTTCACGGATTATTTCGATCAGAGTGGACTGTATATCCAGGGTGGCAACAAATCCTCTCATTACTATATCCAGTTGGCGCTCTCTGAGATCGTCGGATAATTCCTGAGGTAATCCTCCAGCTATGAGGGTGTTCACATAGCTTTTATGGCTCAAGGCATCTGCTACAACATTTGCCTTACCTAGGTGATAATGCAATCTCATGGCACAGTCCTTGATCAATTCAAGCCATCTCCTCTGCCTAAGGTTCAACTCCTTTTGCGTGAAAATATACTTAAAGCGCTTATGATCCGTGTAAACGTCACAACCATTTCTGACAAGGAAATGTCTCCAGGTCTTGAGTGTGTGCACTATGGCTGCTAACTCCAAATCGTGTGTGGCATAATTGATCTCGTGAGATCGTAGCTGTCTGGAGGTATAAGCTACAACTTTTCCTTCTTGCATGAGCACTCCTCTGAGTCCTTGATAGGAAGCATCACAATATACCTGCTAATCCTTGTGTATGTCCGACAAAATGAGCACTGGGGCTGTAACCAGATGTTTCTTCAGCTCCTGAAAACTGGCTTCATAATCCTAGGTCCAAACATACTTAGTTTCCTTCTTCAACAGCTCCGTCATGGGCTTAGCAATATTGGAGAAATTCTCAATAAATCTACGATAATATCCTGCAAGTCCCAGCAAACTGCGGATCTCCTTGACTGAGGTGGGGGACTGCCATTTGGTGACCGATTCAACCTTGGTGGGGTCGACTGCTATTCCTTCTCCTGAAATAACATGTCCGAGGAATCCGACTTCCTTCAACCAAAATTCACATTTGCTGACACTACTAGGAAAACCGTTATTAGTAGCGCTGTTTTTTTTTGCTATTAGTAGCGCGGGTAGGCGTGCTACTGCCACGGCGCTACAGCTATTTTTTAGTAGTAGTGCTTGTTTGACACAATGCTACTGGTAGCTGAAGCTAGCTGTAGCGGTCTTTCCTCCAGCGCTACTGATAATTATCTACAGCGTGTGTAGCTAGCGAGTGATATTGTTATTTGAGTGCTACTGGTAGTCTTTACCCCCACGCCACTGCTAACTTTTGTAGTTTTTTTGCGTTTTGGCTTTGTACACATTTAAATGGATCCACCATTTATACAATAACATGCATATTCATCGAAAAGCAAGTGAGTCATTGATGATCCAAAGTTATTAGAAGTCTCGACATGTCTCAAGTATCTCATCATCATCAATCATGGTCGAACACATGTATCGTAATAACGTTACAAGTCATTACAAGTTCCCAATACATGCAACTACATGGTCACATACTCATGTTTCATCATCTATGTAGACTATGATATGACCGCATAGAAAGTAAGAGTTTTTGCGGCGGCGTTGGTTCTGAATCCCCTGTTGTGCTATTAATCTCAAGTAACTAGCTTTGGCTTCCGCTCTGCTATCAAACCCTTTCTGGCTCCGCCGGAGAAGCCAGAGACTTGGGCCTGACACTCTGGCCACTCATCGTACACACCCGGAACATGCCCTACATACACGGCATACCACTTCCTCGCCATCGTTGATCTATATACCTGTCAGACACACACACACACACACACACACACACACACACATATATATATATGTATGTATATATCATGAAGCGAATTCAATGAAACAGTTATGAAATAGAAGCAACATATATAGTAAACATAGTTAACAAATTTCATTGTACCGAAAGTAATTAACTAGAGCGCGGCACCATACATCTAATAGTTTCATCGTAAAGAGACATTCGAAGTTTTGTCATACAGAAAGTAACAAGTAACTAAACAGACACATTGTTTTTAAGTAGTGCACTCTTCCCATTTGCCCATATCCGAGAGGGTGGACCCAAGCTTAGTGAAAGGGGTCATGTCCTGGCGTTGTAGGGCAATGCGGGTTCGGACGTCGGCTCGTGATATTGGGCCGCCGTAGAACATCCCATTCTCTTCGAGGACATATTTCATGATGATGGACGCAATTTTTGCTGGATCCGGTAGAAATCATTTCGAAGTTGATTATCCGGCATGGCTCCAAAGGCTTCGGCCATCTCTTGATATGGGTATCGGATGAAGATTTCATGCAAAGTGATTGCACATCCCTTCTGTACTCCATCATTAGATGGATGACATAGAATCCATTGTTCTCACTTCTTGCCGGTTGCTGGATGCAACAGAAGTCAGTCTTGTGGCCAAAACAGAGCCTGGCCTTATTTGTTTTTTTGCATTGGATGTAGCCACCCCGCATGCTGAAGCCCAACATAGCTCTATCCAGAACATACTTTATATGTGTGTAATCTTTCTTCTGTATGTTCTTCGATGGGTCCAAATATAGAGTGCGGGAGTAACGCGGGTAAAGAACGATTAGAATGGCACGAAACCCCCCGCTACACAAAATACACGGTCAAGTTAGCCTCCATGCGTGCAAAGTAATTATTTAAATGCATGAAAGGATGTATGTGTTATACTGCTATCCGCGGATGGCTTACCTGAGATGATAAGGTAGGAGAATCGTTTCTTTGTCCTTATTGCTGACCAAGAATTCTTCGATGTACTGACTCGCATATTGATGGTTGGCATCGTTGATTGACAAGAAGCCCTCATGCATGTAGTATGGGTCCACGACCGCAAGACTGGTGACTTGCTCTCTCCTGGCGATGTAGTTCATGTGTAGTGCATATAGGCGGACGAACGTAAAATCGAGTGTCCTCATTTGAAACATCTAGAAGATGTAATCAAACCTCAGGAAGAAGAGGTCCGCGGGGCATGTGTGGACATACATCTTGCAACTGCTCGGCACATGAACCGTATAAAGTGGGTATCCTGGATCATCCGAGGCGAGGAGGCTTCTGTTTGTCAAAAGCACATGGTCATGGAATCTCCTGAGATCCCCTGTTATGGCAGCTAGTGCATTCGCCGGTACCATAGGCTCTCCCGCGACATGGATTAATGGCGCATGTTTCATCGGTACACTATCAACCTTGGTCGAAGGCAGCTGGCTGCTAGAACCAACATTGCCAGCTTTACTGGATTTTCTCACTGTCAGTCTCTTCCTATGCTTCTTCTTGGTGGGCTTAGGTACTGGTGGGTCTGTCAGACCCTCCCTGAGCACCACCCCTAGTGTTGTCGGGCTCAGCATTGGACGACTCTGGCTAATTAGTTGAGCTTGGATGGAACCGGCATCTGGAGGCATGTCCTGCGAGGATTACATGAACAAAGACTTCTTGCACTCCCGAGGACGGTCAGGCTCTATTACATGCATCTCATATTCATATGGTTGACTCATTGTTACATTGTTGTCAAAGCCGGTATTGAGATACTGGACAAGGTCATCGGCCTCGTCCATGTCATGATCCATATCCATGGGGCAGATGACATCATTTCCCGGAATGGTTGGCCCTCCTTCCTCGTGTCTCTTGATCTCAGCAATCAGCATAGATGATGGTTGTACTTGTGTAGGTGGGGTTGTGGTCATACCTTCCTGAGGTCCTGTTGGTGTGCTCCCGGCGACCTCGACACGAAGGATATTTTTCGACCATAGGATCGGCCAATTTTTACATTGGCCAAGCTATGTGGGGGTCTCGCCATCCTCTCCACTGGTTTGTATCAGACAAGGGAAACCCTCGTAGCCTACTTTCACACTCTCCACGGAGACCCTTAAGGCGTTATCAGGCATCTTCCGGCAGTGGAATAATCGATCCTTGGGCTTCAGTATAGTACCCTTCCCCACATCCACCAACCCTCCCTTCATGTGGTAAAGGAGGGTGCACGGAGTGGAGTCATCCTACAAAGACATGTATGTGCGGCATTAGAGATCCAAAAAGAACGGCAACTGAAAATTAATTAATTAGTTGAGTTGATGAGGGTGCGACACGTATTTACTGTGAGGGTATCTAGCTCAGCCAATGTCAATGGCCTGACATTCAAGCCAGAGATGGAGCTAGGGCTGTTGTGAGAGCTGGGTGCAGGAGCAGGTGCTGGAGTAGGTGCGGGTGCGGTTGCCATACTAGGCATGCGTATGGGTGCGGTGTTCATTGAGTTGCTCTCGGTGAAGCTGGGCATGGGAAAATCAGTTGGTGGCGCGTTTGGATTTTGTTGCACCCAGGTGACCACTGTTGGAATCAAGCTTGTAAAGGCAGCCACCATATCATGTCTACAAGCAGCTAGCGCTTCCCGGATTGCCTCAGCTTTAGTCTCAGCTTTTGTGTTCTCCATCGCTCGCGCCACCTTCTCGTCGATAGTAACTTGACTGAACTTCTTTCTCTGTCTTTTTAGCCTCGGGGTCCTCGTTATAATAGTACTTCCACGTGGCGCCGTCCCCGACACCGTGCACATGTCCATATTGTGGCCACTAGCCCGGCGGGTGTCCCATCATTATGTTCATGGCCCGGTTGAAAGGAGTGTCCCACTTGTACTTCACCGACGACTGAGTCGACGAGTCACTTTCGGCCGCAAGCTTGTGTTGCTCTCTCTGCAAAATGGACCGTGAATCATCTATGAGTGCGACTAGAATATAGTAGAATTCATTGATCAGAAGCTAATATGTAAGGTGGTAAAAGGATAATTACCAGTAATCTCATGAATTTCCTAGTCGGCCCGTCGGTGACAAAAATCTTTTTTTGGGGTCCCACGAGAATCGGGCCCTGATGAAGTCGTGCTCCTGCTGGTCGGTGAATTCAGCCAATGGGTGTGGGATCCCCTGACGGTCACGTTCTGCATCCTCCTTAGCCCACAAGGGCCTCTTTCCCATGTAACCAAGACTTCCAACGCAGTGGTTCCCCATGTTCTTTGCCTGCAGCTGCTTGCCTCTGTCCGACCTGGCCATGGCAGCTTCTTCATTGCAAGTCTCCTTGAAGTTTTCAAAGTCCTGTATCGTAATTTTTGGATTGTCTGCAACAATCTCGGCATAGGTTTCATGGTCTACTTCAATCGCCTTTTTCACCCTAGTTTTCCATGCGCTCAATGCATTGTTGAACTTCCCTAGGGCTTTGTTGTTGATTTTTTTTTCATGGCATCATCATCCCATGGGTCGACATCGTCATTCCGACCGGGGAACAGGAATTTTGCGTGCAACCTAGTTAGGAGCAGCTTCTTCAAATGTTCATTCTTCCGTATTTTCGTGGTGTTGATGTTAGCGGCATCCCGTAGGATGCAGGCTAGCTGGTTGCCGCAACACGCTGCCACTTCCCGCGGCTCTATTGGCTCGAACTCGCCAGGGTGCACCGCCGTGACCACTAGTCTTCCGGTGCCAAGATCATTTTGGCATCGTGTCCTCTTTTCCTTCTTTCCTTCACTGGCTTGGGAGGTCCCACCTTACGTGCTGTCGTTAGCGACATCATCAGTGCCAGTCTCAATGCTGGTGTCGTTGGTGGCATCAGTGTCGGGGCCGGCGCCACCATCGTCGTCGTCCGTCATGACAAGGGGGTCCTGACACCCAGCTTGCTGTCTCTCCTGATCTGCCAGAAAGTCGAGGTAGGCATGTGCTCGACCTAATTGGGACTGAGAACCTCCGGCCTCATCGGTGTCGATCATGTTTCCTAGGGTTCAATGTCGTAGTCGTTTAATTATTGAGCTTTATATAATAAAGTGAATAATACCAAAAAAAGTGACCTTTGTTTTGCCTGAATGTCGTTTCACTCTCCTCGCGACAAATCTCGAGCACTCGATATGTCCAACTTTCTAGCACAAGTCATGCCAAAATTCATGGAAAATTTCGGCATGAACTTTGCTAGAAAGTGCACATATAGAGCACCTGAAATTTGCCGGAATGGAAATGAATCAACATTTCTGGCAAAACATAGGTCACTCGCAATCAGTTTCCCTGCGAATGACAATAAGCACTATGTGCTGAAGTAGCATTTCACTAACAATCATGGAGATGCAGCCATCAAAGTGAAAGTTTGATAAGTCCAGTGTAAACAAGTGTGAGCATGAGCATACTCATCTGCATGTCAAGTGATGTGTGTCAGCACATGCATGCTATTGCTCGTCATTCTCTATTTAGAAACAAGCTAATTTTTATTTTCAAAATGGACAAGAACATAATCTAATTTTCATTTTCAAAATGGGCAGCAACATAAGCTAATTTTCATTTTCAGTTATCATCATTTTCAAAATGGACATCAACTACAAATTAAAAATCCTCAATTTCATACTGATTTACTTTTTGTTTTGCCACATGAACTACAAATGTACATCAACTACAAATTTTAAAAACCTCAAATGGACAAAAACATAAACTAACAAAGGGATAAAGAGAGTTGGCTAACAATCTCCACTTCACACAAAACTTAAATAATTCATACAACATCCAAAATACACATATAGTCCGAGTATGGACAACCAAATGAAAAGAAGATAACCCAACTGCTAGATCCCAGATCGTCCCAACTGGGCTCCACTACTGATCATCGGGAAATGAAACATAGTAACGACCAAGTTCCTCGTCGAACTCCCACTTGAGTTCAGTAGCATCACCTGCACTGGTATAATCGGCACCTACAACTGTTTTGGAAGTATCCGTGAGTCACGAGGACTCAGCACTCTCACACCCGTGAGATCAAGATTATTTAAGCTTATGGGTAGGATAAGGTAAAGAGGTGGAGCTGCAGCAAGCGCTAAGCAAATATGGTGGCTAACATACGCACATAAGAGTAAGGTGAGAAGCTATGCAACGGTCGAAAAAATATAAGTGATCAACAAGTGATCCTGAAACTACTTACGTTCAAACATAACCCAAGACCGTGTTCACTTCCTGGACTCCACAGAAAAGAGACCATCATGGCTACAACGCGGTTGATACTTTTTAATTAAGTCAAGTGTCAAGTTCTCTACAACCGGATATTACCAAATTCCCATCTGCCACATAACCGTGGGCACGGCTCTCGAAAGTTTATACCCTGCAGGGGTGTCCCAACTTTGCCCATCACAAGCTCTCACGATCAACGAAGAATATTTCTTATCCCGGGAAGACCTGATCAGTCTCAGAATCCTAGTTACAAGACATTTCGACAAGGGTAAAACAAGACCAGCAAGACCGCCCGAATGTGCCGACAAATCCCGATAGGAGCTGCAAATATCCCGTTCTCGGGGCACACCGGATGAACACTACGTATGGAAACTGAAGACCCCGGGTGAAGGGGTGGCACCAGAAGTGGCTCTAGGTTGGACCAACACTCAGATGAGCACTGGCCCGGGGGGGTTAAATAAAGATGACCCTCGGGTTTGTAACTCCCAAGGGAAAAGGCTTAGGTTGTTAGGCAAATGTAAAACCAAGGTTGGGCCTTGCTGGAGGAGTTTTATTCAAAGCAAACTGTCAAGGGGGTCCCATAACCCCAACCACGTTAGGAACACAAAATCAAGGAACATAACACCGGTATGATGGAAACTAGGGCGGCAAGAGTGGAACAAAACACCAGGCATAAGGCCGAGCCATCCACCCTTTACCAAGTATATAGATGCATTAATTAAAATAAGAGATATTGTGATATCCCAACATAAACATGTTCCAACATGGAGCAATCTTCAACCACACCTGCAACTAGCAATGCTATAAGAGGGGCTGAGCAAAAGCGGTAACATAGCCAAACAACGGTTTTCTAGGAAGGTGGGTTAGAGACTTGACATGGCAATATGGGAGGCATGATAAACAAGTGGTAGGTAGCATGACATAACTATAGAGCGAACAATTAGCAAGGAAATATGGAAGAGATATCGAGGGTAATGGTCATCTTGACTAAAATCCCGCAAGGAAGAAGAACGAGTCCATGAAGAAGACAAATGGACATAGACGAACGAATCCTCACAAACGCAATGTTGCCAGAACTATCAAGAAGAAGCAACACTGGAAGGAAACAAACAACATGGTAAACCAAAAAGCATAATCATGGCATGATGCACAATCAAGTATGATGCATGTCTGGTTTAATGAAACATGGCATGGCAAAGTGCACAAACAAAACTACAAGTTAAGTGGAGCTCAATATGCAACGAGTTGCATATTGACAAAACACCACATTTGATTATTTAGTTCTCTCCCATTTATGTACCCAATAATATTAAATGTTATTAAACATGGCAAGGTGTGAAGCATAAAGAAACTATCTATTTAGGCAAGTTCAAATGAGGCCGGAAATAACAAACAACAATCCCGAAAGATCCCCATGAGCATATAGCAATTTAATGCAAACAACAATTTTAATCATTTTAAATGTTGTTATCATGATACGGATGACATAAACAAGTTGATGCAATTTTTATGAAAATGCTGACATGAAGGATGATATAGAGCATTTGTTGCCATGGTGGAAGGAAAAGGGTGTCACGGCAATGAATACGAAAATGATTCCATGGCAACATATCGGTTCCGGTAGCTCACAGAGATACCAGTGCAAAAGGTAGTGGGCATGAGCGAGTCATGCAAGGATGGTGGGGTGATCTCGGCAACTGGGTGTCCCACCTGTCGAAGACGGTGCCGAACGAGGGATCAACTAACATTCACGGGTGGATACAACATCTAAACATGCATCTCATACAACACACAAGCATTCGGTCCATGGGTCATCGTCTTGGCAGTATTCCTTCGAAGCATGCTTTTTTAGAGAGGATCGGTGATGACCCACAAGTATAGGGGATCTATCGTCGTACTTCTGATAAGTAAGAGTGCCGAACCCAACGAGGAGCAGAAGGAAATGATAAGCGGTTTTCAGCAAGGTATTCTCTGCAAGCACTGAAATAATAGGTAACAGATAGTTTTGTGATAGGATAATTTGTAACGAGTAACAAGTAACAAAAGGAAATAAAGTGCAGCAAGGTGGCCCAATCCTTTTTGTAGCAAAGGACAAGCCTGGACAAACTCTTATATGATGTAAAGCGCTCCCGAGGACACATGGGAATATCGTGAAGCTAGTTTTCATCATGTTCATATGATTCGCGTTCGGTACTTTGATAATTTGGTATGTGGGTGGACCGGTGCTTGGGTGCTGCCCTTACTTGGACAAGCATCCCAGTTATGATTAACCTCTATTGCAAGCATCTGCAACTACAACAAAAGTATTAAGGTAAACCTAACCATAGCAGGAAACATATGGATCCAAATCAGCCCCTTACGAAGCAACACATAAACTAGGGTTTAAGCTTCTGTCACTCTAGCAACCCATCATCTACTTATTACTTCCCAATGCCTTCCTCTAGGCCCAAATAATTGTGAAGTGTCATGTAGTCGACATTCACATAACACCACGAGAGGAGAGACAACATACATCTCATCAAAATATCGAACGAATACCAAATTCACATGACTACTAATAGCAAGACTTCTCCCATGTCCTCAGGAGCAAACGTAACTACTCACAAAGCATATTCATGTTCATAATCAGAGGGGTATTAGTATGCATATAGGATCTGAACATATGACATTCCACCAAATAAACCAACTAGCATCAACTGCAAGGAGTAATTAACACTACTAGCCACCCACAGGTACCAATCCCGGACTTGGAGACAAGAATTGGATACAAGAGATGAACTAGGGTTTTCAGAGGAGATGGTGCTGGTGAAGTTGTTGCTGGAGATTGCCCTCTCTCGATGAGAGGAGCATTGGTGATGACGATGGCGATGATTTCCCCCTCCCGGAGGGAAGTTTCCCCGGCAGAACAGCTCCGCCGGAGCCCTAGATTGGTTCCGCCAAGTTTCCGCCTCGTGGCGGCGGAGTCTCGTCCGGAAAGATGGCTTATGATTTTTTTTCCTCGTCGAAAGACTCCATATAGCAGAAGATGGCCATCGGAGGGCCACCAGGGGGCCCACGAGGTAGGGGCGCGCCCCCCACCTCGTGGGCACGGTGTGGCCGCCCTGGTGAACTTCTTCCATGAAGTTTCAGGACTTTTGGAGCTGTGCAGAATAGGTCTCTAATATTTGCTCCTTTTCTAGCCCAGAATCCCAGCTGCCGGCATTCTCCCTCTTTATGTAAACCTTGTAAAATAAGAGAGAATAGGAATAAGTATTGTGACATAATTTGTAATAATAGCCCATAATGCAATAAATATCGATATAAAAGCATGATGCAAAGTGGACGTATCAATCGGGTTCGATGCGGTGTAGGGGAAGTAGACGTTCTCAGTACGGTCATAGTGGAAGTAGTGGTACACGGCAATGATAGAGGAAGTAGTGGTTCACGTTTCGCAGTCGTACACACTCCGCAGATGTTTGGGTTCGTAGATAGGAACTTGACGTCCACGGGGTCTTCGAGGGTCGACAGGAGTCATACACGGCAACCGTAGTTGAACTTGTAGGTCCGACAATGTCGTGGTACTTGGGGTCTTTGGACTCGTCGGTCTCGTCAACTCGAAGGGGTACTTGCGTTTTGCAGTTCCATATCCATGGTCGTCACGTAGTCGTACACGGGCCGTAGGGGAACATGATGCATCCGAGTTTTTCGAGTTGGTAGTCGTACTTGGCGTTCTGAGTCCGGGTCTTGCCGGTGGTGTCCTTAGTGCTTGCGGTTCCGATCTGGGGGTGCATGCATCCACGGTAACACTGCATGGTGCATAGAGGCGACGACTTGGGCGGTTCTGGCCAAGGTCTCGGGCAGCTTGTGTAGGAGCTCGATGGGGTGGCCGAGCTCGGCTCGTACATCGCATAGGGGACGCTCAGGAGGAAAGCAAGCCGAGGGCGTGACAGGGACGAGGCGGATCTGGGAAACGGGCGTGATGGCGCTCGGAACCAGGTGGACGCGAGCAGGTCCGGGTGACGGCAGCAACAGAGTTGGCCAGAGAGGATGGCTCAGGCAGCAGGACGATGCGAGGTCGTGAGGGAGGCGAGCGACGGAGCAAGGTGGTGGTGATGGTGGATGCGGGCCTTGCTGAAGGAGTTTTATTCAAAGCGAACTGTCAAGGGGGTCCCATAACCCCAACCACGTTAGGAACACAAAATCAAGGAACATGACACCGGTATGACGGAAACTAGGGCGGCAAGAGTGGAACAAAACACCAGGCATAAGGCCGAGCCTTCCACCCTTTACCAGGTATATAGATCCATTAATTAAAATAAGAGATATTGTGATATCCCAACATAAACATGTTCCAACATGGAGCAATCTTCAACCACACCTGCAACTAGCAATGCTATAAGAGGGGCTGAGCAAAAGCGGTAACATAGCCAAACAACGGTTTTCTAGGAAGGTGGGTTAGAGACTTGACATGGCAATATGGGAGGCATGATAAACAAGTGGTAGGTAGCATGACATAACTATAGAGCAAACAACTAGCAAGGAAATATGGAAGTGATATTGAGGGTAATGGTCATCTTGCCTAAAATCCCGCAAGGAAGAAGAACGAGTCCATGAAGAAGACAAATGGACATAGACGAACGAATCCTCACAAACGCAATGTTGCCAGAACTATCAAGAAGAAGCAACACTGGAAAGAAACAAACAACATGGTAAACCAAAAATCATAATCATGGCATGATGCACAATCAAGTATGATGCATGTCCGGTTTAATGAAACATGGCATGGCAAAGTGCACAAACAAAACTACAAGTTAAGTGGAGCTCAATATGCAACGAGTTGCATATTGACAAAACACCACATTCGATTAGTTCTCTCCCATTTATTTACCCAACAATATTAAATGTTATTAAACATGGCAAGGTGTGAAGCATAAAGAAACTATCTATTTAGGCAAGTTCAAATGAGGCCGGAAATAACAAACAACAATCCCGAAAGATCCCCATGAGCATATAGCAATTTAATGCAAACAACAATTTTAATCATTTTAAATTTTGTTATCATGATGCGGATGACATAAACAAGTTGATGCAATTTTTATGAAAATGCTGACATGAAGGATGATATAGAGCATTTGTCGCCATGGCGGAAGGAAAAGGGTGTCACGGCAATGAATCCGAAAATGATGCCATGGCAACATATTGGTTCCGGTAGCTCACAGAGATACCGGCGCAAAAGGTAGTGGGCACGAGCGAGTCATGCAAGGATGGTGGGGTGATCTCCGCAACCGGGTGTCCCATGTGTCGAAGACGGTGCCGAACGAGGGATCAACTAACGTTCACGGGTGGATACAACAACTAAACATGCATCTCATACAACACACAAGAATTCGGTCCACGGGTCATCGTCTTGGCAGTATTCCTTCGAAGCATGCTTTTTCAGAGCGGATCGGTGATGACCCACAAGTATAGGGGATCAATCGTAGTCCTTTCGATAAGTAAGAGTGTCAAACCCAACGAGGAGCAGAAGTAAATTATAAGAGGTTTTCAGCAAGGTATTCTCGGCAAGCCCTGAAATAATAGGTAACAGATAGTTTTGTGATAGGATAATTTGGAATCAGTGACAAGTAACAAAAGTAAATAAAGTGCAGCAAGGTGGCCCAATCCTTTTAGTAGCAAAGGATAAGCCTGGAAAAACTCTTATATAATGTAAAGCGCTCCCGAGGACACATGGGAATATCGTCAAGCTAGTTTTCATCACGTTCATATGATTCACGTTCGGTACTTTGATAATTTGGTATGTGGGTGCACCGGTGCTTGGGTGCTGCTCTTACTTGGACAAGCATCCCACTTATGATTAACCTCTATTGCAAGCATACGCAACTACAACAAAAGTATTAAGGTAAACCTGACCATAGCATGAAACATATGGATCCAAATCAGCCCCTTACGAAGCAACGCATAAACTAGGGTTTAAGCTTCTGTCACTCTAGCAACCCATCATCTACTTATTACTTCCCAATGCCTTCCTCTAGGCCCAAATAAACTTTAAGTGTCATGTAGTCGACGTTCACATAACACCACTAGAGGAGAGACAACATACATCTCATCAAAATATCGAACGAATACCAAATTCACATGACTACTAATAGCAAGACTTCTCCCATGTCCTCAGGAGCAAACGTAACTACTCACAAAGCATATTCATGTTCATAATCAGAGGGATATTAATGTGCATATAGGGTCTGAACATATGATCTTCCACCAAATAAACCAACTAGCATCAACTACAAGGAGTAATTAACACTAGTAGCAACCCACAGGTACCAATCCCAGACATGGAGACAAGAATTGGATACAAGAGATGAACTAGGGTTTTGAGAGGAGATGGTGCCGGTGAAGATGTTGATGGTGATTGCCCTCTCCCGATGAGAGGAGCGTTGGTGATGACGATGGCGATGATTTCCCCCTCCCGGAGGGAAGTTTCCCCGGCAGAACAGCTCCACCGGAGCCCTAGATTGGTTCCGCCAAGGTTCCGCCTCGTAGCGGCGGAGTCTCGTCCGGAAAGATGGCTTATGAATTTTTCCTCATTGAAAGACTCCATATAGCAGAAGATGGCCATCGGAGGGCCACCAGGGGGCCCACGAGGTAGGGGGGCGCGCCCGGGGGGGTAGGGTGCGCCCACCACCCTCGTGGGCAGGGTGTGGCCCCCCTGGTGAACTTCTTGCGCTCAGTATTTTTTATATATTCTGAAAACGTCTTCCGTGAAGTTTCGGGACTTTCGGAGATGTGCAGAATAGGTCTCTAATATTTTCTCCTTTTCCAACCCAGAATCCCAGCTGTCAGCATTCTCCCACTTTATGTAAACCTTGCAAAATAAGAGAGAATATGCATAAGTATTGTGACATAATGTGTAATAGTGGCCCATAATTGTGACGCCCCGAGACCGATGTGCCAGGTGTCTCCCAGTTATTCGCTGTCTTTGCCATGTCATTTGCTTGCATGTTGCATCTTGTCATGTCATCATGTGCATTGCATCATCATGTTTTCGAAACTTGCATCCGTCCCGGTCTCTTCGTTCTCTCCATTGTCCGTTCTAAGCCCGGACACACTTGCACGCGCCCGCGGCATGTCCGAAATATTATTTTATAAGTGGCCGGAGAATGTTCTCGGATTGGGGTGAAAGTTGGCATGCGGTGTTGTTTTAGTGTTAGTAGGTCGCCTGCCAAGTTTCATCGCATTCGAAGTTTGTTTGATAGACCAACCGTTAAACTATAGCGGCAGTATAGCCGGTCTAACGTCGGACGTTTTCGGTCTCCGAAAACTGTTGCCGGGCTTTCCCTCTTTTTCCTCTCTAGCCCATCTACACAGCCCACCTAGGCCCAGCCTACTCCTCCTCGTGCCTGGAGCCGTCCGATCGTGATCCGAGGGTCCGAAAACGGATGAAAACCCCTAACCCTAGACCCCTGTCTATTTAAGAAGCCCCCCTTGCCATTTTCGGGTGCCCCTAGCCTTCCCCTACCCTCAGTCGCCGCATCCCCCTCGAAAACCGCACCACCAGCCAGATCCATCCACCTCCTCCTCGTTTTCCGGCGCCCTCCACCTCCACCTCGCCACTTGGCGCGCAGTCATTGGCTACGTCGTCACCGCCAGCCAGCCTCCTCCACTCCCCTCACGCCACGCACCCCTGCCTGCCTCCCACCTCGCGCAGGGCCCGCGGAACCCAGATCAGGGCCCTGGAAGCCCATCTGTGCTCGAGACGTGACGCCGCCTGCTCGCTCCCGCTGCACCTCCTCGATCCGATGCGGATCGGGAGGGAGCCACCGCTCGATGCTCCCGCAGGACCCGCCGGCCACCGGAGCACACCGTATCGCCGGCGACCCCTGCTCCACGACGTCGCCCAGGTCGCGTCCCGGTCGCCCTCTCCTCTTGAGGGAGTCCTAGATTAGGGGGTGTTTGGATAGCCGGACTATACCTTCAGCCGGACTCTTGGACTATGAAGATACAAGATTGAAGACTCCGTCCCGTGTCTGGAAGGGACTTTCCTTGGCGTGGAAGGCAAGCTCGGCGATACAGATATGTAGATCTCCTACCATTGTAACCGACTCTATGTAACCCTAACCCTATCCGGTGTCTATATAAACCGGAGGGTTTTAGTCCGTAGGACAACATACACATCAACAATCATACCATAGGCTAGCTTCTAGGGTTTAGCCTCTTCGATCTTGTGGTAGATCTACTCTTGTACTACCCATATCATCAATATTAATCAAGCAGGACGTAGGGTTTTACCTCCATCGAGAGGGCCCGAACCTGGGTAGAACTTCGTGTCCCTTGCCTCCTGTTACCATCCGGCCTAGACGCACAGTTCGGGACCACCTACCCGAGATCCGCCAGTTTTGACATCAACATTGGTACATTCATTGTGAGTTCCTCCGTGTCATCGCCGTCAGGCTCGATGGCTCCTACGATCATCGATAGCGATGCAGTCCAGGGTGAGACCTTCCACCCCGGACAGATCTTAGTCTTCGGTGGCTTTGCACTGCGGGTGAATTCGCTTGGCCGTCTGGAGCAGATCGAAAGCTATGCCCCTAGCCGTCAGGTTAGATTTGGAAGTTTAAACTACACGGCTGACATCCGCGGGGACTTGATCTTCGACGGATTCGAGCCACTGCCGAGCGCGCCGCACTGTCACGACGAGCATGATCTAGCTCTGCCGCCGAACAGTGCCCTGGAGGCGGCACCCGCATCGGCTCCGACCCTTAATTCGGAGCCAACTGCGCCGATCGAGGATGGGCGGTTGGACGCCACCCCGGGGACTGCGACCCCAACGGCGGTTGAGCCGAACACCAGCCCCATACTCTGCGAGACTCATGACTCCAAGGAGCCGGACTCCTCTCCGGACTCCGAACCCTCCACGCCCCTGCCGATCGAATCTGATTGGGCGCCGATCATGGAGTTCACTGCCGCGGACATCTTTCAGCACTCGCCTTTTGGCGATATCCTGAAGTCACTGAAGTCTCTCTCTTTATCAGGAGAGCCCTGGCCGGACTATGGTTAGCAAGGTTGGGGTACGGACGATGAAGAAATTCAAAGCCCACTCACCACCCACTTTGTAGCCACTGTCGACGACTTAACCGACATGCTCGACTTTGACTCCGAAGACATCGACGGTATGGACGCCGATGAAGGAGATGATGAAGAACCAGCGCCTACTAGGCCCTGGAAAGCCACCTCGTCATATGACATATACATGGTGGACACCCCAAAAGAGGGAGATGACGATGGAACAGCGGAGGATGACCCCTCCAAGAAACAGCCTAAGCGCCGGCGTCAGCGGCGCCGCTCAAAATCCCGCCAAAACAAATACGGTGATTCTAGCACGGGAGATAATAATACTCCGGAAAGTGCCAAAGAAAACCCCCTCCAGCAAGACTTAGCACAGGAGGATGGAGAAACCAGCCCTCATGAGAGAGCGGCAGACAGAGAGGTCGAGGACGATAATTATATGCCTCCCTCCAAAGACGAGGCAAGCCTCGACGACGACGAATTCGTCGTGCCAGAGGATCCCGTCGAGCAAGAGCGTTTCCAACGCAGGCTTATGGCCACGGCAAGAAGCCTCAAGAAAAAACAGCAACAGCTTAGAGCTGATCAAGATTTGCTAGTCGACAGATGGACTGAAGTCCTTGCGGCCGAAGAGCATAAACTCGAACGCCCCTCCAAGAGCTACCCAAAGCGCAGGTTGCTACCCTGATTAGAGGAGGAAGCACTTGATGCGGCCGACCGGCCACCTCGTGGCCGCGACAGAGAGGCCTCCCGGCCCTCCACTCAAGGCACGGGAATATGCACCGGACTTACGAGACATGTTGGAGGACAAGGCAAGGCAAACACGCTCAATCTACGGATCGCGTGGGCGCCCCACGACTAGAGACGGTAACCGTCACGCTGGCCACAAATTCGACAGGGCCGAACACAGCTCATTGGAGCTACGTCATGATATCGCCCAGTACAGAGGCGCCGCACACCCACTATGCTTTACAGATGAAATAATGGATCATCAAATCCCCAAGGGTTTCAAACCCGTAAACATTGAATCATATGATGGCACAACAGATCCTGGGGTATGGATCGAGGATTATCTCCTTCATATCCACATGGCCCGCGGCGACAATTTCCACGCCATCAAATACCTCCCACTCAAGCTTAAAGGACCAGCTCGGCATTGGCTTAACAGCTTGCCAACAGGATCAATCAGTTGTTGGGAGGACCTGGAAGCCGCATTCCTCGACAATTTTCAGGGCACTTATGTGCGACCCCCAGACGCCGATGACCTAAGTCACGTAATTCAGCAGCCAGAGGAATCGGCCTGGCAATTCTGGACACGGTTCCTAACAAAGAAAAATCAAATAGTCGACTGTCCGGATGCTGAGGCCCTAGCAGCCTTCAAGCACAATATCCGTGATGAGTGGCTGGCCTGGCACCTTGGACAAGAAAAGCCGAAATCTAGGGCAGCACTCACGACACTCATGACCCGCTTTTGCGCGGGAGAAGACAGCTGGCTTGCTCGTAGAAACAATATGACCAAGAACCCTGGTAATTCGGACACCAGGGACAGTAGTGGTAGGTCGCGTCGCAACAAGCAGAAGCGCCGCATTAACGGTGACAATGCTGAGGATACGGCAGTTCATGCCGGATTCAGAGGCTCTAAATCCGGTCAGTGGAAAAAGCCATTCAAAAGGAATCCTAGGGGCCCGTCCAGTTTGGACCGAATACTCGACCGCTTGTGCCAGATACATGGCACCCCCGAAAAGCCGGCCAATCACACCAACAGGGATTGTTGGGTGTTCAAGCAGGCAGGCAAGTTAAACGCCGAAAATGAAGACAAGGGGCTGCATAGCGATGACGACGAGGAGCCCCGGCCGCCGAACAACAGTGGACAGAAGGGTTTTCCCCCACAAGTGCGGACGGTGAACATGATATACGCAACCCACATCCCCAAAAGGGAGCGGAAGCGCGCGTTAAGGGACATATATGTGGTAGAACCAGTCGCCCCAAAGTTCAACCCATGGTCCTCCTGCCCGATCAGCTTTGATCGAAGGGACCATCCCACTAGCATCCGTCATGGCGGATTCGCCGCATTGGTCCTAGACCCAATTATTGACGGATTTCATCTCACTAGAGTCCTTATGGACGGCGGCAGCAGCCTGAACCTACTTTACCAGGATACAGTGCGGAAAATGGGCATAGATCCCTTGAGGATTAAGCCCACCAAAACGACCTTTAAAGGCGTAATACCAAGTGTAGAGGCCAACTGTACAGGCTCAGTCACACTTGAAGTGGTCTTCGGATCTCCGGATAATTTCCGAAGCGAGGAGTTAATCTTCGACATAGTCCAGTTTCGCAGTGCTTATCACGCACTGCTCGGGCGAACCACATTCGCTAAGTTCAATGCGGTACCGCACTACGCATACCTTAACCTCAAGATGCCAGGCCCTCGAGGAGTAATTACGGTCAATGGAAACACTGAACACTCCCTCTGAACGGAGTAGCACACAGCGGCCCTTGCAGCGGAAGTACAAAGCAGCCTCTCCAGGCAGTTCTCTAGTCCGGCCACTAAACGACCGGACACCGTCAAGCGCGCCCGGAGTAACCTACAACAAGACCGCCTGGCACGATCCGAGCAGGCGTAGCAATGCGGCCCCAACCCCAACCCTCGCAAAAAGGCGACGCCAGTACTTCGCGTACATAACTACGCTCTAGAGATATCATGGGTACAGGGGGAGGGGCACCATCATGGCACGCCCACAATTTTTTTTTAATTTTCTCCTACTTTCAGGACTCCATCCTTCGGAAGGCCTGTTCGGCAGTTCAATTGCCGCACAAACGATGCAAGAACCAGGGAAGCAGACAAGCCAAGCCGCAGTACGGAACTCCCAGATGGTCTCTATCATGAGCAGTATACCTATTCCGCATACTATTCCGCAGCTTGCCCCTGGAACGGACATGTTAACTAGTCCAACCTTCCACTTATCGCATTATTTGTATCGTTCTGCTTTGATCGCAGCCCCTTTTTAATAAACAATGCATAGCTTTTGTCTATTTTTGCATTACCTTTTTCTTTATATATGTTCCTTAACAACATGTTGCACCCGTACATGTTGGTACGGCAAAATACGCCAGGGGCTTTAGTACCCCTCAATATGGTGTGAGATGTCCGAACACTTTAACAAGTGCGGCACCCCGAACTTATAGCATTATATGCATCGGCTCCGAATCATGTCTTGGGTCAAAAGTTGGGTTTGCCCGGCTCCTATGTTTTGGTGCCTTACGTTCTGCTATATCGGCTAAGGTAGCACTAGGAGAACCACTGTGATTGTGCCCCAGTTGAGCTGGGTCGAGCACCTCAGTGGAGAAAGCTAAAACTGACTGTCATGATGAAGCGAGAGCTGGTCGCTGTTCGAGAGGTTTTTCGAGTCCCTAAAGACGTATGCCGCTTAGGGCGAGGAGCCGGCTCTGTCCGGCCAAGGCGTGGATAGCGCCCCGAACTCGGTCTTCCAAATACCAGGGGCTTCGCCGAAATTTAAAATTATAGAATTCTATGGCTAAGTGAGAGTGTTCACGCATTATAGTCCGATTGCCTTGTTCGTTGGGCTGACGCCTCCCTCGAAGGACCCCAAACATGGGAAAAAGAGCGCTCAGGTTTATACCCGAACACCCCAGCACTAGCGGCATGGGGGCAGAAGCCGACGACTCGCCATCTCTCAGAATTGATAAACAGCCGCACAGAAGGTAATATTTTAAATTCCAACAGCATTGCTTAGCGCATATAAACAAGTTTTCAGCGCACAGGACAAAACGAGCAAGTTTCACTCAAAAATTACATCCCTAGAACATTCATCCGCCACAAGGCAGGCACCCTTCAGAACATCCTTATAGTAATTCTCGGGCTTGCGATGCTCTTTCCCCGGCGGTGGCCCGTCCTTCACCAGCTTCTCAGCATCCAGCTTGCCCCAGTGCACCTTAGCACGGGCAAGGGCCCTACGGGCACCTTGAATGCAGACGGAGCGCTTGATGACTTCGAGCCTTGGACAGGCCTCCACCAACCGCCGCACCCGCCCGAAATAGCTCCCAGGTAGAGCCCCTACAGGCCACAGCCGAACAATGAGGCCCTTCATGGCCTGTTCGGCCGCCTTGTGGAGCTCGACCAGTTGCTTCAGCTGGTCGCTCAGGGGCACGGGGTGTCCGGCCTCAGCATACTGAGACCAGAACACCTTCTCTGTCGAGTTGCCCTCCTCGGCTCGATACAATGCGGCGGCATCAGACACACTCCGAGGAAGATCTGCGAACGCTCCTAGAGAGCTCCGGATTCGGGTAAGTAACAAGTAACTCACGTTTATGTGTTTGCTTTGCATAAAGAATGCCTTACCCGCCTCTATCTTCTTCACCTCATCCAACTCCTGGAGGGTCTTCTGGGATTCGGCCTTGGCAGACTTGGCATTTTCAATAGCCACCGCGAGCTCGGACGCTCGCGTCTTTGAGTCAAGCTCCAAACTATCATGTTTTTTCATGAGAGCCTGGAGCTCTTGCCGCACCTTGCCAACCTCGGCCTCATACTTCTCCCGCTCGGTGCGCTCCGAGGCCGCTCTCTTCTCGGCCTCGACCAGCGCTTGCTTAAGGGTCGCCACTTCAGATGTGGCCCCTAAAATAGCCATGATAATCCTGTCATTCTTTGCAATTGCACCTTTATATATATATTTAAAAACAAGGTACTTCTTACCTTCATTGTCCTCGAGCTACTTCTTGGCACGCCCGAGCTCTTGCTCGGACCGCTCAAGGTTCTACTTTAGCATGTCCACTTCCGCAGTCAGTGCGGCGGACGCAAGCAGGGAAGCCTGCATATGCATATTGACTCATTTTTGTTAGACTCCTGCGAATTCTATTTGATCCTCTATTCGGCTTTTCTTCCCGAACGCCAAACAGAGCATCAGGGGCTACTGTCTATGCGGTACTATTATTTACACATTCTTTACTTAACTCAAAGCCTGTCAAAAGGCTAGTACAAGCTTCAGTCAGTCCGCTCTTGGCGGACTGAACCTTCTGGACCACCGCACTCATAATAGTGCAGTGCTCCTCGTCGATGGAGGTGCCTTGGAGCGCCTCCAACATATTGTCCGGCGCCTCCGGTTGGACAGGGGCCACCGGCACGGTGGACTTGCTCCTCTTGGAAGGAGGTCCCCCGCCGGACTCTGGAACCTTTGAAGGTTCCGGAGCGCTGTCCGGCCTAGAGCCGGACTTGGAGCCCTGAGGGGTTTCATCCCCTTTACTCCTGGAGTCCGGGAGGTCGCCTTGCGACGCCTCCAGGACCACCTCCTCCCGGCTTGGAACCTGTTGGGACAACACTTCGGTGTCATCCATAGGGCGGGGGGAGGAAGCCGTCGGAAGCGAGTTCACATCCGACGAGTCCAGTGAGCCGCTCGACGACGCGTTGAGCCGGTCTTTGGGTGGGCTGCATAAACATATTCGACGTAAGGGAAAGCTGTGCAATAAACGAATACTATGAATTACTCTGGTATCCGGATACTTACGATTTTGCCAGGGGCTTGGCCCTGGGCTGCCACTCCTCTCCGCCGTCGGCGTCGGTGGAGTAGTCCGGAGGAAGGGTTTTCCCCTTCATGGACCCTCCGGCCTCCCCAGAGAGGGCGGCCTTCCTTTTCTTCTCTCCTCCCACTGGAGGGGGAGAGTTCTCCTCTTCTTCCTCCTCGTCTTCACGAGAGGAATGCACCTCGGAACCATCGGATGATGGATCCGACACCTCCTGGCGCCGGGCACTCTTTCGAGTCCCCGCGGCCTTTTTTGCGGCCTTCTTCTCCGGCACCACATAGGGTGCCGGAACCAGCAGCTTTGCCAAGCGAGCGTCCGCTGGGCCTTCGGGCAAAGGAGCCGGACAGTTGATCTGTCCGGACGTCACCTACCAATCTTGTCAAAGGTAAGGGAGCTTAGATCCCGCATGGAGTCAAACTATGAAAAACTGATACCCTGTAAAAGGAAAAAAACAGCTTACCGCGAGAGCGTGACGCTGCGCACTGAATCCGCGATCCTCGGTAGCGGATGCGGGAGCCTCGGCGCCTTTGAAAAGCACCTTCCAGGCATCTTCGTACATTGTGTCGAAGAGCCTGCTCAGAGTTTGGTGCCACACCGGGTCGAACTCCTATAGGTTGAAAACCCGTTGTTGACACGGGAGGATCAGGCGGATGAGCATAACCTGGACTACGTTGACAAGTTTGAGCTTCTTGTCCGCCAGGGTTTGGATGCATGTTTGGAGTCCGGTCAGCTCTCCTTTTTTACCCCAAGACAGGCCCGTCTCCTTCCAGGAGGTGAGCCACGTCGGGGGTCCGGATCGAAACTCGGGGGGTGCGACCCATTCGGCGTCGCGCGGCTCGGTGATGTAAAACCACCCCGATTGCCACCCCTTCAGGGTCTCCACAAAGGAGCCCTCGAGCCATAAGACATTGGCCATCTTGCCCACCATGGCGCCTCCGCACTCCGCCTGGTTGCCGCGCACCACCTTCGGCTTGACGTTGAAAGTCTTGATCCATAGGCCGAAATGGGGGCGGATGCGGAGGAAGGCCTCCCACATGACGATAAACGCCGAGATGTTGAGGACGAAGTTCGGGGCTAGATCGTGGAAATCCAGGCCGTAGTAGAACATGAGCCCCGGACAAATGGGTGGAGAGGGAAGCCCAGTCCGCGGAGGAAATGGGGGAGGAACACCACCCTCTCATGGGGCCTAGGGGTGGGGATGAGCTGCCCCTTTTCGGGGAGCCGGTATGCGATGTCGTTAGACAGGTATACGGCCTTCCTCAGCTTTTTGATATGTCCCTCCGTGACGGAGGAGACCATCCACTTGCCTCCCGCTCCGGACATGGCTGGAGAAGGTTGATGTGGGGAGTGCGGACTTGGGCGCTGGAGCTCGAGTGCGCAAGAATGGATAGGCGAAGGAGGAAGAAGGCATAGGTGAAAACGTGGATCTTTATCCCCTTATATGGGTGGACGCAACCAGCCTGGTAAAACTCTCTTATCTCCAAGCATCGTAATCAATGGGGCGGTTGGGTTACCCACGCCCATATTGATGAGAATCCCGGGATAAGGGGACACGATCTCTGCTTTAACAAGACGTGCCAAGGAAACCGCCTCGCATAACGCGCTGAGGTGGGATAATGAAACGACTCGGATAAAGGCTTGGCCGTGGTGTGCCACGCTACGGAATACGTCAGCAAATTAGATTGGTGTAAATATTATTCTCTCTATGGCAATATGTGGAAACTTATTTTGCAGAGCCGGACACTATCTTTGTGTTCAAAATCTTCTACGAAGTACTTGGAGGAGGAACTTGCCTTGCAATGCCGAAGACAATCTGCGCGCCGGACTCGTCTTCATTGAAGCCTGGTTCAGGGGCTACTAAGGGAGTCCTGGATTAGGGGGTGTTCGGATAGCCGGACTATACCTTCAGCCGGACTCCTGGACTATGAAGATACAAGATTGAAGACTCCGTCCAGTGTCCAGAAGGGACTTCCCTTGGCATGGAAGGCAAGCTTGGCGATACGGATATGTAGATCTCCTACCATTATAACCGACTCTATGTAACCCTAACCCTATCCGGTGTCTATATAAACCGAAGGGTTTTAGTCCGTAGGACAACATACACATCAACAATCGTACCATAGGCTAGCTTCTAGGGTTTAGCCTCTTCGATCTCGTGGTAGATCTACTCTTGTACTACCCATATCATCAATATTAATCAAGCAGGATGTAGGGTTTTACCTCCAGCGAGAGGGCCCGAACCAGGGTAAAACTTCGTGTCCCTTGCCTCCTATTACCATCCGGCCTAGACGCACAGTTCGGGACCCCCTACCCGAGATCCGCCGGTTTTGACACCGACACCTCCCTTCCTCCGTTTCCTTTCCTCCTTCTCTTACAGCTCTCTCTCTCTCTCTGGCCATGGATAGCGCCGCTGCCCAGAGCTCCTCGTCGCCGCTCAGCTTCCGACGTCGCTCGGATTCGTCGGATCCGGCAAGTTCCCGTCCAGATCCGTCCGTTCCCCAGCCTTCCCACTGTCTTCGGTCCTCGCCGTCGCCGGAGAGCCATCCGACGTTGTCCTGCTTCCTGTCGTGGCCAGACGCGTGAAGGAGGTCGCCTCCGTGTCGTCGGTTGCGCGTGGGCTGGCCTCCTCTCCAGTCTCCTGGGCCGCAAGCACGCACAAGGCCCAGATCTATGCCGATTGGGCCTCCTCCTCTCCAGCTGGGCTTGGCCCATGGGTGAGCTCCCCATAGCCCTCCTGTTCAGCCCAGCGATGCAGTAGATTCAGCCCGGTGCATTTTATTCCTGGCTGTGTATTTGTCTAATTTTTCCAGCGAGTGCTAGTTTTGCAGGATGGCCCCTAAACTCCATGCATTTTATAACTCCCCAACCGTGCATCGGATTAAAACAAACTTAATATGAAACTTGCTTAGAATTTTATCTAGTTTAATAATATGCAACTTTCATCTATGTTTAAGATGTTTAAAATGTTGTTTGTTTAAATTTGCATAAATAACTTGCTAAAATGATTTCTTTCATAACTAAATAACCGTAACTCCGATTTTAACAAACTTTATATGCAAATGGGGTAGAAAAATGCCTAGTTTAACTTGGTGGCATCTCTTTGCATGTTTAATAACTCTAAAATTGTGTTTAGGGCAGAACAGTACCAAATCTAATATACGCACATGAGGAGTTTCCGGATTTGTTGTTCGTTGCTTCCAGCCTCATTTAACCTTGACTAGATAGGTAGTTTTACTTTGCTTCACCCTCTTGCCATGTTTAACAACATTTAATATTGTTGGGTACATAAACGAGATCAAACTAAATAACTTGTCGTGGTGTTTCGTCAATATGCAACTCCGTTGCATAATGAGCTCCACTTAATTTGTAGGATTGTTTGTGCACTTTGCCATGCCATGCCTCTTTAAACCGGACATGCATCATACTTGATTGTGCATCATGCCATGTTTATGTGGTGGTTGTTTTACTATGTTGTTTGCTTCTTTCCGGTGTTGCTTCTTCGGGTTGGTTCCGTTAACGTCGTGTTGTGAGGAGTCGTTCGACTACGTCCGTATGTCTTCTTCATGGACTCGTTCTTCTTCCTTGCGGGATCTCAGGAAAGATGATCATACCCTCAAAATCACTTCTATCTTTGCTTGCTAGATGCTCGCTCTTTTGCTATGCCTATGCTGCGATACCTACCACTTGCTTATCATGCCTCCCATATTGTTGAACCAAGCCTCTAACCCACCTTGTCCTAGCAACCTGTTGTTTGGCTATGTTACCGCTTTGCTCAGCCCCTCTTATAGCATTGTTAGTCGCAGGTGAAGATTGTAGTTTGTTCCTTGTTGGAACATGGGGATGTTGTTCCTTGTTGGAACATGTTTACTTGTTGGGATATCACAATATCTCTTATTTAATTAATGCATCTATATACTTGGTAAAGGGTGGAAGGCTCGGCCTTATGCCTGGTGTTTTGTTCCACTCTTGCCGCCCTAGTTTCCGTCATATCGGTGTTATGTTCCCGGATTTTGCGTTCCTTACGCGGTTAGGTTATAATGGGAACCCCTTGACAGTTCGCCTTGAATAAAACTCCTCCAGCAATGCCCAACATTGGTTTTACCATTCGCCACCAAGCCTTTTCTTTCCCTTGGGTTCTTCATACTCAAGGGTCATCATTATTTTAACCCCCCCGGGCCAGTGCTCCTCTGAGTGTTGGTCCAAACTAGAGCCCTGTGCAGCGCCCCCTCGGGGAAACTCGAGGTTTGGTTTTAGTTGTATGGAGAGCTCATCTGAGTGTGCCCTGAATACGAGATATGTGCAGCTCCTATCGGGATTTGTCGGCGCATTCGGGTGGTGTTGCTGGACTTGTTTTACCATTGTCGAAATGTCTTGTAACCGGGATTTCGAGTCTGATCGGGTCTTCCCGCTAGAAGGAATATCCTTCATTGACCGTGAGAGCTTGTGATGGGCTAAGTTGGGACACCCCTGCAGGGATTTGAACTTTCAAAAGCCGTGCCCGCGGTTATGGGCAGATGGGAATTTGTTAATGTCCGGTTGTAGAAAACCAGAAGTTGACCTTAATTAAAATGCATCAACCGCGTGCGTAACCATGATGGTCTCTTCTCGGCGGAGTCCGGGAAGTGAACATGGTGTTGGAGTTATGCTTGACGTAGGTTGCTCTAGGATCACTTCTAGATCATAGATTCTCGACCGTGATTTTGCCTTCTCTTCTCGCTCTCTTTTGCGAATAGGTTAGCCACCATATATGCTAGTCGCTTGCTGCAACTCCACCTCGTACCTTTACCTTACCCATAATGTTAAATAGTCTTGATCGCAAGGGTGTGAGATTGCTGAGTCCCCGTGACTCACAGATACTTCCAAAACCAGCTTGCAGGTGCCGTTGAACCATGCAGATGATGCAACCAAGCTCAAGGAGGAGCTCGATGAAGATCTTGTCCTTTGTGTTGTTTCGTTTCAGTCGATCAGTAGTGGAGCCCAGTTGGGGTCGATCGGGAATCTGTGTAGCATTTGGGGTAGTCTTCTTTTATTTTGGTTCCGTAGTCGGACCTTGATTGTATCTGATTGATGTAATGCTTTATTCATGCATTTGTGTGAAGTGGCAATTGTAAGCCAACTATGTATCTCTATCCCTTATGTATTACATGGGTTGTGTGAAGATTACCTCACTTGCGACATTGCTTTCAATGCGGTTATGCCTCTAAGTCGTGCTTCGACACGTGGGAGACATAGCCGCATCGAGGGTGTTACAAGTTTGTAATCAGAGCCTTCCCCGACTTAGGAGCCCCCCTGCTTGATCGAATCACCGGTGTTGCTGAGTCTAGAAAAATGTTTTGAGGCATTTAGGAATTATATATTGGGGAGTTAGGAATTCTTTTTACTCCCCAGTCCCTTCATCGCTCTAGTGAGGCATCCTGACATAGAGTTTTGACTCTTCTCTTCTAAAATTTCACTAAATTTTTTTTAGGATCACGAGGGTATCTTGGAATTATTCTGATGGTTTTGTGACGAGAACATTGTTCTTGGTGCCTCCTGACATTTAGGGGTTGTGGCAGTGTCCCGGGGAGTTGAGCTCCAAGGTGTTGTCGTCACAATTTTATCGTTGCAGTTCTGGAATACCTGAGAGTAGTTTCGCCGACATCGAAAATCTCTTTTATGCAGTTGTTGGTGAGATAACCTCGACGCCACCCAGTACTGGGGCGGGAATTCGGGAGTATTGCCATAACTTGTATAACGGATGCTTTCAAAGGTTGAGGTAGACGATTTCCGAAGGTTTCTTGGTTATGTGTTGAAGGATGGATACATCTGGATGTAGGATTTGTTAGTTTTGGGTGAGATATTATGCTTCCCATGTATCCCCAACACCTGATTGCATAACCAGAAAATTTCGGGAGTTTATAAGTGGGAATTCAAGTAGCTCTTAGGATATCTTTCCGACAGATGTATGATATGAAATTAGGGTTCGACGTCTAGTGGTCCGCCTATCCATGGTTGGTTTTACAGTGGTCCCGTTGTGTCTTAAAGACACCTTGGCTATGCTGACTCGGGGACGCTTCGTATGTCATGTGCACTGCCTTGTAGATGATGGTGATGTACGATCGAGCCCGTGTAGGCCCCACCATGAAAACTTCGGACAAAATCTCTATCATATGTTTGTTCCGACTTATTTTGCAAGCCAATCCTTTGTTTGTTTTGAGTTGTGGTATTCGAGTTGCTTCAAAGTCAAATGTTGATTCCATACCTTCCCCAATTGGTGTTCTCATGTTCCCATGTGAATAATAATCCTTCTTGATCATCGAGACTGCATGTCAATCCTTTTCAACCGGTGTGCTTCTCTTCAAGTGGAACCGTTCATTTTCGACATCAGCAAGATCTACTCTAAGCTCTCTCAACGGTGTTTACTTCATCCGTCTCCAAGTTGCCTTTGTTTTTCCGCCCTCCCTCCCTTGTTTCCTTCAAGGACTCAGATTTCTTAATCGAGTATCCATCTTATTGATGTGAAGTCTCTCCATCCTTTTCCTTCAATGTTCTTATCCGGTGATTCTCATGAAGATACTAACGGAGCCTCAAGTTCATCATTTTTCATTCTCTTTCTTCTCCGGTGGATTTAATTCAAGCTTTTGGTGTTGATCATATCCTTTAACTCGTTTCAAATGTTTTCCATGCCGGTGCACCTCATAATCATCCACTTCTCGCCATTCATTTGTTCCGGAGTGCTGAAGATATCTCAGAAGACTCACGGTTACATTCTCGATCCATTCAAGTTATTTCGAGGTTGTTATCTCATTCAAGTCATTTTATTTAACCGGTGCAAGTCTCTCTTCCAAGCAATCGTTCTACGGTGTTTCTTTTGAGTGGACCCTAACACATAGGTCTTTTTCCAGGATCTTACCTGACTCTTCTTATTTTCCCGGAGCTATCCAAATTTCTTTTCAAAGTGTGACGTAAGAATGAATTTTCATCAGTCAGAGGGTTTCTCCAAGATCTTTCAAATTCTTTTCATCGTTGGTTCAACCTTTCCAATTTTAATCTTGGAGATCTCAACGATTTTTGGTGATGTTGTTCTCGTCATTCTCGGATTTGAAGACCGAAGAGGAGTTTCTCTTTAATCTTGCTCCATTCTCTTCAAAGATTCATGATTCTAGCTTGTTGCCATCATCTCATAATTGTCTTCGGTTGTGAGAATTTTTTCCATCTATCCGGAGCAATTCAAGAGTCTTCTCAGTTTGATTATCCGGAGTTCATCAAATAAGATTTATCCATTCCAGCTTTCACTTATCTTTCTCCAAATCTTACTGGTGCATCATTCAAATCTTCTCTATTCAGTTCGTGATCCCTTCATTCTCATGTATCTAGGTTGTCTCAAGCACCTTCGTTCATTTGCTAATTCTTACCGGTGATTCACCCCTACTTCGATCATTTTCAATTCTTACGGTGGTCCGTCCAAGAGTTCTTTTCCTTGGTCACCATATCAATGTATTCGTTGTTTCAACCCTTCCGGTCGTTCGTTCAATACCTTCTCAAGTTTTCACTATATCTCTCTTAATCCTTCCAACGGGAATAAGTTGTTTCAATCCGTTGCTTGTCATCAATTTAAATTGGTGAAGGATACGCATAACGTAATTCTTATTCTTGCTTCATCCAACTGTTTAATTCCTTATTCCGGAGGTTCACCAAATTCTCGGTTTCTATTGTTTCATCTTTTCTTTTCCGGAGTTCCAAGCTCTCGTAAAAATTTCGTCATGAAGGTCCATCTAATCATTGCAAGGTTTCACCTTGTGTTTTCAACTTCTCTTTCCTTCCGTTTGATCTTCCTTTTGTTTTAGGGAGTTCTTCATGGAGGCTCAACATGATGGTTCATCAAAGATTTAATTCCTTCTCGAAGGGTTCATCAAAATTCTTTTCAGAGGAGCTCAAGCATTCTCCATCTTGCAATCCGGAGTACAATTCTTTCTGCCATATCATTGGAGGTGGTATTATGTCATTCTTGATAATTTGAGTTCATGTTTCACGATTCACATGTGGTCAAGAATGAGATATCTTAAATCCACCAATATCTTCATTGGAGTTATCTTGTGATATATTTCAACTAAAGCCTTCCCGAAGGATTGTTGCTATTTATGGTGCTTATAAAGGACCCAAGTTCTTCTTTTATCCTCCTGGTGAAATAAGTTTCTCGTCTCCTTGTTCTTACCAATCAAATCTATTCCCTGAGTGGCAAGTTGTCACCTCATAATTTTGAGATATCTTCTATAAGTCCATATCAAGCTTACTCTTTTCGTTGTTGGTTTTCAAACAACTCCGTTCGACCCTTCTCCTAAGGATGCCTTATCAAGCTCTTTTTGGCAGAAGTTGGCATTTTCTCCTCATTTCTCCTATTTCAATTATCTATCTTCTATTCTTTCGTTCCGGAGACATTGCGTTGTTGTTCTTTCACCAGTCATCTCGTTTTGGCAAATATCATGTTATTTTCTTGCCTATCCATTTAACCGGAGTGTTGTACCCCTTTTGCACAAGTTCTTTTCGCCTTATCAAGCCTTACATCTCTTTTAAACCGGAGTGCTGCCCGAATTTGTTCTTCCTTGTTCCTCTTTCTTAACGGAGTGCTTTCAACTTCGTTCATCTCTGTTGTATTCTTCTCTAGAAATGGTTTAACCTCTCAAGGTTCTTTGGTTTCACTCGTTTGTCAAAGAAGCAACTTAGTTTTACCCCTTCTCTTTCTCTTTCGTTTTTCCCTCCGGTGCCATCCTAGATCTCGGGATGAGATCCTCTCGTAGTGGTGGAGTGTTGTGACGCCCCGAGACCGATGTGCCAGGTGTCTCCCAGTTATTCGCCGTCGTTGCCATGTCATTTGCTTGCGGGTTGCGTCTTGTCATGTCATCATGTGCATTGCATCATCATGTTTTCGAAACTTGCATCCGTCCCGGTCTCTTCGTTCTCTCCGTTGTCCGTTTTGAGCCCGGACACACTTGCACGCGACCGCGGCATGTCCGAAATATTATTTTATAAGTTGCCGGAGAATGTTCTCGGATTGGGGTGAAAGTTGCCATGCGGTGTTGTTTTAGTGTTAGTAGGTCGCCTGCCAAGTTTCATCGCATTCGGAGTTCGTTTGATAGCCCAACCGTTAAACTATAGCGGCAGTATAGCCGGTCTAACGTCGGACGTTTTCGGTCTCCGAAAACTGTTGCCGGGCTTTCCCTCTTTTTCCTCTCTAGCCCATCTACACAACCCACCTAGGCCCAGCCTACTCCTCCTCGTGCCTGGAGCCGTCCGATCGTGATCCGAGGGTCCGAAAACGGATGAAAACCCCTAACCCTAGACCCCTGCCTATTTAAGAAGCCCCCCTTGCCAGTTTCGGGAGCCCCTAGCCTTCCCCTACCCTCAGCCACCGCATCCCCCTCGAAAACCGCACCACCAGCCAGATCCATCCACCTCCTCCTCGTTTTCCAGCGCCCTCCACCTCCACCTCGCCACTTGGCGCGCAGTCATTGGCTACGCCGTCACCGCCAGCCAGCCTCCTCCACTCCCCTCGCGCCACGCGCCCCTGCCTGCCTCCCACCTCACGCAGGGCCCGCGGAACCCAGATCAGGGCCCTGGAAGCCCATCTGCGCCCGAGACGTGTCGTCGCCTGCTCGCTCCCGCTGCACCTCCTTGATCCGATCCGGATCGGGAGGGAGCCGCCGCTCGATGCTCCCGCAGGACCCGCCGGCCACCGGGGCACACCGTATCGCCGGCGACCCCTGCTCCGCGACGTCGCCCAGGTCACGTCCCGGTCGCCCTCTCCTCCCTTCCTCTGTTTCCCTTCCTCCTTCTCTTACATCTCTCTCTCTCTCTGGCCATGGATAGCGCCGCTGCCCGGAGCTCCTCGTCGCCGCTCAACTTCCGACGTCGCTCAGATTTGTCGGATCCGGCAAGTTCCCGTCCAGATCCGTCCGTTCCCCAGCCTTCCCGCTGTCTTCGGTCCTTGCCGTCGCCGGAGAGCCATCCGCCGTCGTCCTGCTTCCTGTCGTGGCCAGACGCGTGAAGGAGGTCGTCTCCGCGTCCAGACGCCTGGGCCGCAAGCACGCACAAGGCCCAGATCTATGCCGATTGGGCCTCCTCCTCTCCAGCTGGGCTTGGCCCATGGGTGAGCTGCCCACAGCCCTCCTGTTCAGCCCAGCGATGTAGCAGATTCAGCCCGGTGCATTTTTTTTCCTGGCTGTGTATTTGTCTAATTTTTCCAGCGAGTGCCAGTTTTGCAGGATGGCCCCTAAACTCCATGCATTTTATAACTCCCCAACCGTGCATCGGATTAAAACAAACTTAATATGAAACTTGCTTAGAATTTCATCTAGTTTAATAATATGCAACTTTCATCTATGTTTAATATGTTTCAAATGCTGTTTGTTTAAATTTGCTTAAATAACTTGCTAAAATGTTTTCTTTCGTAACTAAATAACCGTAACTCTGATTTTAACAAACTTTATATGTAAATGGGGTAGAAAAATGCCTAGTTTAACTTGGTGGCATCTCTTTGCATGTTTAATAACTCTAAAATTGTGTTTAGGGCAGAACAGTACCAAATCTAATATACGCACATGAGGAGTTTCCGGATTTGTTGTTCGTTGCTTCCGGCCTCATTTAACCTTGACTAGATAGGTAGTTTTACTTTGCTTCACAGTCTTGCCATGTTTAACAACATTTAATATTGTTGGGTACATAAACAAGATCGAACTAAATAACTTGTCGTGGTGTTTCGTCAATATGCAACTCCGTTGCATAATGAGCTCCACTTAATTTGTAGGATTGTTTGTGCACTTTGCCATGCCATGCCTCTTTAAACCGGACATGCATCATACTTGATTGTGCATCATGCCATGTTTATGTGGTGGTTGTTTTACTATGTTGTTTGCTTCTTTCCGGTGTTGCTTCTTCGGGTTGGTTCCGTTAACATCGTGTTGTGAGGAGTCGTTCGACTACGTCCGTATGTCTTCTTCATGGACTCGTTCTTCTTCCTTGTGGGATCTCAGGAAAGATGATCATACCCTCGAAATCACTTCTATCTTTGCTTGCTAGATGCTCGCTTTTTTGCTATGCCTATGCTGCGATACCTACCACTTGCTTATCATGCCTCCCATATTGTTGAACCAAGCCTCTAACCCACCTTGCCCTAGAAACCCGTTGTTTGGCTATGTTACCACTTTGCTTAGCCCCTCTTATAGCATCGTTAGTCGCAGGTGAAGTTTGTAGTTTGTTCCTTGTTGGAACATGGGGATGTTGTTCCTTGTTGGAACATGTTTACTTGTTGGGATATCACAATATCTCTTATTTAATTAATGCATCTATATACTTGGTAAAGGGTGGAAGGCTTGGCCTTATGCCTGGTGTTTTGTTCCACTCTTGCCACCCTAGTTTCCGTCATATCGGTGTTACGTTCCCGGATTTTGTGTTCCTTACGCGGTTGGGTTATAATGGGAACCCCTTGACAGTTCGCCTTGAATAAAACTCCTCCAGCAATGCCCAACATTGGTTTTACCATTCGCCACCAAGCCTTTTCTTTCCCTTGGGTTCTGCAGACTCAAGGGTCATCATTATTTTAACCCCCCGGGCCAGTGCTCCTCTGAGTGTTGGTCCAAACTAGAGCCCTGTGCAGCGCCCCCTCGGGAAAACTCGAGGTTTGGTTTTAGTTGTATGGAGAGCTCATCTGAGTGTGCCCTGAGAACGAGATATGTGCAGCTCCTATCGGGATTTGTCGGCGCATTCGGGTGGTGTTGCTGGACTTGTTTTACCATTGTCGAAATGTCTTGTAACCGGGATTTCGAGTCTGATCGGGTCTTCCCGCTAGAAGGAATTTCCTTCGTTGACCGTGAGAGCTTGTGATGGGCTAAGTTGGGACACCCCTGCAGGGATTTGAACTTTCAAAAGCCGTGCCCGCGGTTATGGGCAGATGGGAATTTGTTAAAGTCCGGTTGTAGAAAACCTGAAGTTGACCTTAACTAAAATGCATCAACCGCGTGCGTAACCGTGATGGTCTCTTCTCGGCGGAGTCCGGGAAGTGAACACAGTGTTGGAGTTATGCTTGACTTAGGTTGCTCTAGGATCACTTCTTGATCATAGATTCTCGATCGTGCTTTTGCCTTCTCTTCTCGCTCTCTTTTGCGAATAGGTTAGCCACCATATATGCTAGTCGCTTGCTGCAACTCCACCTCATACCTTTACCTTACCCATAAGCTTAAATAGTCTTGATCGCGAGGGTGTGAGATTGCTGAGTCCCCGTGACTCACAGATACTTCCAAAACCAGCTTGCAGGTGCCGTTGAACCATGCAGATGACGCAACCAAGCTCAAGGAGGAGCTCGATGAAGATCTTGTCCTTTGTGTTGTTTCATTTCAGTCGATCAGTAGTGGAGCCCAGTTGGGGTCGATCAGGAATCTGTGTAGCATTTGGGGTAGTCTTCTTTTATTTTGGTTCCATAGTCGGACCTTGATTGTATCTGATTGATATAATGCTTTATTCATGTATTTGTGTGAAGTGGCGATAGTAAGCCAACTATGTATCTTTGTCCCTTATGTATTACATGGGTTGTGTAAAGATTACCTCACTTGCGACATTGCTTTCAGTGCGGTTATGCCTCTTAGTCGTGCTTCGACACGTGGGAGATATAGCCGCATCGAGGGCGTTACAATAATGCAATAAATATCGATATAAAAGCATGACGCAAAATGGACGTATCAACTCCCCCAAGCTTAGACCTTGCTTGTCCTCAAGCGAAAGCCGAAATCGAAAAATATGTCCACATATTTAGAGATAGAGGTGTCGATAAAAATAAAATACGAACTTGAGGGCATCATGATCATTCTTAGAACAACAACTTATATCATTCTTGTCATATGATCTCTTATGCTAGAGTAATAATTCAATCACAATGTCAAGTATGAATCATAAACTTCATTGAAAACTAACAAACTATAATCTCAGTCATTGGAGCAATTGCAATTTATCATAATATAGGAAAGAGTCAATATAAGAGCTTTTAGCAAGTCCACATACTCAACTATCATTTAGTCTTTCACAATTTCTAACACTCACGCAATACTTATGGGTATGGAGTTTTAATCGGACATAGAGAAAGATAGCGGCTTATAGTTTTGCCTCCCAATGTTTTACCTCAAGGGTAATGTCAACAATAATAGTTCATGAAAAGTCACATCCAATTAGCCATATATACTAGGATCCTTACAACATGTTGTGCTTGCCAAAAGATAAAATGTAAAAAGGAAGGGTGAAGATCACCATGACTCTTATGTAAGGTAGGAGATAAAGGTAACAGATAGGCCCTTCGCAGAGGGAAGCAGAGGTTGTCATGCGCTATTATGGTTGGATGCACAAAATCTTAGGTCGAAATAATGTCACTTTATATTGCCACTTGTGATATGGACCTTTATTATGCAGTCTGCCACTTTTATTCCTTCCATATCACACAATCGTATAAAGCTTATTTCCTCCACACCAATCAATCATACATATTTAGAGAGCAATTTTTATTGCTCGTACTTATGACAACTTACTTGAAGGATCTTACTCAATCCATAGGTAGATATGGTGGAATCTCATGGCAAACTGGTTTAAGGGTGTTTGGAAGCACAAGTAGTATCTCTACTTGGTGCAAAGAATTTGGCTAGCATGAGGGGGAAAGGCAAGCTCAATCATGTTGGATGATCCATGACAATATAATTTATCTCAGATGTAAGAAAACATAACCCATTACGTTGTCTTCCTTGTCCAACGTCAACTCTTTAGCATGTCATATTTTAATGAGTGCTCACAATCATAAAAGATGTCCAAGATATTATATTTATATGTGAAGACCTCTCTTTCTTTATTACGTCCTATTAATTGCAACGATGACCAAAACTATGTTTGTCAACTCTCAACAAATTTTATTCATCATACTCTTTCTATGTGAGCTCATTACTCTCCATAAGATCCATATGATCTCTTTGTTTCTTTTTATTTCTTTCTCTTTTCTTTTATTCACTCAAGATCATGGAAAAATAATCAAGCCCTTGACTCAACACTAATCTCTATTATATATAGCTCACGGACTCGATTACATAGAAGGATCATAAAGCAAAACTCACAACTAGATCATACTAAAAGCTTTTATTCTACTAGATCAAGATATTATCAAAAGGATCGAACTAAGAAAAATGGTAAAGATAGAAGTGATGGTGATACGGTACCGGGGCACTCCCCCAAGCTTGGCAGTTGCCAAGGGGAGTGCCCATACCCATGTGATTATGTTTCCTTTTTCAGGGATGGTGATGTGATATTCTTGGCGATGATGCCCCTCAGGATACGATTCTCCTCCTCCTACTTATTAACTTGTTGCTTGAGGTCCATTATTTCCTTTCGACGTTTTCCTGTAACAGCCAAAGCTCCCTGCACCCAAGGGTGTTGCATAGCTGCGGGAGAACCAGTGACACTCTTTTTCATATTCTCATAAGAAAGAAATCTAACATTGGAAGGGATAACCGAGTTTGGAATAGCCGAGCTCTGCAGTTCCCCCATGGTGAATCCAGCTCGGAAGCGAGAAGTACTTCTTGATCCTCCTCCATGGCATCTATTCTCTTCAAATCATCCTCCATCTCTTCCTCCGTTGCTGGCCCAAAGTGGTCAACATTGTTGTTTGTCATTGATCTCGGTGCCGGATGAGACACCCGGCTCTCCCCGACTGACTCTTATGAAGACATCTTCCTCTAATCTGCAGAAGCAACAGCTCGAAACACAAACAGAGGATTTTTGCGTGATACAGGAGTCAAAACCTGCGGGAGATTATATAATGATTTTTTACCGAACAAAATACGTGTCGTGTACGAAAACGGAGTCCGAAGAGCACACGAGGTGCCCACGAGGTAGGGGCGCGCCCAGGGGGTAGGGCGCGCCCTCCATCCCCATGGAGCCCTCGTGTCCTTCCCGAACTACTTCTTATTTTTCTATTTTTCTAAATATTCCAAAACTGAAGAAAATTGCCATTAGAACTGTTTTGGAGTCGGTTTACTTATCGTACCACATACCTTTTCCTTTTTGGAGTCTGAAACGTTCCGGAAAGTGTCCCTTATGTATTCCTCCGGGGTTACGGTTTCAATAACATTGGTTTCAACATTTATAGGATTACCTTAGATATAATGTTTAATTCTTTGATCATTCACCACCATCGGATTTGTTCCTTCGAAATTATTGATTTTTATGGTACCGGAACGATAGACCCCCTCGATAACGTAAGGACCTTCCCATTTAGAGAGAAGTTTTCCTGGAAAAAATCTTAAACGAGAGTTGTATAGCAATACATAATCACCTACATTAAACTCACACTTTTGTATCCTTTTGTCATGCCATATTTTAACTTTTTCTTTAAATAATTTGGCATTTTCATAGGCTTGGGTTCTCCATTCATCAAGTGAGCTAATATCAAATAACCTCTTCTCACCGGCAAGTTTGAAATCATAATTGAGCTCTTTAATAGCCCAATAAGCCTTATGTTCTAGTTCGAGAGGTAAGTGACATGCTTTTCCATAAACCATTTTATACAGAGACATACCCATAGGATTTTTATATGCAGTTCTATAGGCCCATAATGCATCATCAAGTTTCTTGGACCAATCCTTTCTAGATCTATTAACAGTCTTTTGCAAAATTAATTTGAGTTCTCTATTACTCAATTCTACTTGACCACTAGACTGTGGGTGATAAGGAGATGCAATTCTATGGTTAACATCATATTTAGCAAGCATTTTACGGAAAGCACCATGAATAAAATGTGAACAACCATCAGTCATTAAATATCTAGGGACTCCAAACCTTGGAAAAATAACTTCTTTAAGCATCTTAATAGAGGTGTTATGATCAGCACAACTAGTTGGAATAGCTTCTACCCACTTAGTAATGTAATCAACAGCAACTAAAATATGTGTATAACCATTAGAGGCAGGAAAAGGTCCTATATAATCAAAGCCCCAAACATCAAATGGTTCAATAGCAAGTGAATAATTCATAGGCATTTCTTGACGTCTACTAATATTACCAATTCTTACATTCATCACAAGATAAGACAAACTTACGGGCATCCTTGAAGAGAGTAGGGCAATAAAAACCAGATTGCAATACCTTGTGTGTTGTTCTATCTCCAGCGTGGTGTCCTCCATAAGCCTCGGAGTGACACTTGCGTAGGATCTGTTCCTGTTCATGCTCAGGTACACAACGTCTAATAACACCATCTACCCCTTGTTTATAAAGACGTGGGTCATCCCAAAAGTAATATCTCAAATCATAGAAGAACTTTTTCTTTTGCTGGTATGTGAAACTAGGTGGTATAAATTTAGCAACAATGTAATTAGCATAATCAGCATACCATGGAGCAGTATGAGAAGCATTTATGACATTTAATTGTTCATCGGGAAAGCTACCATCAATAGGTAGTGGGTCATCAAGAACATTTTCTAACCTAGACAAGTTGTCTGCAATGGGGTTCTCAGCTCCCTTTCTATCAGTAATATGCAAATCAAATTCTTGTAGCAAGAGAACCCATCTAATAAGTCTAGGTTTAGCATCTTTCTTTTCCATAAGATATTTAATAGCAGCATGATCCATGTGAATAGTTACTTTAGAATCAACAATATAAGGTCTGAACTTATCACAAGCAAATACAACTGCTAAGAATTCTTTTTCAGTAGTAGCATAACTTCTCTGAGCATTGTCTAGAGTTTTACTAGCATATTGAATAACATTTAATTTCTTATCAACTCTTTTCCCTAGAACAGCACCTACAGCATAATCACTAGAATCACACATAATTTCAAAAGGTAAATTCCAATCAGGTGGTTGAACAATAGGTGCAGAGATTAATGCTTTCTTAAGTATTTCAAATGCTTCTACGCAATCATCATCAAAAACAAATGGTATATCTTTTTGTAATAAATTAGTCAGGGGCCGAGAAATTTTTGAGAAGTCCTTAATGAACCTCCTATAAAAACCGGCATGACCAAGGAAACTTCTTATACCTTTGATGTCCTTGGGACATGGCATCTTTTCAATAGCATCAACCTTGGCTTTATCAACCTCAATACCTCTTTCACAAACTTTATACCCCAAGACAATACCTTCATTAACCATAAAGTGTCACTTTTCCCAATTCAAGACAAGATTAGTTTCTTCACATCTTTGCAAAACTCGATCAAGGTTGCTTAAGCAATCATCAAAAGAGGATCCATAGACGGAAAAATCGTCCATGAAAACCTTACAAATCTTTTTACAAAAGTCAGAGAATATACCCATCATGCATCTTTGAAAGGTAGCAGGTGCATTACATAAACCAAAAGGCATACGTCTATAAGCAAAAGTACCAAAAGGGCAAGTAAAAGTAGTCTTTGATAGATCATTGGCTGACACGGGTACTTGAGAGAAACCAGAATAACCATCTAGAAAGCAAAAATGAGTATGTTTGGATAATCTTTCTAGCATTTGATCGATAAAAGGTAAGGGGTAATGATATTTTTTAGTAGCTTTACTTAATTTGCGGAAATCAATTACCATCCTATAACCTTTAATAATTCTTTGCGGGATCAACTCATCTTTATCATTAGGAACGACAGTAATACCTCCCTTCTTAGGGACACAATGGACAGGACTTACCCATTGACTATCAGCAATAGGATAAATTATACCTGCCTCAAGAAGCTTTAGTATTTCCTTTCTTACCACTTCATTCATCTTAGGATTCAGCCATCGTTGATGATCACGAACTGGTTTGGCATCTTCCTCCAGATTTATTTTGTGTTGACACAGAGTGGGACTAATGCCCTTAAGATCATCAAGAGTATATCCAATAGCAGCACGGTGCTTCTTCAGTGTTTTCAATAATGTCTCTTCTTCATGCTCTGAAAGGTTAGCACTAATAATAACAGGATATATATTTTTCTCATCAAGATAAGCATATTTAAGAGTATCAGGTAACGGTTTAAGCTCAAACACGGGATCATCCTTGGGTGGAGGAGGACCCCCTAGGATTTCAACAGGCAAATTGTGTTTCAGGATGGGTTCCTCTTTAAAGAATACTTCATCTATTTCCCTTCTTTCATTCATAAACATATCATTTTCATGGTCTAGCTAATATTGTTCTAAACGATCACTAGGAGGTACGGCAATAGAAGCAAGACCAATAATTTCATCTTTACTAGGAAATTCCTCTTCACTCTGTTGTCTACGAAATTTAGAGAAATTAAATTCATGAGAGATATCACCTACACCAATAGTAACAACATCCTTTTTGCAATATATCTTAGCATTAACAGTGTTCAAGAAGGGTCTACCAAATATAATGGGACAAAAGCTATCGTGTGGGGAACCAAGAACAAGAAAATCAGCAGGATATTTAGTTTTCTCACACAAGACTTCAACATCTCTTACAATTCCCAGCGGTGAAATAGTATCTCTATTGGCAAGTTTAATTGTGACATCAATATCTTCTAACTCAGCGGGTGCAATGTCATGCATAATTTCTCTGTATAAGTCAATAGGTATTGCACTAGCACTGGCACCCATATCACATAAGCCATGATAACAATGATCTCCTATTTTAACAGAAATAACAGGCATGCCTACCAAAGATCTAGGTTTGTCTTTAGCATTAACTGTGTTCAAGAAGGGTCTACCAAAAATAATGGGACAAAAGCTATATTGTGGGGAGCCAAGAACAAGAAAATCAGCAGGATATTTAGTTTTCCCACACAAGATTTCAACATCTCTATCAATTCCAATTGGTGAAATAGTATCTATATTGGCAAGTTTAATTATGACATCAATATATTCTATCTCAACAAGTGCAATATCATGCATAGTTTCTTTGTAGAAGTCATGAGGTATAGCACTAGCACTAGCACCCATATCACATAAGCCATGATAACAATGATCTCCTATTTTAACAGAAATAACAGGCATCCCTACCAAAGATCTAGGTTTGTCTTTAGCACAAGGTTTAGCAATTCTAGCAGTCTCATCACGGAAATGAATAACATGCCCATCAATATTATTAGACAAGAGATCTTTAATAATAGCAATATTAGATTCAACTTTAATTTGCTCAGGAGGTGTATAGGTTCTAATATTGCTTTTACGAACCACAGTTGAAGCTTTAGCATGATCTTTTATCCTAACAGGAAAAGGTGGTTTCTCAACATAAGCAGTAGGAACAATAGGATCATAATAGGTGATAGTCTTTTCTTCAACTTTAATAGGTGCAGCTACTTTTACTTCTATGGGAGGATGATATTTAAACCAATTCTCCCTAGGGAGATCAACATGAGTAGCAAAAGATTCACAGAAATAAGCTACTATCGCAGAGTCAAGTCCATATTTAGTGCTAAATTTACGGAAAACATCGGTATCCATAAAAGATTTAACACAAACAAACTTAGGTGTCATACCTGACTCCTTACCTTCGTCGAGGTTCCCATCTTCAGAGTTGCGTTTAATATTTTCCAATAAATCCCATTTGAATTCAATAGTCTTTGTCATAAAAGAGCGAGCACAAGAAGTATCGAGCATGGTGTGATTGTTATCAGAAAGCCGAGCATATAAATTTTGAATAATCATTTCTCTTGAGAGATCATTATTGGGGCATGAATATAACATTGATTTAAGCCTCCCCCAAGCTTGAGAAATGCTTTCTCCTTCACGAGGCCAAAAATTATATATATAATTGCGATCACGATGAACAAGATGCATAGGATAAAACTTCTGATAAAATTCCAATTTCTATCGTTTGTAGTTCCATGACCCCGTATCATCACATAGCCTATACCATGTCAATGCATCTTCCTTCAAATATAAAGGGAAGACCTTCTCTTAATAACATCTCCGGGTACACCTGCAACCTCAAATAATCCACAAACTTCATCCACATATATTAAGTGCTCATCAGGATGAATTGTTCCGTCTCCTGCAAAAGGATTAGCTACCAGTTTTTCTATCATACCCGAAGGAATTTCAAAGCAGACATTTTCATTTTTAATAGGTTCAGTAGGTTGAGGAGCAACTCTTTGCTCTACTGGTCGGGGTGAACATACCCCGAACAAGCCCCTCAAAGGATTACTTTCCATAGTAATAAGTGATAGTAAATTTCAGCACACTATATAAAATTTTCCTTACCAAATTCCACCAACCAAAGGCGCTTCACTCCCCGACAACGGTGCCATAAAAGAGTCTTGATGACCCACAGGTATAGGGGATCTATCGTAGTACTTCCGATAAGTAAGAGTGTCAAACCCAACGAGGAGCAGAAGGAAATGATAAGCGGTTTTCAGCAAGGTATTCTCTGCAAGCACTGAAATAATAGGTAACAGATAGTTTTGTGATAGGATAATTTGTAACGAGTAACAAGTAACAAAAGTAAATAAAGTGCAGCAAGGTGGCCCAATCCTTTTTGTAGCGAAGGACAAGCCTGGACAAACTCTTATATGATGTAAAGCGCTCCTGAGGACACATGGGAATATCGTCAAGCTAGTTTTCATCATGTTCATGTGATTCGCGTTCGGTACTTTGATAATTTGGTATGTGGGTGGACCGGTGCTTGGGTGCTGCCCTTACTTGGACAAGCATCCCACTTATGATTAACCTCTATTGCAAGCATCCGCAAATACAACAAAAGTATTAAGGTAAACCTAACCATAGCAGGAAACATATGGATCCAAATCAGCCCCTTACGAAGCAACGCATAAACTAGGGTTTAAGCTTCTGTCACTCTAGCAACCCATCATCTACTTATTACTTCCCAATGCCTTCCTCTAGGCCCAAATAATTGTGAAGTGTCATGTAGTCGACGTTCACATAACACCACTAGAGGAGAGACAACATACATTTCATCAAAATATCGAACGAATATCAAATTCACATGAATACTAATAGCAAGACTTCTCTCATGTCCTCAGGAGCAAACGTAACTACTCACAAAGCATATTCATGTTCATAATCAGAGGGGTATTAGTATGCATATAGGATCTGAACATATAATCTTCCACCAAATAAACCAACTAGCATCAACTACAAGGAGTAATTAACACTACTAGCAACCCACAGGTACCAATCCCGGACTTGGAGACAAGAATTGGATACAAGAGATGAACTAGGGTTTTGAGAGGAGATGGTGCTGGTGAAGATGTTGCTGGAGATTGCCCTCTCCCAATGAGAGGAGCGTTGGTGATGACGATGGCGATGATTTCCCCCTCCCGGAGGGAAGTTTCCCTGGCAGAACAGCTCCGCCGGAGCCCTAGATTGGTTCCGCCAAGGTTTCTCCTCGTGGCGGCGGAGTCTCGTCCGGAAAGATGGCTTGTGATTTTTTCCTCATCGAAAGACTCCATATAGCAGAAGATGGCCATCGAAGGGCCACCAGGGGGCCCACGAGGTAGGGGCGCGCCCCCCACTCTCATGGGCACGGTGTGGCCGCCCTGGTGAACTTCTTGCGCTCAGTATTTTTTATATATTCTGAAAAACATCTTCCATGAAGTTTGAGGACTTTTGGAGCTGTGCAGAATAGGTCTCTAATATTTGCTCCTTTTCCAGCCCAGAATCCCAGCTGTCGGCATTCTCCCTCTTTATGTAAACCTTGTAAAATAAAAGAGAATAGGAATAAGTATTGTGACATAATTTGTAATAATAGCCCATAATGCAATAAATATCGATATAAAAGCATGATGCAAAATGGACGTATCAATCAGGTTCGATGCAGTGTAGGGGAAGTAGACGTTCTCGGTACGATCGTAGTGGAAGTAGTGGTACACGGCAACGATAGAGGAAGTAGTGGTTCACGTTTCGCAGTCGTACACACTCCGCAGATGTTTGGGGTCATAGATAGGAACTTGACGTCCACAGGGTCTTCGAGGGTCGACGGGAGTCGTACACGGTAACCGTATTTGAACTTGTAGGTCCGACAATGTCATGGTACTTGGGGTCTTCGGACTCGCCGGTCTCGTCAACTCGAAGGGCTTCTTGCGTTTTGCAGTTCCATATCCATGGTCGTCACGTAGTCGTACACGGGCCGTAGGGGAACTTGATGCATCCGAGTTTTTCGGGTTGGTAGTCGTACTTGGCGTTCTGAGTCTGGGTCTTACCGATGGTGTCCTTAGTGCTTGCGATTCCGATCTGGGGGTGCATGCGTCCATGGTAACACTGCATGGTGCACAGAGGTGACGACTTGGGCGGTTCTGGCCAAGGTCTCGGGCAGCTTGTGTAGGAGCTCGATGGGGTGGCCGAGCTCGGCTCGTACATTGCATAGGGGACGCTCAGGAGGAGAGCAAGCCGCGGGCGTGACATGGACGAGGCGGATCTGGGAAACGGGCATGATGGCGCTCGGAACCAGGTGGACGCGAGCAGGTCCGGGTGACGGCAGCAACAGAGTTGGCCGGAGAGGATGGCTCATGCAGCAGGACGACGCGAGGTCGTGAGGGAGGCGAGCTACGGAGCAAGGTGGTGGTGATGGTGGATGCGGGCCGGCTCGATCCGTCCGGATCCAGCGGCTGGGGTCGGGAACGAGGCCGGAGAGGCGAGGACGAGGCGGGTCGAGGGGGTGGCGAGGCTTACCCCTTGCAGAGGAGGTCGAGGCAGGGGCGGCAGAGTAGAGGCTCGCCGGCGGGGCAGTAGGCACAGCGAGGTGAAGCGGGGCCGACAACGATGTGCAGAAGGACGGTGAAGTTCGACGATGGCGCATGGGGTCACGCTGGCATGGGGAGGAGCTGCAGCTCCGGCGAACGTCCAGGGCCATGGGCGCGGGGAACAGGGGCGCTAGGGATCGGGCGCGAGGCGCGGGTTTGAAGCGGCGGCGGTGGGGGAGGACGAGAGGGAGAGAGATGCTGAGGGGATCGGGGAGATGAGGGTTAGGGTTAGAACTGGTGGGGGCACCGGCTGGGCTTCGGGATTAGAGGCCGGCTGGGCTCTGGCCATTGGTGGCCGGCCTGGGTTCTTGGTTGGGCTGTTGAGCTATAGGAGGCCCAAGTGGCCGGCAAGGCTAGGCCGGATGTGGCTGAGCTGCCCTCTCTCTCTGTATCTCTCTCTCTTAGTTCTACTTTAAGAGAAAGCATTAGAGAGAAGGGGGAAAAAGGAAGAGGCGTTTAGGGAACAAATTTGAGCACACGGATAATTTTTTCGGACTCACAAAAATGTGCACGGTCCATGAAAAATAGGAGTGGGCAAGATTGCAAGATTTAAATTCAAACTCATTTGAATTTAAATTCAAATGGTTTGAACTAGGACACTATTTAGAAGAGCCCAAAAATGATGAGGATTATTGGAGGAACCTCGATAAAAGTGATAAGAATTGCGGACAAGATTTGAAGGTCAAACTCAAAGTGGAATAGGCATGGGAATTATTTTGCAAGTGTGTTCCGGTTAATTCCAAACTAATGGAATATTTATAATAGCTCCATAATTATTAGGAGGATATGTTATAAAGAGAAATCACCATGTGAATTCCCTCGATTTAAATCGATCGAAGATCCATGCAATTTATTTAGTTGAGTTTTTTTAAAAGGTTGCATGATGACATGATGCAATGCACAAGAAACAAAGATGAATGCAACGAACCAAACAAATCACACGAAGAAACTCGGAATCCATGGAAGGCATCTAGAGCGCCGGTCTTGGGGCGTCACACCTACATGCTAATTTAAGAACAGCAGGAAAGGAAGGAGGTGGCTCACCGCGCGTCGGGGTCGGGGTCACCGGGGCTGAGGGGGGCGGCGTCGGGGTTGAGGATGTCGGCGTCGTGGTCGGGGTCACCGAGGCTGAGGGGGTCGGGGTCAATCTACACAGACCAAATTTTTTCAGAGAGAGAGAGAGAGGGAGGGAGAGGGAGGGAGGGAGACCTGCATCGGGGGAGCGGCTGAGGTGGTCAGGGGAGCGGCGGCACGGGGGGAGGGGCCGGGCCAGGGGTTGCCATAGGGGGAGGGGGTGACGTACGACATCGGGGTCTGGGTTGAGGTCGAGTCCGGCATCGGCGGCGCGTGGGTGGTGCGGCGTCGAGGTCGGGGCTGAGGTCAAGTCCAGCGGCGGCATCGATGGTGGCATGGGAGAAAAGGGGATCGATCGACGAGCTAGAGTGTAGAGAGGAAAGAGATATGGCCCGTACGGTGTTGTAGGCAACTTAGCTATAGCGCGGCGAGGCAAAACGCGCTATAGCTAAGTTAGCTATAGCGCTGCCCAACACAAACCGCGCTACTGCTAACTTTTTCTTTTATTCTTTTTCTTTCATTTCATATTCCACAAACTTCCTTCCTTTTTCTTTTTCTTTTTTCTATTTCTTTTTCTTTTTCTTTTCCTTTTTTATTTTTCTTTCATTTTTTCTTTCATTTCATATTCTACAAACTTCTTCCTTTTTCTTTTTCCTTTTCCTTTTATTTCATTTCATTTTCCACAACTTATTAGTTCCTTTTTCTTTCATTTCATTTTGCAAAACTTCCTTTCTTTTTCTTTTGCTTTTTCTTTCATTTGCACTTTTCTTTTTCTTATCTTTCATTTGCATTTGTACAAGTTTGTATAGCAGGGGTATATATAGCTCTAACTAGCTAGGGTTTAATTTGGTCTGTCGTTGGAGCAATAGCACTGTTACCCTGCAGATAATAATTAGTATAATATATATATATATTACATCATTTGACCACTAACAGCGGTATACAAAATAGACACCCACAAAATTTGTGGATTAGTTTGTCAGCTTGGGTGACGACAACGCTTCAGACTGATCTTCTTCCTCTTTTATTCGTTGTCGAATAATTGAGCCCATGGTCGTGACTTTTCCTTCTCCAGGGATTACGATCTTTCGTAGTTAATGTAGTCTTCATTCTTCTTTTGATGTATGTTCCATCGTCATCAACATCATCTTCCCTCATCGGATCACTGTACTGGCCGTAGTCTTCCTCGTTGGCGACTCCATCCATTCCGGCGATGCTCCTTTTGCTTCTCCTCATGACAACACGACTGGGATTGATCGGATCAGTTATGAAGAAACATTGTGTCACGTGTTTACCATGTACCCATGGCTCATTTTTGGCGATGGCGTTGACGGTACCGCTATCGCAGTCGGGTATACACATGGTAGTGAAATGTTGGTTTTCTCTCTGTACATTCTTAGCCCATCTGACACGGAACATCGTCGCGCTATGCAATCCAGAGTAGTTAAGCTCCCATATCTCTTCGACCCTTCCATAATATCTTTCAATTACATTCCTGGTCATGGCTTCAATCGTCACCCCTGAGTTTTGGTCATCACTGTTTATATCTTTCTCCTCCGTATAGAACGTGTATCCGCTGATATCGTATGCTTGATAAGTCACGAGGCTGGTCGAGGGGTCATGTGCTAAGGCGTATATGAGCGCTCCGTTCAGACCACCCTCTTTCGGGGGATTAGCCAGAACTCGCTCTTTGACCCAACGCAAGAAAGTGGAGTTGTGCTCTATAATAACTTCAGCGTCCATCCTGTGCACCCCTCGGTCACGGTACTTCTTTGCGATGGTCTTTTTGTACAGTGTCAAGAAATCTTCTAGCACATCTAGGTGTTGTAGCACTACTAAGTTTGCCCTGTCAAGGTTGTTTTGTCGGCCCAAGCGTAACACATTCACATCCCTGTGACCGTTGGTGTGACCTTCGCCTTCGAGCCTTCCACAGTGCTTGTTGACGGGCAAACCAACAACAGGATCTCCGGTGCCTACTAGATAACTCTCATAGAAAGAGATGCACTCTTTGGTCAGATATCCCTGGGCTATGCTTCCATTTGGATGCGACATGTTACGAATGAATCCTTTAATGACCCCATTCATCCTCTCGAACGGCATCATGATGTGCAGGAATGTTGGCCCTAGGTCGATGATGTCTTCCACGATGTGGACACATAGATGCACCATCACATCAAAGAACGCGAGCGGGAAGTACATCTCTAGCTCTCAGTATGACAACGATCTCTTCATGTAGCCTATGGACTTGCTTCACAATGATTAACTTTCGAGAGATAGCATCAAAAAAGTGGATTAGGTCAGTAAGCGTCTCAGGCACATGTGTGTCCATAATCCCTCTAAGTGCAACCGGGAGTAACTGCGTCATCATCACATGACAATCGTGATACTTCATCACGCTGAACCTTTTTTTCTTAGTGTCCAGATATCTGCTTATCTTCCCATAGTATCCGGAACTAACATTGATTCTGGCAAGGCACTTGAACAATTGATCGACCTCCTTTGGATCTAAGGTGAATCAAGAGGGGAGGCAATATTGTTCTTCCTTCTTGTTTACATTTTTGCCTCTATCTTCCGTCTCCATCTCCGTCTCGGTCTCCTCTGATGACTTTTTACCGGGCATTTGGAGATCTTTTCTGATATTCAAAAATTCCAAGTCTTTTCTTGCCTTCGGCACATCCTTGGTCCTCTCCGGCATGTTCATCAATGTTCCAAGCAAACTCTCAAGGATATTTTTTGTGATATGCATTTGATCAAGGCTATGAGGCGTGTCGAGTTTGGGCCAGTTTTCCAAGTCCTAGAAAACAGATCTTGTCTTCCATACATTCAGCAGGGGCTCCGGTGTCTTTTTCTTCGTCTTTCTTGGCGAGGGGCGCTCTTCCTAGTTCTTCGATAACTCATATATTTCTACACCGCTATGCCTACGTGGAGGACCTCGATGCTCAACCTTACCATTGAATAGATCTCCATGCTTTCTCCATGGGTCATCCTTCTTGAGCCATCTTCGATGCCCCATGTACATGATTTTCAAAGACCCGCCATGTTTCGATAGCTGCTGAGAAGTTGTATCATCCATGCACCTCGTGCATCCACAATATCCATGGCACACTTGTCCGGAGAGATAGCCGTAACCGAGATAGTCCTGCACCGTCATGATCAGCGCGACTCTCATGTAGAAATACTCTCCTTTGGTTGCATCCCATGTCTTTGCCGGCGTTGTCCATAAGGTCTCATCTTTCAGTAACCCGAGATACAGATTTATATCATTTCCTGGTTGTCTCAGCCCTTGAATAAGCATAGCCATGTGTATGTATTTTCCTTCATGCACAACCAGGGGGAGGTTGTACATCCATACAAACATAGGCCATGTGCTATGATTGGTGTTCTGGTTGACAAACGGATTCATGCCATCACTACTAGCGCCAAGCTCGATGTTCCTTGGATCATTTGCGAGAATATCAAATTCAGCATTTAATGCTCTCCACTGGCTAGCATCTGCGAGGTGTCTAAGCTTCGGATCATCTCCTCCATCTAGCTTCACCCTCTCCACGTGCCAGCGCATAAGCTTTGCTTCCTTAGGATCTACGAAATAACGTTGTAGACGCGGAATGATCAGAAAGTACCATACAACTTTCTGTGGAGCTTTCTTTCTATCATTTTTATATTGTGAAGCATTGCACTTTGGACATATGGTTTTTTCCGCGTGCTCATTCCAACATATGATGCAATCATATGATGCAATTTGGTATATATATATATATATATATAGTTTTGGTCCAATCCGAACAAACATTTTTTTTGCTCACTTATGTGTCGAGAGGTATATCGAGCACCTTTATTCTTAATTACCTAGTACCTCTAGATATATAGCTCTAACTAGCTAGCTATCAAGGGAGAGAGAGCTAGGGAGAGAGTGGGAGGAGAGGGAGAGGAGAAGAGGGAAGGCATTAATGGAAGGGGGTGGTGGAGGGCAAAGAAGAGGGGGGGAGGGCATTAATGGAGGGGGTGGTGGTGGAGGGAAAAGAAGAGGGGGTGGTGGAGGGAAAAGAAGAGGGGGTGGTGGAAGGGAAAAGAAGAGGGGAAGGGAGGGCTCTAATGGAGGGTTGGTGGAGGGGGGGCATTGAATGGAACAAGCAAGGTGCAAGGAAAGGGGGAGAAAGGAAGGGGAGAGGAAGAAGAGAGGGGAGGAAGAAGGCGAAAGGTGGTAGGTGGCTGGCGGGCATAGCAGTAGCGCAGGTCACCATAGCAATATCTACGGCTAGTGTTGCAATACCTATAGCGCGGGCTAGAAAAACACGCTACTGGTAAAATGTTATACATAGAAAAAATAGCAGTAGCGCGTTTATCTCAACAGGCGATATAGATCCTAAACTAACAGTAGCACTGGTTTGGCGACCGGCGCTGCTAATATTTATTGATCGGGGGGTGTGATGTATTACACTTAGCAGTAGCGTGGGACTAGATAACAAGTGCAGCTGCTAACAGATAACAGTAGAGCTTCCTAGCAAGTGCTACTACTAACTACTTGTAGCGTGGGATCAAAAACAAGTGCTACTGGTAAACTTCTATCTATAAGCATTTTCCTAGTAGTGTGAATTTGGCATATAACTGATGTTTTTGGAGTTTCTCCAGAATTAGACGCAAATGTTCCTTATGTTCTTCCTCGCTCTTGGAGAAAACCAATATGTCATCAATAAACACCACGACAAACTTGTCCAGATATTCCCTAAACACCTTGTTCATCATGCTCATAAAATACGCAGGGGCATTAGTCAATCCGAATGGCATGACGGTATACTCATATAAACTATACCTGGTGGTGAAAGCTATTTTGGGTATATCATGTTCACGAATCTTCAACTGATGATACCCCGATCGAAGATTGATATTGGAGAATACCTTGGATCCAACTAGTTGATCAAATAAATCATTAATCATCGGCAGAGGGTACTTGTTCTTGATGGTCACATCGTTCAATGAACGATAATCCACAACCATTCTCAGGGTTCCATCCTTCTTCTCTACCAAAAGAACTAGGGCTCCCCAAGGTGACGAGCTTGGCTAAATATATCCCTTCTCCAATAGCTCATTAATTTGCTTCTTGATCTCTTCCAAATCGTTCAGGGGCATCCGATAAGGTCTCTTGGATATTGGGGCTGTGCTGGGCAATAACTCAATCAAAAACTCAATATCTCTATCCGGTGGCATTCCTGGTAATTCTTCTGGACATACATCGGGAAAATCTTACACTACAGGCACTTCCTCCTGAACAACTTCCGTGAGGGAATTCACCTGATTCTTCATCGGTGTGCGTCTAGATACATACTTGATCCTCTTCTGCTCCGGGGTGGTGAGCAAAATTGTCTTGCGGGCACAGTCGATGTTTCCTTCAAACTTGGTCAACTAGTGATGAAGATATGTACCTAGGGTAGGGTCATAGGCCTGACCTAGACACCCTCCCCTAGGACGTCACCCTAAAACCAGAAGCATTCGAAGAGGAGTCATCGTCCACTCGACCATGAGGACTTCCACTCGGAAGACTTGAAGTCACTCGACAGTGGAAACTGTCACTCGACCACCAGAAGGTCTACAGTCGCTCTGAAGTACAACGGTCGGACATCACCTCGTAGCTTTAATAGTCATTACGTCTCTTTATTTACTAGCGTTACCAATAACGTCTCTTCTTTAATGTACCTTAAACCCTTTGTAACGTGGGCCGGCTGGGGTCCTGGTGCACTCTATATAAGCCACCCCCCTCCACAAGCACAAGGGTTCGCATCTTTTGTAAACTCATACACACATATAATCCAGTCGGCCACCTTAGGGCACCGAGACGTAGGGTTGTTACTTCTTCCGAGAAGGGCCTGAACTCGTAAAACTTGTGTGTACAACTTCTCCATATCTATGATCTTGCCTCCTCATACCTACCCCCCATTCTACTGTCAGTCTTACATCCACGACAGTTGGCGCCCACCGTGGGGCAGGTGTCTTAGCAGTTTATTGGAGAAGTTGCGATCTTTCCGATTCCCATTGATGACCCACAAGTAAAGGGGATCTATCATAGTCCTATCGATAAGTAAGAGTGTCGAACCCAACGAGGAGCAGAAGGAAATGATAAGCGGTTTTCAGCAAGGTATTCTCTGCAAGCACTAAAATAATAGGTAACAGATAGTTTTGTGATAGGATAATTTGTAACGAGTAACAAGTAACAAAAGTAAATAAAGTGCAGCAAGGTGGCCCAATCCTTTTTGTAGCAAAGGACAAGCCTGGACAAACTCTTATATGATGTCACTAGTAGAAAAAGGACCTAATGTGAGACAAATTAGTGCCGGTTTGATTTTAGCCCGGTACTAATGGTACCATTAGTGCCGGTTCGAACGGCTATGCATTAATGCCGGTTCATGTTGAACCTTTAGTACCGGTTCGTGCCACGAACCGGTACTAAAGGGGTGATGGCAGGTTGGCGTCAGGCCGGGGCCCCACGATCACCTTTAGTACCGGTTCGTGTCACAAACCGGTACTAAAGGGCTAACCTTTAGTACCGGTTTGTGCCACGAACCGGTACTAAAGGGGTCTGACCTATAGTACCGGTTTGTGACACAAACCGGCACTATAGGGCAATTTTCAAACTCTACCCCCCCCCCCCCCCCGTGTGTCGCCATTTCAGTTCTGAAAAAATCAAAAGAAAATGATAAAAACTTCAAAAAATAAAAATCCTTCGAGAGGTAGTTATACTACTACATCTACTAGTTAGGAAAATTTGAAAACTTAAATTTGGACATGTTTTGCAAAAAGTGTAGGGAAAATGTAAAACGGCTATAACTTTTGCATACGATGTCGGAAAAAAACGTATAATATAACAAAAAATTCAGCACGAAAATCCGCATCCGATGGAGACTGCCTACGGCCTGTTTGCAATTTTTTAGAATCCTCAAATTCCAAAAGGAAAAAAAGATATGCTCAAATTTCAGTTTTTAAAAAAATTGGTTAAATCTGGTCAAACTACTTATTCAAGAAGTATTAATGTTACTACATAATTATTCAAGAATATTAGTGTTACTAAATAATTATTTCAATTTTTTAAATTTTGGTCAAATCTGGTCAAACTATGGTCAAACTGTGGTCAAACTTATTCAAGAAATATTAGTGTTACTAAATAATTACTGTTTTTTAGAATAATAGTTTCAAACTCAAACGGTTAAACGTGTGACCTAATGCTCAAGCTAAACTGCTGAGGGTTAATAGGATTGACAGCTTACATTTGTCAGGAAAACAACAAGTGCAGACTTGGAATGTAGGGGGAATAGAACTCCGAAGTTAAGCGTGCTCAGGCTGGGGGAGTGAGAGGATGGGTGACCAGCCGGGAAGTCAGACGATTTGGAATGAGTGATCCACACTTGAGCAGTTAAGAGAGGTGATTAGAGACTAAATCATCAAATAATTCAGAAAAATTAAAAATCAAAAAAAACCAAAAAAATTCCAAAATTTTCAAAAAAAATCAAAAAAAAACCTTTAGTACCGGTTGGTAACACTAGCCGGTACTAAAGGTCCCCCATACCAGGGCGCGAGCTCACGCCACGTGGTGGCACTTTAGCGCCAGTTCGTGCCGAACCGGTACTAAAGGGGGGGGGCTTTAGTGCGCACCCTTTAGTGCCGGTTATGGAACCGACACTAAAGGCCCTTACGAACCGGCGCTAAAGCTCCGTTTTCTACTAGTGTGTAAAGCGCTCCCGAGGACACATGGGAATATCGTCAAGCTAGTTTTCATCACATTCCTATGATTCGCGTTCGGTACTTTGATAATTTGGTATGTGGGTGGACTGGTGCTTGGGTGATGTCCTTACTTGGACAAGCATCCCACTTATGATTACCCACTATTACAAGCATCCGCAACTACAACAAAAGTATTAAGGTAAACCTAACCATAGCATGAAACATATGGATCCAAATCAGCCCCTTACGGAGCAACGCATAAACTAGGGTTTAAGCTTCTGTCACTCTAGCAACCCATCATCTACTTATTACTTCCCAATGCCTTCCTCTAGGCCCAAATAATGGTGAAGTGTCATGTAGTCGACGTTCACATAACACTACTAGAGGAGAGACAACATACATCTCATCAAAATATCAAACGAATACCAAATTCACATGACTACTAATAGCAAGACTTCTCCCACGTCCTCAGGAACAAAAGTAACTACTCACAAAGCATATTCATGTTCATAATCAGAGGGGTATTAATATGCATATAGAATCTGAACATATGATCTTCCACCAAATAAACCAACTAGCATCAACTACAAGGAGTAATTAACACTACTAGCAACCCATAGGTACCAATCCCGGACTTGGAGACAAGAACTGGATACAAGAGATGAACTAGGATTTTGAGAGGAGATGGTGCTGGTGAAGACGTTGATGGAGATTGCCCTCTCCCGATGAGAGGAGCGTTGGTGATGACGATGGCGATGATTTTCCCCTCCCGGAGGGAAGTTTCCCCGGCAGAACAGCTCTGCCAGAGCCCTAAATTGGTTCCGCCAAGGTTCCGCCTCGTGGCGGCGGAGTCTAGTCCAGGAAAATGTCTTATGATTTTTTCCTCATCTAAAGACTCCATATAGCAGAAGATGGCCATCGGACGGCCACCAGGGGGCCCACGAGGTAGGGGGCGCGCCTAGGGGGTAGGGCGCGCCCCCACCCTCATGGGCAGGGTGTGGCCCCCCTGGTGAAATTCTTGAGCTCAATATTTATTATATATATTCTGAAATTGACTTCCGTGAAGTTTCAGGACTTTTGGAGCTGTGCAGAATAGGTCTCTAATATTTGCTCCTTTTCCAGCCCAGAATCCCAGCTGCCGGCATTCTCCCTCTTTATGTAAACCTTGTAAAATAAGAGAGAATAGGCATAAGTATTGTCACATAATGTGTAATAATAGCCCATAATGCAATAAATATTGATATAAAAGCATGATGCAAAATGGACGTATCAACTCCCCCAAGCTTAGACCTCGCTTGTCCTTAAGCGAAAGCCGAAATCGAAAAATATGTCAACATGTTTAGAGATAGAGGTGTCGATAAAAAATAAAATACAGACATGAGGGCATCATGATCATTCTTAGAACAACAACTTATATAAATCTTGTCATATGATCTCTTATGCTAGAGTAATAATTTCAATCACAATTTCAAGTATGAATCATAAACTTCATTGAAAACTAACAAACTATAATCTCGGTCTTTGGAGAAATTGCAATTTATCATAACATAGGAAAGAGTCAATATAAGAGCTTTTCAGCAAGTCCACATACTCAACTATCATATAGTCTTTCACAATTGCTAACACTCACGCAATACTTATGGGTATGGAGTTTTAGTCGGACACAGAGAAAGATAGGGGCTTATAATTTTGCCTCCCAACGTTTTACCTCAAGGGTAATATCAACAATAATAGTTCATGAAAACTCACATCCAATTAGCCATATGTACCAGGATCTTTCCAACATGTTGTGCTTGCCAAAAGATAAAATGTAAAAAGGAAGGGTGAAGAACACCATGACTCTTATGCAAGGTAGAAGATAAAAGTAAAAGATAGGCCCTTCACAGAGGGAAGCAGAGGTTGTCATGCGCTTTTATGGTTGGATGCACAAAATCTTAATGTGAAAGAACGTCACTTTATATTTCCACTTGTGACATGGACCTTTACTATGTAGTTTATCGCTTTTATTTTCTTCCATATCACATGATCGTATAAAGCTTATTTTTCTCCCACACTAATAAGTCATACATATTTAGAGAGCAATTTTTATTGCTTGCACCGATGACAACTTACTTGGAGGATCTTACTCAATCCATAGGTAGGTATGGTGGACTCTCATGGCAAAACTGGTTTAAGGGTGTTTGGAAGCACAAGTAGTATCTCTACTTGGTGCAAAGAATTTGGCTAGTATGAGGGGGAAAGGCAAGCTCAACCATGTTGGATAATCCATGACAATATAATTTATCTTAGATGTAAGAAAACATAACCCATTACGTTGTCTTCCTTGTCCAACGTCAACTCTTTAGCATGTCATACTTTAATGAGTGCTCACAATCATAAAAGATGTCCAAGATAGTATATTTATATGTGAAGACCTCTCTTGCTTTATTACTTCTTATTAATTGCAACGATGACCAAAACTATGTTTGTCAACTCTCAACAATTTTTATTCGTCATACTCTTTCTATGTGAGCTCATTACTCTCCATAAGATCCATATGATCTCTTTTATTTGTTTTTATTCTTTTTCTCTTTTCTTTTATTCACTCAAGATCATGGCAAAATAATCAAGCCCTTGACTCAACACTAATCTTTATTATATATATAGCTCACGGACTCGATTACATAGAAGGATCATAAAGCAAAACTCACAACTAGATCATACTAAAAAGCTTTATGCTACTAGATCAAGATATTATCAAAAGGATCGAACTAAGAAAAACGGTAAAGATAAAAGTGATGGTGATACGATACCGGGGCACTCCCCCAAGCTTGGCAGTTGCCAAGAGGAGTGCCCATACCAGACACTCAATTCTTCTTTGTTGGTGGTGTAACATCCCAAGACCGGAGCTTCAGATGCCTTCCAGGGTTTCCGGGTTCCGTCGTGGGATTTGTATGGTTCATTGCATTCGTCTTTGCATCGTGTGCATTGCATCATGTCATTATCCCATCATGTCATTTCTTTTTCTTAACTCAACCAAATAAAATCGGATGGATCTTCGGTCCATTTAAATCGAGGGATATTCACATGGTGAAATTCTCTTTATAACATATCTCCCAATATGTTTAGGGAGCTATATAAAATATTCCATTTATTTGGAATTCACCTTAACACACTTTCATATTAAATCCCTTGGTCTTTTCTTCTTCAAGTGTTGACTCTCTAACCTTGCCATTTGTCCTTTCATCATTTTCCGGAGCTCCACCAAAAATCCAAACATTTTTGGACACTGCTAAATCCAAGTTCTAGTTCAAACCCATTTGAATTAAATTCAAATGATTTCGAATTTACATCCTTCAATCTTGGCCTTTTCTATTTTTCTCGGAACAACTCATTTTTTATGAGTCCAGGAAAAATTATCTGCTTGCTCAATTTTTCCCTAATCCTCTCTTTCTTTTTCTTCATTCTAATTGTTTTTTCTGTTAAAAGAGTATTAGAGGGAGAGAGAAGAGAGCCAGCCCAGCCGACCTCTAAGGCCCATCTTGCGGCCCATCTTACCTACCTAACCCTAAACCTCTCCCTGGCCCAGCCCCCATCTCCTCACGATCTCCCTCTCCCTCGATTCATTCCCAGCGCCGCGAGACCAAGCGCTGCCCGATCCAATCTGCTCGATCCCATATCGCTCCTCTGCCCGATCCCCTGGCATCTCCCTCGCCTCCCTCCAGCGCCGTCTCTCACGCACGCTCCACGCCAGGCAGCGCCTTGCTCGATCCCCTCCACCCGAGCGCCACCTTCGCCCGACCCAACTCCCTCTCATTGCACCCTCGCCGCCGCGCATCCCTGCCCCGCCTCCTTCTCCCTCCAGCGCCGGCACGCCCGCAGTGGCCATGGATCCCGCAGAACCAGGCCGCGACCACCAGACCTTCCCCTGCGCGACCCGTCCGGTCACCGCCCGCTCCGGTGACCCATCGCCACCCGTCGTCGTCGGCGACCACTAGGAGGCTGCCGCCTTGCACCGCTCCTCTCCCTCGCGTCCTTGTCATGCTCCCGCGCGCTGCCCGACGACCTTGCTACTTCGCTGGAGAGCTCAGCCGCGCCAAGTCCTCGCCGGCCTTTCCTTGTGCGCACTATCGCCTTCCTGCAGCTGCAAGCGCCGTCCCGAAGTTCTCTGCATCGAGCAGGTCCAGGAGTGTAGCAAGGACGCCCGCATCGACCGCACCTAGGGCTGCCTCCTCGCCCTCGCTGTTCGTACGTGGGCCACGCGGCCTGCTGTCAGCCTCGCCAAGACCGAGCGCTGCCAGCTCCTGTTGACCGCCTCAAGATCATGGCCGCAACTGAGGCCACTGTTCTGCTATGTTTTGGACACGCCAAGATCCGAGGCCTTGTTGGTGTTGCTTCGTTCTGGATGTACCATCCTTTCTGACAAGTGTACGACTACACTCGGTGATGCGACAAGCCCCGACAACGTGTACATCTACTCCATCAGGACTGGACCGACAAGTACCGTGGCACCGAAGACCTTTGATGCGTCAAGTCCCTTTTCGAAAGTGTACTACTACCGCCGCCTTCGGAATCGCTAAGAACGACAAGTACCTTGATGCCCGATGCACAGAACAACTACCGTCGTCGACGACCTGAGTACCACTACCGTCGACCCTCGAAGACCCCGTGGACGTCAAGTTCCATGTCGCGACCCCGAACATCTATGGACGCGTACGACTACCGTTGCCCGAAGAACCCCGAGTCACAAGCGCCGTGAACAACTACCGTCGTGAGTACCTCTACCGTTGTCGTGTACCCCTACTTCCGCTACCGTCATGAGAACAACTACTTCCTCTACGAACTTGAACCGCTCGAGAATGCTCCCTTGGAAGGTATAACCACCGAGACGACGGTCGTGAACGATGTCGAGTGATGTATGAGATGCTCGTGGTTGCACCATGTCCGAGTTGTTCCTTGCGAGCTCCTCGCTGCCTTGCCGTCGACATGTGGGAACCCGGCATTCGGGAGCACCCCATCATCTTGCATGTCACACTCACACCAACTTCCTTTTGCACTGGTATCCCCGTGGGCTACCGGATAACCGATATGTTGTCGTGGCATCATTTTCAGATTCGTCGCCGTGGCACCTTTTCGTTTCCGCCACGTGGCAAAATGCTTCATAATGCTCTTGTCAACTTTTAATAAACATTGCATAAACTTGTTCATGTCATCCGCATCATGATAACAACAATTAAAATGTTTAAAATTGTTGTTTGCATTAAATTACTAATGCATATGGGGATTTACCGGGTTTGTTTTTTATTATACCCGGCCCCATTTAAATTGTTTAGATGGTATAGTTTTGTTATGTATCATCTCTTGACATGCTTAACAACATTTAATTTTGTTGAGTACCTAAACGAGAGAGAACTAAATAATTGATGAGGTGCTTCGTCAATATGCAACTCGTTGCATATTGAGCCCCACTTAACTTGTAGAGTTGTTTGTGCACTTTGCCATGGCATGCCTCTTTAAACCGGACATTCATCATACTTGGTTGTGCATCATGCCATGTTTATGTGGTGGTTGTTTACTATGTTGTTTGCTTCTTTCCGATGTTGCTTCTTCAGGTTAGTTCCGTTAACGTCGCGTTTGTGAGGGATCCGTTCGACTACGTCCGTTTGTCTTCTTCATGGACTCGTTCTTCTTCCTTGCGGATTTCAGGTAAGATGACCATATCCTTGAAATAACTTCTATCTTTGCTTGCTAGTTGCTCGCTCTTTTGCTATGCCTATGCTGCGATACCTACCACTTGTTTATCATGCCTCCCATATTGTTAAGCCAAGCCTCTAACCCACCCTGTCCTAGCAAACCGTGGTTTGGCTATGTTACCGCTTTGCTCAGCCCCTCTTATAGCGTGTTAGTTGCAGGTGAAGATGAAGTTTGTTCCTTGTTGGAACATGGAGATGTTGTTCCTTGTTGGAACATGTTTACTTGTTGGGATATCACAATATCTCTTATTTAATTAATGCATCTATATACTTGGTAAAGGGTGGAAGGCTCGGCCTTATGCCTGGTGTTTTGTTCCACTCTTGCCGCCCTAGTTTCCGTCATATCGGTGTTATGTTCCCGGTTTTTTGCGTTCCTTACGCGGTTGGGTTATAATGGGAACCTCTTGACAGTTCGCCTTGAATAAAACTCCTCCAGCAAGGCCCAACATTGGTTTTACCATTCGCCACCTAGCCTTTTCTTTCCCTTGGGTTCTGCAGACTCAAGGGTCATCTTTATTTAAACCCCGGGCCAGTGCTCCTCTGAGTGTTGGTCCAACCTGTCAGCTGCCGGTGGCCACCAGGGGCAACTCTGGGTTGGCCTATCGGAACCTTGGACAATCCGGTGTGCCCTGAGAAAGAGATATGTGCAGCTCCTATCGAGATTTGTCGGCACATTCGGGTGGCTTTGCTGGTCTTGTTTTACCATTGTCGAAATGTCTTGTAACCGGGATTCCGAGTCTGATCGGGTCTTCCCGCTAGAAGGAATATCCTTCGTTGACCGTGAGAGCTTGTGATGGGCTAAGTTGGGACACCCCTGCAGGGATTTGAGCTTTCGAAAGCCGTGCCCGCGGTTATGGGCAGATGGGAATTTGTTAATGTCCGGTTGTAGAAAACCTGAAGTTGATCTTAATTAAAATACATCAACCGCGTGTGTAACCGTGATGGTCTCTTTCCGGCGGGGTCCGGGAAGTGAACACGGTGTTGGAGTTATGCTTGACGTAGGTCGTTCTAGGATCACTTCTAGATCATAAATTTCTCGAACGTGCTTTGCCTTCTCTTCTCGCTCTCTTTTGCGTATATGTTAGCCATCATATATGCTAGTCGCTTTGCTGCAGCTCCACCTCATACCTTTACCTTTACCCATAAGCTTAAATAGTCTTGATCGCGAGGGTGTGAGATTGCTGAGTCCCCGTGACTCACAGATACTTCCAAAACCAGCTTGCAGGTGCCGTTGAACCGTGCATATGACGCAACCAAGCTCAAGGAGAAGCTCGATGAAGATCTTGTCCTTTATGTTGTTCCGTTTTTCTAGTTGATCAGTAGTGGAGCCCAGTTGGGGTCGATCGGGGATCTGTGTAGCATTTGGGGTAGTCTTCTTTTATTTTGGGTTCCGTAGTCGGACCTTGATTGTATCTGGTTGATGTAATGCTTTATTCATGTATTGTGTGAAGTGGCGATTGTAAGCCAACTATGTATCTCTTTCCCTTATGTATTACATGGGCTGTGTGAAGATTACCTCACTTGCGACATTGCTTTCAATGCGATTATGCCTCTAAGTCGTGCTTCGACACGTGGGAGATATAGCCACATCGAGGGCGTTACAAGTTGGTAATCAGAGCCTTCCCCGACCTTAGGATCTCCCTGCTTGATCGAATAGCTGGCGTTACTGAGTCTAGAAATGTTTTGAGTCATTTAGGAATTATATATATCGGAGAGTTAGGACTTCTTTTTACTCCCCAGTCCCTTCATCGCTCTGGTGAGGCATCCTGACGTAGAGTTTTGACTCTTCTCTTCTAAAATTTCACTAAAAAAATTTAGGATCACGCGGGTATCTTGGAATCGTTCCGATGGTTTTGTGACGAGAACATTGTTCTTGGTGCCTCCTGACATTTAGGGGTTGTGGCAGTGTCCCTGGGAGTTGAGCTCCGAGGTGTTGTCATCACAATTTTATCGTTGCAGTTCTGGAATACCTGAGTTTAGTTTCGCCGACATCGAAAATCTCTTTTATGCAGTTGTTGGTGAGATAACCTCGACACCACCCAGTACTGGGGCAGGAGTTCGGGAGTATTGCCATAACTCGTATAACGGATGCTTTTCGAAGGTTGAGGTAGATGATTTCCGAAGGTTTCTTGGTTATGTGTTGAAGGATGGATATAGCTGGATGTAGGATTTGCTAGTTTTGGGTGAGATGTTATGCTTCCCATGTATCCCCAACACCTGATTGCATAACCGGAAAGTTTCGGGAGTTTATAAGTGGGAAGTCAAGTAGCTCTTAGGATATCTTTCTGACAGATGTATGATATGAAATTGGGGTTCGACGTCTAGTGGTCCGCCTATTCACGGTCGGTTTTACAGTGGTCTCATTGTGTCTTAAAGAGTCCTTGGCTATGCCGACTCGAGGACGCTTCGTATGTCATGTGCACTGCCTTGTACATGATGGTGTTGTACAATCGAGCCCGTGTAGGCCCCACCACGAAAACTTCAGACGAAATCTCTATCATATGTTTGTTCTGGCTTATTTTGAAAGCCAATCCTTTGTTTTGTTTTGAGTTGTGGTATTCGAGTTGCTTCAGAGACAAATGTGGATTCCATCCCTTTTCTAAGCGGTGTTCTCATATTTGTATGTGAATACTAATCCTTCATGATCATCAAGATTGCCATGTCAATCCTTTTTAACCGGTGTACTTCTCTTCAAGTGGATCCGATCATTGCAACATCCGCAAGATCAAGTATCAGTTCTTCTCAACGGTGTTTGTTTCATCCGTCCCCAAGTTGTCTTTGTTTTCCCGCCCACCCACCCTTTTTATTCAAGGAATCCGATGTCTTAATCAAGTATCCTTTATTGTGAAGCCTCTTCTTTATTTTCAATCAATGTTCTTATCCGGTGATTCTCATGGTCATTCTAACGGGGCCTCAAGTTCATCATTCTTCTTTTTTTTCTCCGGTGGTTTCAAGTCAAGCTTTGTTGATCATATCTTTTCCTCGTTTCAATGCTTACTTATGCCGGTGCACCTCTTAATCTTCCCCGCTTGCCATTCAATTGTTCCGGAGTGTTCAAGATATCTCGAAAGATTCGTGTTTCCACTCTGCTTTCGTAATCCTTTCAAGCTCTTTCGAGGTTGTTATCTCATTCTAGCCATTTAATCTTACCGGTGCATTCTCTCTTTTAAATCTTTCTACGGTGTTTCTTTTGAGTGGGCCCTAACCCACAGGTCTTTTCCCAGGATCTTACCTGACTCTTCTAATTTTTCCAAGAGTTACTCCCAAATTCTTTTCAAAGTTTGACGTAAGAATGATTTGTCTTCAGTCAAATGTCTTTCTCCAAGATCTTTCAAATTATTTTCATCGTTGGTTCAACCTTTTTTTTATTCTTCATTCCGGAGTGCCTCAATAATTCATGGTGATGTATCTCATCGTCATTCTCAGATTTTGAAGACCGAAGAAGAGTTTATTTTAAATCTTGCCCCATTCTCTGCCATCCTCCCACAATTATTTTGGTTTGTGAGAATTTTTTTTCACCTATCCGGAGCAATTCAAGATTCTTTTCAGTTTGTTTCTCTAGAGCCCATCATCTCAGAATTTATTCATTCTCAGCTTTCAGTTATCATTCTCCAATCTTACTGGTGCTTCGTTCAAGTGATCTCTAATCGGCTCGTGATCTCTTCGTTCTCATGTATCAAAATCCCCTCAAGTATCATCATTCATTCTCTAATTCTTCCAGGTGTTTCTTTATCTTTTCTTCAATCATTTTCAATTCTTTCGGTGGTTCGTGCGAGATTCCTTTAATTTCGTTATCATATCTATTCATTCGTTGTTTCAACCCTTCCGGTGGACCGTCCAAGACCTTTCCAAGGTTGCACAATATCTATCTTAATCTTTTCTTCAAGAATAAGTAATATGTATAATCCGTTGCTTGCCATCAATCTAATTTGGTGAAGGATACGCATAACGTAATTCTTATTCTTGTTCATCCAAGTGATTAATTCCTTATTCCGGAGGCTCATCAAGCTCTCGGTTTTCAATTGTTTCATTTTTTTCTTTCCCGGAGTTCCAAGCTCTAATTATCACGGAGATCCATCTAAATCATTGCAAGGATTCACCTTGTGTTTTCAATTTCTCTTTCTTTTCATTCCTTTGTTTACCGGAGTTCTTCATGGAGGCTCGACATGGTGATTCATCAAGGATTTAATTCCTTCTCGAAGTTTTCATCGAGATTCATTTCTAGGGAGCTCAAGTTTTCTTCATCTTACTATCCGGAGTGCAATTCTTTCACGCATATCTTTTGAGGTGGTGCTATGTCATTCTTGATGTAATGCTTTCTTCATGTATTGTGTGAAGTGGCGATTGTAAGCCAACTATGTATCTCTTTCCCTTATGTATTACATGGGTTGTGTGAAGATTACCTCACTTGCGACATTGCTTTCAATGCGATTATGCCTCTAAGTCGTGCTTCGACACGTGGGAGATATAGCCGCATCGAGGGCGTTATAGGTGGAGAGGGTGATGGTTTTGTTGATGGCGTAGGCTTGTCGTCCTTATTCCAAGGCATAGGCTCACCATCATAGAAGGATGATCGAGTCTCCTGAAACCTCAAATCTGCAGGCAAACTCATCCTCTTGAATCTATATTCATACTCACAGTTTTGATTTTGCAGGTCATAGATCTGGGCTTGGAGGAACTCGATTTTCTCATGAAGCTTGAAGATGGCCTCCCCAATGTGCTTGACGTCCAACTTGTGGTTGTTGGTGAACTCCGTGATCATAATGTGATTGGAATCGATTCCACGCTCCACCATCTCCCGACACTTGAAAACTTCTTGCTCCAATGCCTCGAGCCTTGCCTCCATACTTCCGGTCTTCCTTGGTCCCTCAGCATCGCGGATGTGCAACAACCCCTCATGCATCTCAATGGTTTGAGGGTGTTGCAGCACCTCCGCGAGGTAGGGGTTGATGACCTTCTCGAAGAACTGGTCCTTGGGGGGCACTTGAAGACGACATGACGACCTGGATCTATCAGAAAAACAGCTCGAAATAAATATAGGAGATTTTTGGGTGATACAGGAGTCAAAACCTTCGGGAGGTTATATAATGAATTTTTACCGACCAAAATACGTGTCGTGTAAGAAAACGGAGTCCGGAGAGCACACGAGGTGCCCACGAGGTAGGGGGCGCGCCTAGGGGGGTAGGGCGCGCCCTCCACCCTCGTGGAGCCCTCGTGTCCTTCCCGGACTGCTTCTTATTTTTCTAAATATTCCAAAACGAAGAAATATTGCCATTAGAACTATTTTGGAGTCGGTTTACTTACCGTACCACATACCTATTCCTTTTCGAAGTCTGAAACGTTCCGGAAAGTGTCCCTTATGTATTCCTCCGGGGTTACGGTTTCAATAACATTGGTTTCAACATTTATAGGATTACCTGAGATATAATGTTTAATTCTTTGACCGTTCACCACCTTCGGATTTGTGCCTTCGAAGTTGTTGATTTTTATGGCACCGGAACGATAGACCTCCTCGATAACGTAAGGACCTTCCCATTTAGATAGAAGTTTTCCTGCGAAAAATCTTAAACGAGAGTTGTATAGCAACACATAATCACCTACATTAAACTCACGCTTTTGTATTCTTTTGTCATGCCATCTTTTAACTTTTTCTTTTAATAGTTTGGCATTCTCATAGGCTTAGGTTCTCCATTCATCAAGTGAGCTAATGTCAAATAACCTCTTCTCACCGGCAAGTTTGAAATCATAATTGAGCTCTTTAATAGCCCTGTAAGCCTTATGTTCTAGTTCGAGAGGTAAGTGACATGCTTTTCCATAAACCAGTTTATACGGAGACATACCCATAGGATTTTTATATGCAGTTCTATAAGCCCATAATGCATCATCAAGTTTCTTGGACCAATTCTTTCTAGACCTATTAACAGTCTTTTGCAAAATTAATTTGAGTTCTCTGTTGCTCAATTCTACTTGACCACTAGACTGTGGGTGATAAGGAGAAGCAATTCTATGATTAACATCATATTTAGCAAGCATTTTACAGAAAGCACCATGAATAAAATGTGAACCACCATCAGTCATTAAATATCTAGGGACTTCAAACCTCGGAAAAATAACTTCTTTAAGCATTTTAATAGAGGTGTTATGATCAGCACTACTAGTTGGAATAGCTTCTACCCACTTAGTAACGTAATCAACAGCAACTAAAATATGTATATACCCATTAGATGCAGGAAAAGGTCCCATATAATCAAAGCCCCAAACATCAAATGGTTCAATAACAAGTGAATAATTCTTAGGCATTTCTTTACTTCTACTAATATTACCAATTCTTTGACATTCATCACAAGACAAGACAAACTTACGGGCATCCTTGAAGAGAGTAGGGCAATAAAAACCAGATTGCAATACCTTGTGTGCAGTTCTATCCAGCATGGTGTCCTCCATAAGCCTCAGAGTGACACTTGCGTAGGATCTGTTCCTGTTCATGCTCAGGTACACAATGTCTAATAACACCATCTACTCCTTTATAAAGATGTGGGTCATCCCAAAAGTAATGTCTCAAATCATAAAAGAACTTTTTCTTTTGCTGGTATGTGAAACTAGGTGGTATAAATTTAGCAACAATGTAATTATCATAATCAGCATACCATGGAGCAGTATGAGAAGCATTTATGACATTTAATTGTTCATCAGGAAAGCTACCATCAATAGGTAGTGGGTCATCAAGAACATTTTGTAGCCTAGACAAGTTGTCTGCAATGGGGTTCTCAGCTCCCTTTCTATCAATAATATGCAAATCAAATTCTTGTAGCAAGAGAACCCATCTAATAAGTCTAGGTTTAGCATCTTTCTTTTCCATAAGATATTTAATAGCAGAATGATCACTGTGAATAGTTACTTTAGAATCAACAATATAAGGTCTGAACTTATCACAAGCAAATACAACTGCTAAGAATTCTTTTTCAGTAGTAGCATAATTTTTCCGAGCATTGTCTAGAGTTTTACTAGCATATTGAATAACATTTAATTTCTTATCAACTCTTTGCCCTAGAACAGCACCTACAGCATAATCACTAGCATCACACATAATTTCAAAAGGTAAATTCCAATCAGGTGGTTGAACAATAGGTGCAGAGATTAATGCTTTCTTAAGTATTTCAAATGCTTCTACGCAACATCATCAAAAACAAATGGTATATCTTTTTGTAATAAATTAGTCAGGGGCCGAGAAATTTTTGAGAAGTCCTTAATGAACCTCCTATAAAAACTGAGATGACCAAGGAAACTTCTAATACCTTTGATGTCCTTGGGACATGGCATCTTTTCAATAGCATCAACCTTGGCTTTATCAACCTCAATACCTCTTTCACAAACTTTATACCCCAAGAAAATACCTTCATTAACCATAAAGTGGCACTTTTCCCAATTCAAGACAAGATTAGTTTCTTCACATCTCTCCAAAACTCGATCAAGGTTGCTTAAGCAATCATCAAAAGAGGATCCATAGACGGAAAAATCGTCCATGAAAACCTCACAAATCTTTTTACAAAAGTCAGAGAATATACCCATCATGCATCTTTGAAAGGTAGCAGGTGCATTACATAAACCAAAAGGCATACGTCTATAAGCAAAAGTACCAAAAGGGCAAGTAAAAGTAGTCTTTGATTGATCATTGGCTGACACAGGTATTTGAGAGAAACCAGAATAACCATCTAGAAAGAAAAAATGAGTATGCTTGGATAATCTTTCTAGCATTTGATCGATAAAAGGTAAGGGGTAATGATCTTTTTAGTAGCTTTATTTAATTTGCGGAAATCAATTACCATCCTATAACCTGTAATAATTCTTTGCGGGATCAACTCATCTTTATCATTAGGAACGACAGTAATACCTCCCTTCTTAGGGACACAATGGACAGGACTTACCCACTGACTATCAGCAATGGGATAAATTAAACCTGCCTCAAGAAGCTTTAGTATTTCCTTTCTTACCACTTCCTTCATCTTAGGATTCTGCCGTCGTTGATGATCACGAACTGGTTTGGCATCTTCCTCCAAATTTATTTTGCGTTGACACAGAGTGGGACTAATGCCCTTAAGATCATCAAGAGTATATCCAATAGCAGTACGGTGCTTCTTCAGAGTTTTCAGTAATCTCTCTTCTTCATGCTATGAAAGGTTAGCACTAATAATAACATGATATATCTTCTTTTCATCAAGATAAGCATATTTAAGAATATCATGTAACGGTTTAAGCTCAAACACGGGATCACCCTTGGGTGGAGGAGGATCCCCTAGGATTTCAACAGGCAAATTGTGTTTCAGGATGGGTTCCTGTTTAAAGAATACTTCATTTATTTCCCTGCTTCCATTCATAAACATATCATTTTCATGGTCTAGCAAATATTGTTCTAAAGGATCACTAGGAGGTACGACAATAGAAGCAAGACCAATAATTTCATCTTTACTAGGCAATTCCTCTTCACGGTATTGTCTACGAAACTTAGAGAAATTAAATTCATGAGACATATCACCTAAACCAATAGTAACAACATCCTTTTTGCAATCTATCTTAGCATTAACTGTGTTCAAGAAGGGTCTACCAAAAATAATGGGACAAAAGCTATATTGTGGGGAGCCAAGAACAAGAAAATCAGTAGGATATTTAGTTTTCCCACACAAGATTTCAACATCTCTATCAATTCCAATTGGTGAAATAGTATCTATATTGGCAAGTTTAATTATGACATCAATATATTCTATCTCAACAAGTGCAATATCATGCATAGTTTCTTTGTAGAAGTCATGAGGTATAGCACTAGCACTAGCACCCATATCACATAAGCCATGATAACAATGATCTTCTATTTTAACAGAAATAACAGGCATGCCTACCAAAGATCTAGTTTTATCTTTAGCACTAGGTTTAGCAATTCTAGCAGTTTCATCACTGAAACAAATAACATGCCCATCAATATTATAAGACAAGAGATCTTTAAAAATAGCAATATTAGGTTCAACTTTAACTTGCTCATGAGGTGTATAAGTTCTAATATTACTTTTACGAACCATGGTTGAAGCTTTAGCATGATATTTTATCCTAACAGGAAAAGGTGGTTTCTCAACATAAATAGTAGGAACAATAGGATCATTATAAGTGACAGTCTTTTCTTCAACTTTAATTGGTGCAGCTACTTTTACTTCTATGGGAGGATGATATTTAAACCACTTCTCCCTAGGGAGATCAACATGAGTAGCAAAAGATTCACAGAAAGAAGCTACTATTTCAGAGTCAACTCCATATTTAGTGCTAAATTTACGAAAAACATCGGTATCCATAAAAGATTTAACACAATCAAACTTAGGTGTCATAACTGACTCCTTACCTTTGTCGAGGTCCCAATCTTCAGAGTTGCGTTTAATTCTTTCCAATAAATCCCATTTGAATTCAATAGTCTTCATCATAAAAGAGCCAGCACAAGAGGTATCGAGCATGGTGCGATTGTTATCAGAAAGCCGAGCGTATAAATTTTGAATAATCATTTCTCTTGAGAGCTCATGATTGAGGCATGAATATAACATTGATTTAAGTCTCCCCCAAGCTTGAGCGATTCTTTCTCCTTCGCGAGGCCAAAAATTATATATATAATTGCGATCACGATGAACAAGATGCATAGGATAAAACTTCTGATGAAATTCCAATTTCAATTGTTTGTAGTTCCATGACCCCGTATCATCACATAGCCTATACCATGTCAATGCATATTCCTTCAAAGATAAAGGAAACACCTTCTTAATAACATCTCCTGGTACACCTGCAAGCTTAAATAATCCACAAACTTCATCCACATATATTAGGTGCTCATCAGGATGCGTTGTTCCGTCTCCTGCAAAAGGATTAGCTAGCAGTTTTTCTATCATACCCGAAGGAATTTCAAAGAAGACATTTTTATTTTCAGTAGGTTCAGTAGGTTGAGGAGCAACTCTTTGCTCTACTGGTCAGGGTGAAGATACCCCGAACAAGCCCCTTATAGGATACCTTTTCCAGGTGGAGTTCTCATATTTCTATGTGAATACTAATCCTTCATGATAATCGAGATTGCCATGTCAATCCTTTTCAACCGGCGTGTTTCTCTTCAAGTGGATTCGATCATTTCTACATCCGCAAGATCAACTCAAAGTCTTCTCAATGTTATTTGCTTCATCCGTCCCAAGTTGCCTTTGTTTTACCCACCCTCCCACCCCTTTTTCTTCAAAGACTTAGATTTCTTAATCAAGTATCCTTTTATGGATGTGAAGTCTCCCCATTCTTTTCCGTCAATGTTCTTATCCGGTGATTCTCAGGAAGATACTAAGGGAGCTTCGAGTTCATCATTCTTCATTCTTTTCTTCTCCGGTGGATTCAATTCAAGCTTTCGGTGTTGATCATATCTCTTTCCTTATTTCAAATGCTTTCTCATGCCGGTGCACCTCTTAATCATTTACTTCTCGCTATTCATTTGTTCCGGAGTGCTAAAGATATCTCAAAAGGCTCGTCTTTTCATTCAAGATCCGTTCAACCTATTTTGAGGTTGTTATCTCATTCAAGCCATTTAATTCGATCGGTGCAATCTCTCTTAAGTTGTTCAATGGTGTTTCTCTTGAGTGGGCCCTAACCCACAGGTCTTTTCCTAGGATCTTACCTGACTCTTCTAATTTTCCCGGATCTTTTCAAATTCATTTCAAAGTTCGACGTAAGAATGATTTGTCATCAGTCATATGTATTTCTCCATGATCTTTCAAATTCTTGTCATCGTTGGCTCAACCTTTCTAATTTTCATTCCGGAGTGCCTCAAAAATTCTCAGTGGTGGTTCTCATCATCATTCTCAACATTTGAAGACCGAAGAAGAGTTTCTCTGCAATCATAGCCGTTCTCTTGAAGATTCTTGGTGCTAGCTTTATGCCATCCTCCCATAATTATTTTTTATTGTGAGAATTCTTTTCACCCATCCGGAGCATTTCATGAGTTGTTTCCATTTCTTTCCTCCGAAGGCCATCTTTTCAAATATTATTCATTCCATCTTTCAACTCTCGTTATCCAAATCTTACCGGTGCATCGTTCAACTATTCTCTAATCCGCTCGTGATCTCCTCGTTCTCATGTATCTAAATTCCATCAAGTATCATCATTTGTTTTCCAATTCCTCCCGGTGAATTGTGCCTTTGCTACTTTCATTTTCAATTCTTACGGTGGTTCATTCAAGATTTCTCTTCCTTCGTTATCATATTAATTCATTGTTTCAATCCTACCGGTGGTTCATTGAAGATTTTCCAAAGTTTGCGCTATATCTATCTTAATCCTTTCTACTAGAATAAGTAGTATGCCAAATCCGTTGCTTGTCATCAATCTAAATTGGTGAAGGATACGCATAACATAATTCTTATTCTTGTTTCATCCAAGCATAATAATTTCTTCTTTTTGGAGTGGTTCATCATATCACATTCTCGGTTCGAGATGCTTTATCTTTTTCTTCCGGAGTTCCAAGTTTCCACTTTATCTCATCACAAAGCTCCATCCAATCATTGCAAGGCTTCAATCTTATCCTTTTCATCGTTCACTTCCTTTTTATCATTCTTTTATTACCGAAGTTCTTCAGAAGGCTCAACATGATGGTTTGCAAGGATACTTTACATTCTTCAATTGTTCTTCAAGATTTCTCTCGGAGCTAAGATCCGCCAAGATATACTCTAAAATAAACATGGTGCCCAACACATGTTTTGTTTGAGGAGTTCAAGCATTCTTCAGCTTGCCTTCCGAAGTGCAATTCTTTCTATCTTATCTTTTTAGGTGGTGTTATGTCATTCTTGATAATTTCCCTTCGTGTTTCATGCTTCACAAGTTGTCAGGAATAAGATATTTAAACCAATCATTTTTTAATTCGTTCACAAGATCTTTCCAACCAATTAATCTCTTCGTTGGAGTTATATTGGGTTATTTTTCACCTGATGCTTTCCCTAAGGATTGTTGCTATTTATGGTGCTCATAAATGACCCAAGTTCTTCATTTATAGTCCCGGTGAAATAAGTTTCTCATCTCCTTGTTGACCTCAATCCAATCTATTGCTTTCGTTAGTGGCAGAATTTCACCTCATAATTTTGAGACGTTTTCCATAAGCCCACTATAAGCTTATTCGTTTTGTTGTTGGTTTTCCAACAATTCCGCTATAACCTTCTTAGAAGGGTACTCTCCAAGCTCTTTTGTGGCAGAAGTTGGCATTTTCTTCTACATTCTTTTATTCCAATGATCTATCTTCTATTCTTTCTTCCGGAGGCATTGTGATGTAGCTCTCTTCGACCCATCCTTTTATTTTTTCAAGATCATGTTCCTTTCCTTGCTTATCCATTTAAACAGAGTGTGGTGTTCTCCTTTCAAGTTCTTTTCATCTTATCAAGTTTTGCCTCCCTTCTCAACTGGAGTGCTGTCTGAAAATCTTTCTTACCCCTTGTGCCATTCTTTCAATAGTTCCGGAGGTAGTGTGTTGTTGATTTCATCAAGTATCTTTTCATCTTGTCAAAATCATGTTCAATTCCTTCCATTTACAGTCGGAGTGCTGTCCAAATTATATCATCCTTATTCCTTCTCTATCTTGTTTTAACCGGAGTGTTGTCGTAATGGTTCCTTATCGTTCCTTGTACATCTTGTTTCAACCGGAGTGTCTACATGCCCTTTCTTGTTTCTAGAGCTCTTAATTCATGTCTTTGCAACCCTTTCTTATGTCTTTCAACCTACAAGGCTCTAGTAATGTTCCTTGTTCCTCTTTTTGAACGGAGTGTTTTCAACTTTGTTCATCTCCATTGTATTCTTTTTTCCAATTGTTTAACCTCTCAAGGTTCATTGGTTTCACTCGTTTATCAAAGAAGAAACTTAGTTTTACCTCTTCCCCTTCGGTGCCATCCTAGATCATGCTTCCGTTTTCCCTCCGGTGCCATCCTAGATCTCGGGACAAGATCCTCTCGTAGTGGTGGAGTGTTGTAACGCCCCGAGACCGATGCGCCAGGTGTCTTCCAGTTATTCGATGTCGTTGCCATGTCTTTTGCTTGCGTGTCACATCTTGCCATGTCATCATGTGCATTGCGTCATCATGTTTTCAAAACTTGCATTTGTCCGGGTCTCCCAGTTCCTTCCATTGTCCGTTCTGAGCCCAGACACACTTGCACGCGCCCGCGGCACCTCTGAAATAGTATTTTATAAGTGGCCGGAAAATGTTCTCGGAATGGGATGAAAGTTGGCGTGCGGTGTAGTTTTGTTGTCACTAGGCCGCCTCCCAAGGTTCATCGCATTCAGAGTCCGTTTGATGCCCCAATGGATTACTATAGCGACAATATAGTCAGTCTAACGTTGGACGTTTTCGGTCTCCGGAAACGGTTGCCGGTCTGCCTTCTTTGCTCTCCTCTCATCTCACACCCTCCTACACAGCCCACCTAGTACCCCTTCTTGCGTCCGGAGCCGTGCGGTGGTGATCGCACGGTCCGAAAACACCCCTGAAACCCCTCCTAACCCTAATCCTAACCTCCCTTTCCTATTTAAACCTCCCCCTTGCCATTTTGGGCAGCAGCTAACCCCCCCCCCTCCTTTTTTCCGTGCCTCCACCAGCCTCCAGCCGCCGCCAGTGTCGTTTTCAGCACCAGCAAGCCATGCGCCGCCACTTGTCGTCGCGCCAGCGGTCAGCCGCCACCCAGCGTCGCCGCCACGTCAACCGCGCCGCCCCTGCAACCAGTCAGGGCGTGCCACCTCACCCCCTCAGTCCCCACTCCGCCGTGGCCCTGCTGGCCCATGTGCGGCTCGCCCCGGGCCGATCGGGGCCCGAGGCGCCCGTACCGCGCTGTCGTCCCTGTTCAGGATCGGGAGAGCTTGAGCTCCTCCCGTCTGACCACACCTCCGCGTCGCCCCTGCCGTCGACCATCTCCGGTGCCAGTCGCCGCCGGCGACCACATCTAGGCCAGATCCACCTCTCTCTCTCTCTCTCTCTCTCTCTCTCTCTCTCTCTCTCTTTCCCTTTGTCCTCCCTCTCCCTCATCTCGCTCTCTGTTCCCCGCGCAGGAACCGAGCCCCGCCATGGCCGCCCGGTGTGTAGTGCAGCGTGAAGCTCCGCCCGTCGCGCCGTCGCCCGGATCTAGAGAGCCGCAGGCCAGATCCGCCCGTTCCCGGCTCCCTCGACCTCGTCCCTGCCGCCGGTGGTCTTCCCATCGTCTGCCCTCGCCGCAAGTCCCGCTGCCTCCTGCAACTGCTGGAACGAGACGACGAATGCCACGCCATGCGTTGACCTCTCCAGTGAGGCCCAGCTCCAGCGCGTGGGCCGGCCCAGCAACCAGATCTGCCAGCCCAGCCGCTTTCTCCACTTTCGGCCCAATGGCCCAATGTGAGCATAGCCCAGTCCGCCTAAGATTCATCCCATGCCATGTTTATTCCCATTTAATGAATTTGTCTATTATCCAGTGAGCTGCAGTTTTACAGAAAAGTCCCTAGCCTTCATGCATATAATTACTCATGAACCGTGCATCGGAATTAAATAAACTTTATATGTAAAATGCTTAGAATTTTGTGTAGATTAATAATATCCAACTTTCATGCATGTTTAAAATGTTTAAAATGTTGTTTGTTTAATTTGCCCTATGTCATGCTAAAATGATTTATTTCATAACTAATTAACCGTAACTCGGTTTGTAACAAACTTTATATGTAAATGGGGTAGAAAAATGCCTAGTTTAACATGGGGGCCTTACTTAGCATGTTTAAGAAATCTAAGATATGGTTTAGGGCAGAACAGTACCAAATCCATAATTTGCATATGAGGATTTTCCGGACTTGTTGTTTGTTGTTCCGGCCTCATTTAAACTTGCCTAGATAGGTAGATTTCATATGCTTCACCTCTTGCCATGCTTAACAACATTTAATATTGTTGGGTACATAAACGAGAGAGAACTAAATAATTGACGTGGTGTTTCGTCAATATGCAACGGAGTTGCACATTGAGCTCCACTTAACTTGTAGTTTTTCTTATGCACTTTGCCATGCCATGCCTCATTAACCGGACATGCATCATACTTGGTTGTGCATCATGCCATGATTATGTGATGGTTGTTTACCATTTGTTTGCTTCTTTCCGGTGTTGCTTCTTCGGGTTAGTTCCGATAACGTCGCGTTTGTGAGGATTCGTTCGACTACGTCTGTTTGTATTCTTCATGGACTCGGTCTTCTTCCTTGCAGGATCTCAGGCAAGATGACCATACTCTCGAAATCACTTCTATGTTTGCTTGCTAGTTGATCGCTCTATCGCTATATCGTGCTACCTTCCACTTGTTATATCATGCCTCCCATATTGCCATGTCAAGCCTCTAACCCACCTTTCCTAGCAAACTGTTGTTTGGCTATGTTACCGCTTTGCTCAGCCCCTCTTATAGCGTTGCTAGTTGCAGGTGAAGATGAAGTTTGTCCATGTTTGGAACACGGATATGTTGGGATATCATTATTATATCTTATTTACTTTAATGCATCTATATACTTGGTAAATGGTGGAAGGCTCGGCCTTATGCCTGGTGTTTTGTTCCACTCTTGCCACCCTAGTTTCCGTCATACCGGTGTTATGTTCCTTGATTTTGCGTTCCTTACACGGTTGGGTGTTATGGGGACCCCTTGATAGTTCGCTTTGAATAAAACTCCTCCAGCAAGGCCCAACCTTGGTTTTACCGTTTGCCTCACCACCACCTACTTTTCCCTTGGGAGTCGCGCTCTCGAGGGTCATCTTTATTTTAACCCCCCCCCCCCGGCCAGTGCTTCTCTAAGTGTTGGTCCGAACTAGAATCCTTTGCAGCGCCACCTCGGGGAAACTTGAGGGATGGTTTTAGTTGTATGGAGCGCTCATCCGGTGTTGCCCTAAGAACGAGATATGTGCAGCTCCTATCGGGATGTCGGCACATCGGGCAGTCTTGCTGGTCTTGTTTTACCATTGTCGAAATGTCTTGTAACCAGGATTCCGAGTCTGATCGGGTCTTCCTGGGATAAGGAATATCCTTCGTTGACCATGAGAGCTTGTGATGGGCTAAGTTGGGACACCCTTGCAGGGTTTTGATCTTTCGAAAGCCGTGCCCGCGGTTATGGGCATATGGGAATTTGTTAATGTCCGGTTGTAGTGAGCATGTCTGGTTTGAATATGCATGACATGGCAAAGTGCAACAACCAAAACTACAAATTAAGTGGAGCTCAATATGCGGAACACCACATCAATTGTTTAGTTCTCTCTCGGTTATGTACTCACCAATATTAAATGTTGTTAAGCATGTCAAGAGATGATACATAACAAAACTATACCCATATGCATTAGTAATTTAAATGGGGCCGGGTATAATAAACAAAACAATTTAAATGGGGCCGGGTATAATAAACAACAAACCCGGTAAATCCCCATATGCATTAGTAATTTAATGCAAACAACAATTTTAACCAATCTTGAAGTTGTTATCATGATGCGGATGACATGTGCAAGTTTATGCAAGTTTTAAGGAAAAGTAGACATGACAAGATATGATGCATTTGTCGCCATGGCGGAAGGAAAAGGGGTGCCACGGCAGCGAAACGGGAATGTTACCATGGCAACATTCCGGTGATCTGGCAACTCAAATGAGATGCTAGTGCAAAGGAACAAGTGTGGGTGCGCGAAAACATGCAAGAGTGACGGGGAGTGATCCCGGATACCGGGTGTCCCACGAGACGACGGTAACAAGGCAAAAGAGGGGCAACGTGCATCGACAATTCGAGCACGGAGCAAGCATGAGCATCTCATACATCACACATGCATTAGTTCACGGGCGGTCATCTCGGCGGTTATACCTTTCGGAGCGTGCATTATCAGAACGGATCAAGTTCGAAGTGGAGAAGGGGAAGTAGACGTTCTCGGGACTTTCGTAGTGGAACTAGTCGTTCTCTCATGCTCTAGGGTCGACGGTAGAGGTTCTCGCGATCTCGGCGACGGTAGTGGTACATGTTTATCGGTAGTCGAACATGACGATCCGGAGAGGGTACTTGGCAACATGCACGTCGTCGGTAGTTGTACACAATCGTTGTCGGACTTGACGGGTTCGAGGTCTCCGGATGTATTGGTACATGTTCGTTTTTCGGAGAGGTACATGGCGTTCTTCGGTCATAGGTACTTGACGTTTTGCTACCCGGGTCTTCGGTGACGGTCGTTCTTCTATGCATCGGGCATCAAGGTACTAGCCGAGGTACTTGCCGTTCTTAGTGGTTCCGAAGACGGCGGTAAATGAACATGATGCGTCGTCGTGGTACTTGTTGGTCTCGGTCGAGGCGGCAAAATGTAGTCGAACTTGAGGTGGCCTTGACGATCCCAAAAACGTTCCTGCTCAAGGAGGTCTCTGTCTTGGTCTTCACCGGGCGTGGTACTTGGCGAAAGGGATCTCCAAAGGCGGCCTTGCGTCCCTGGATGCTTGGTTATTTTGCATGGTGGACTTCGGTGGATTTGGAGGAAACACGACATGTGTAGGAGGCAAACGGCTCAAACCGTCCATGGCCGAAAAAGCTCACAGCGAGAAAAAAACGGAGGGTCAACAGGCAGCATGATGGATGGGGCGAGGCAAAGGTCCGGCGGTGCACCGGCAATAGGAGGCGAAGGCGAAGTGGCCGGCGTCGGCCTTGGCGCGAAGCAAGGAGGCGAAGCTCCTGCTCGAGCAGAGGGCTCAGGCATGGCTCTTGAGGCGCCGGAGACGGGAACGGGGCCTTGCCGGCGGCATCGGGCATGGCCACAGCGGCGCTTGGCGGCAGCGAACTTGGAGGCGGGGCGGCGACGTGGTCCTGGTGGAGCTCGCAGTAGGAGGCGCTCGGGCATCGGGTCATGGTGAGGCCGGCAGGAGACCGCGTCGGGGGCTGACGCGCGAGGAAGGGGCTCTGCGCTCCAGTGGCAGGACTCGCGGAGTCGCAGTAGGAGAGCAGCACGAGACGACGGACCAGAGGGCAGGCGGCTCTTGGCGGCGCTTGGCGCGATCGGAGGCGAGGCTGCTAGCGACGGAGCTCGTTGGTGTTGGGGCGCTCAAGATGAGCGAGAGTCAGCGGGCGTTGGTGCGAGGAAGCACGGGGCGAAGGAGAGGGATCAAGAGGAAGGGAAAACGAGGTGGGAGGCGGCGCTGGGAGATCGAAGAGGGGGGATCGAGCACGGTCCTGGCTCGATGCGTGCAAATGGGTGTTGGCGGCGGTGGATGAGGACGAGAGGGAGAGAGTGCGTGGGATCAGGCAGGGAGAGGGTTAGGGTTAGCAGCGGGACTGGTGGGCCGGCGCAAGAGGCCTAGTAGAGAGGGTGGAGATGCGCCTAGGGAGGCCTTAGCTGGACCTTGGGCCGGTAGGCCTGAGGCTGCAGCTGGGCTAACTCTCTCTCTCTCTCTCTCACTCTAAAGAACAAAATAAGAAAAAAACGAAACAGAGATATGAAAGAAAAAGAAAGAGAGGTTAGGGGAAAAAGTTGGACATGTGGATAATTTTCATGGACTCGTCAAAATGTGCATGGTCCACAAAAAATAGGAGAGGCAAGATTGCAAGGATTTAATTCAAAGTCATTTAAATTTAATTCAAATGGTTTGAACAAGGGCTAGGAAATGGAGGTGTCCAAAAATGTTCGGATTTTTGGTAGAGCTCCGAAATATGATGAATGTAATATATGGCCATGTTGGAGACTGAGAATTAAGATAACAAAGGCATTGGGATATTTTGCAAGTGTGTTTGCGGTAAATCCAAATGAATGGAATATTTTTATTTAGCTCCGTAATATTGGGAGGATATGTTATAAAGAGAATCACCATGTGAATTCCCTCGATTTAAATGGACCGAAGATCCATGCAATTTATTTAGTTGAGTTGCAAAAGATTTATGAGATGATGGCATGATGACATGTTGCAATGCAGATGATGCAACGAACCAAACAAATCACACGACGAAACCCGGAAACCCTGGAAGGCATCTGAAGCTCCGGTCTTGGGGCGTCATAGAAGGTCCTCCCTGGAATGTGCACCTCAATCCTATAGCGGGTATCCATCAGAAGTGCATTGGTAGGATTCCCGATGATAGAGGGCAGAGCAATCTTTAGCTTCTTTACGATCTGAACCAGCTTCTTGCCGAAAAGCATCGTCTCATCCGGCTGGCAAAACTCCGGTAGCAGAACTGGGGTGAACTCGACGGCCATCTAGAATGTTGAAAATTAGAGGGAAGTTAGAATTGAACAGGGGAGAATTACGGAATAATAAGGACATAAAATAAAATAGTTTCTTCCTATGGCTTTCCGATCCTAGGGGTTTCGTACTACGGTTAACGTGTGCTCGGATACCATCTCTGTAGCGACCCGATCCAAAATCGGTCAAGTCTCTGTGTCTGAGTACCATCCCAAGATCATGCTGGCACACACAGTACATTGATGAAAAATTCAAAGTACAATCACACCTGATTTATTACACTATTCTCATATCGAGTCTTTATTACAATAGAATAAATTTGGCCGAAGGCCAACTCATGACAAAAACTAAATGTTGCGGAAGCGTAGACGATAAGAGAGTCCATCCAACTCCATAGGGTAATCACCGAGCGTAGATCGTAGCCTCACTCCTGGTCAGAAAACTCCTCTACAACATGAGACGTTGCAGCCGTGTTGTCAGCATTTTGAATATGTCATCAAGTCATAGAGAGAAAAACAATAATAATTCTAAAACTATATGCAATTTGGTTGTGGGGCTCTAAGTTTTTATGTTTTTGCGAAAAAGCCAATTTTCCCTACAACAAAGGACTTGCTTGCAACTACTACCAAATGTTGGTTGTTAATGAGATGGTTCCGCCAACTAGTGTCTCATACCCGAAATTATTAATAACCCATAAATTAATTAATTATGTTTAGTGTTGTGATTTCTGAAATACTCTAATTCCAGAGGCTTAGTTGTCCGTAACCGGGGACACGGCTAATCGATTAGTTTTCCACTTTGCAGATTCTTGTGCACTTTACCCGCAAGAATCGTTCCCTCGTTTATGTCCTTGCTCTGCCTAGTGTTTGAAGACGGGATGAACGAAACAGGGTCTTCCGTAGAGTTCGTCTGGTCCACTGTCGGTGCCCATCCAATCCTACTATTCTTCTACATCTTGTAGCACCATCCGGCCAGAGTCACGCCTAGGGTCGACCAAGCCAGAGCCCATAATGGCTTGCGGCTGCACAGGTAAGCTTCCAGTCATGGTGTATCCATCCATCTCTTCGTGGCTGGGTGAAGCTTTCCGCAAGATGTCATGGCACTTCTCCATGCATCCCGGCCATCCGCTGGTTGCTCCACGGTGCCCGTCAACCGTCCTCCACCCAGTAGTGAATTTGAAGTCCATCTTGAGCTTGAAGTCATGGGGTTGTATCATCTTGGCTCTCACATCTCCCTTACGAGTCTCTCAACCAACCCCGTCTACGAAAGCATAGCAATTGACTACATCGTCCCGGGTAATGGTAACAAGGGGAATTGGGTTCAACCTGCCACATGATACTGCTCAAGACTTATTCAATTTCTCCTATTGCATGCATGGTGGGGAGGAAATACTACTAATGCAATAAAACACAGGTAAATAATTTCATGATCAAGACTTGCCTGGCTGACTGTCTTCGAACGCTAGCGACTCGTGATAGCAAGCTTCACACTCCGGGAATTCTATCGAGTCAAACTTAGCACAAATAAGCATACCATCATAAAATTTCTACTACAACAGCAAGTAAATTATAATAACACACAATCATACACACAAAGAAATTCAACAATAAAACCAAAGAAGTTAAAGAATCAAAGTAAGATTTTTACTACAAGTAAGACAACTTAAAAATAATAATTTTCTTCCACAATTTTTTTCTTAAATAGAGCCAAAACAAAAGCTTTGTTAACTAACAGAAGGGAAAACATTATAAAAACTTTGTGCAAAAAGAATTACATTAAAAGCTATTTCTAAACTCTAATTATGACTAAAAGAACACTAGGAAGAAAAGAAATAAAAATTTTATTTTTCTGTAAATAAAAGTTCACCTTCTAAAACTACAAAAACTTATCTGAAATAAAATACAACAGAGGTGGAAATAATTTTTAGAGTAATTAGAACAACAGAAAATAACAATAAGGTGAAATAAATTAAAACAGAGTTGTTTTCGAGTAAAACTAATTTTAACAAAATCTATAAATACCCAAAAATCCTACTGCTAGGCAATAACAAAACAAAGTAGTGGCAAAAAGAACCGCCTCCAAATATTAATTCTAGCTCATTTTGTAGCAGAAATACTAATCTGACTAAAACTCATATAAAACAATTTTTAAAAACTAAAACATGTGTATAGGACTTTCTGGACTGGCGTCATGCCGCTTCCCCTCTCTCTTTCTCCTGCCACCTCCCCTGCTTTCTTTCTCTCCAGCTTCCCAATTCGACCGAAACACTAAGCACATCCCTAGTTCCTCTGCTCTCTCCCTTCTTCTCCTTCGCTCCTGTCTGTCTGTAGATGGAAGGCCAAGACTCACGAAGCCAGCTGCTGATTCGTGTTCCTATGCTGTCTGCTCAGAATCTACCTCCAGATCCGGGGATTGAGATAGACATGCAAAGTGCATCGCTGCAAGATCCTCAAGTTCTTCAGATCCAGATGCACCAAGAAGAAAAAGAGGAGCAGCCGCAAGATTCTCATTACAATATCCTGATGAAACTAGCAGTCACAGGAGGATCCCCAAGAGTTATCACTCTCAGCATGCTATAGCAATCAATGGCAAGAGCTTGGAGGGATAATTATCAAGGTATATCACAGCTTTCTAAATACATCTTTGTTGCTCATTTCCAAACCATGGATGCTGCCATGTTTGTTTTCACTCGTCAGCCTTGGAGTCTGGGTTCTGACAATCTTTTGGTAGAGTTTATGGATCCTGATGATCGAACAAAAGATATTCAGGATTACAAGTTTGATTCTGTTTTCGTTACCATTCGAGTGTATGGTGTTCCTCCTCGGTTCAGATCTCAGCAGCTTATGTACAAGATTTTAGATAGTCTTGGTCAGCAATCTGAATTTCACCCTTTCAGTCAAGCTATGCTTTCTGCCAAATCCGACTATATGTGGGGTACGGTTAAAATGAAAGTTGCCAATCCAGTTAGAGACAAAGTTTGGGTTTCTTTTCATAAAGATTCAGCTGCCTGGATCTATCTGTTTTATGAGAAAATCGGACGGATATGTACTTTCTGTGGTCTGATGTTCCATAGTGTGCAGCACTGTGCTTCTAGGAATAATCTCCTAATCTCTAGGCAGAGACTGCAAATTCAACTGGAGCACATTCCCTTAGCTCGTCTGGGTCCTTGGATGAATAAATCTGAGCTTATTCCTAGAGTCTTAGATGATCTTGCTCAAGAACAGCAGACTGCTTTCTCAACTTTTCAGAATCCTCAGTTGGTCAGGCTGCAGAAGCAATCTCTGGAGAAAGGAAAGGATGTAATGAAGGAGACCTCTAAGCATCATGATTTTTCTGTGACAGAAGCTAACATGCAGATTCAGTTCATGCAGAAAGGGAGTTCTTCCAGAGAGGAGATTCAGAAACAAGATGAGCAGCTTCGCAGTACTGTTCATCAGATTACAGCTACTGTTCACACTCAGGGCGGTGGAGGTACTGCTCACTTACCTACTGCAGTTATTTCTCTGCCAGGGATAGAGCGGTAGACAACTCTATTCAAGCGTCTGACAGAGCAGCTCAACTGACTGCCGACTTGCCGGTCCTGGAGAAGGCAAATGTTTCAGTTTCAGGCCCATTTTTGATCCACCCAATCGGCCCACAGTCCAATTCTGGAAAGGAGAGGAATATCTTGCCAGTTACTTCTGGGCCACTTTTGGCCCAACAGCCTGTTGGAGGTGTCCGGTCTTCAAAAGGACGATTCGGTAATTTCACCACTACCACATCGCTTGCCCTTTTGTCTTCAACCCTGAATACCGCTCGTCAGCACGATCCTGCAAATCCTATTTCCTCCCCAAATCTGCAAGTTCTGCAAACACAGTCTGCTCCTCTCACTTCCCAGTTCTGCTATTCCCCTGCTTTCACTGCCAATATGGAGAATTTTTCTGTCTCTGCCACCATCACTACTACCCACCCACAGAATCCTTCTCCACCAAAATGCTTCCCCAAACGACCTCTTGCTGCGCTCCCAAATCCACCTCTGCCCCCATCCAAAAGGTTTGAGCTCTCCACTAATGGAGAACGACTCGAGTCATCCGAGAGGGAGGAACCAGTCGGGGGCGCTCCTTCGAGTCTGCTTGGAGCCTCACCTTTGGCGCCCGGCGCAGCCTTCGCTGGGCAGGGCCTCCTTGGAGCACCACCGCTCGGAGCGGCCTCCTTTCCCACGGTCGGTGGCAGGCCGGCCGGTGAAGCTCCGGCTGGATTTAGCCCTATGGGCTCCGCCTCTCACCTCTCCGCAGGATCTCCTCGAGCAGACCGACCTGCTTACTCCGTCTCAAGAATCAAATCTGGATCCTCTCAACAAGCCGGCGCATTTCAGTCGACAGGCCGCCGCCGATCTGCTGCTAGTAAATGGGATGTTCCCCCAGTCGGGCGATCTGGAGGTATGCGTCCTTCTTTTGGTGGGTTTCATCGCCGTAGCTATGGTGCTACCACTTGGCACCGTGACAGTGACACCGGTCCATTGGATGGCAGCAATTCTATGTGCAGAGGCCGCGGCAAACTTGTGGAAAATCTGGGTGTCGCTGTTCATGCTGACCAAGGCAGAATCTCTCAGGAACATGGCAATGAAGCAGGAGCAAGCTATGATCCTTGCCCAATCAGGACGCCTTCAAATTCTCTTAGTGCAGATGCGGACAGCTCCTATCAAGGTCCTATCTCTCCTCCTGGGATCGATCGCCTCCACCACATGGATCTGGATGTTCGTGCTTGTACACATGGCGCCAGAGGTGAAGCCGCGGTGGAAGATCAAGATAACATTAGCTCCACTGGCCAAAGGGATGCAGATTATCTCTGTGAAAATCAGCAACAGCCTAACAACTCCAATTCTATTCAGCAAGGCGAAGGGATGCATTTCAACCTTTCTTGGGAAGCGGCGCAAGGCCCTAACGCGCCTCCTCCGCCATGAAAGCTATTGCTTGGAACTGCCGAGGTATAGGCAGGGGCCTTGGCAGTGAAAGGATGCTTTACCTTGCTAATCTTATGCGGCCTACGAGAGTTCAGGTAACTTTTGTTTCTGAAATTAAATCTTCTAAGGTTACTTCTACTGATCTTGTTAATAGGTTTGATGTAGCTAATGCTTGTGTTGTTCCTTCTAGAGGTGCTTCAGGGGGGCTTTGGATTATGTGGACCGATGAGCTCAAAGTTACTGTGCATACTGCTGCTTTTCACTATATTTTAGCTAATGTAGTTCACGTGGCGTCTGGGGTCAGCTTTTGTCTCATTTGTATATATGGTGACCCCTATCATAAGCAGATTAATGTCATCTGGGACCAAGTAGCGTCTTTTGTTTATGATAATCTAGGTAAGCCCATGGTTTGTATGGGAGACTTGAATGATATCCTGTATGAAGTCGACGGTTGTAATGGCAATATCAACTACTACCGTATGCATGCCTTTCGTTCTATTGTCAAGAACTGTGGCCTTTTCAATATTGGTTATAGTGGTCCTGCTTACACTTGGCGTGGTAGACAAAATACTTCCAAGCCTATTCATCATCGTCTAGATCGTTGTTTGGTTAATTCTGATTGGTGCGCTCACTTTCCTAACACTAAAGTGCTCAATCTCCCCATTATTCTTAGTGACCATGCGCCTATTTTGATTTCCACTGATAGTCACTTTGTCAAGCCTAAGCAGTCTTTCAAATTTGAAAATTGGTGGCTTTCTGAAGATGACTTCAATTCTTTTGCTAAAAATGCCTGGAAAGCTACTACTCTTAACTCTTTTACAGCTAAATCAACTTCATTGGCAAATACTCTAAAGGCATGGTGTAAAAAAAGAAGCCTTTACAGCAGACTCTCAGTATGTTAGAGGCCAAAATCAATGATTTGCAGAAATTGCCTCTTCACCATCAGAGTCAAGACTTGGAGCAATCCCTCATTGCCAGGTACGAGTTTACTCTCAATCAACTGAATCAATATTACAGACAACGTGGCAAAAAGAATTGGGTGTCCAAAGGTGATAGAAACACTAAGTTTTTCCATCAGGCTGTTATCAAGCATAGAAAAAGAAATACAATCTGTTCTGTTAAAGATGAGAATAATGTGCTTCATTATAAACCTGCTGCTATCATGCAAACTTTTGTTAATTATTTCAGATTCATTTTCTCCTCTCCTAATGATGTGGTGTGCAGGCCTTTTCCTCAACTCAACTCCTTTGAACATAATGATGACTTCACCTATTCCGTTCCTGATAAATCTGAAATTTTTCAGATTCTTAAGGATATGAAACTAAATGCTTCACCAGGTCCTGATGGCTTCAATGTGGAGTTTTATCTGGCAACTTGGGACTGGATTGGTGATGATGTAACGCAGTTGGTGTCTTCTTTCTATGCCACAGGTATTCTGCCTCCACACATTAATGACACTAACATTGCTCTCATTCCTAAGAAGTTAGTCTCTCTTGTTCCCATGGATTATAGACCAATTAGCCTTTGCAATGTCATTTATAAAATTATTGCTAAATCTCTGGCAAACAGACTTAAGCCCCATCTTCCAGATTATGTTGATCCAGCTCAACAAGCTTTTATTGAGGGTAGACGGATTACTGACAACATTATTGTTGCTCAAGAAATTTATCACTCTTTTACTCTTAGCTCTTGGAAACACAATGCCTTCATGCTAAAGATAGATCTGGCTAAAGCTTTTGACCGTCTAGAATGGAACTTCATTGTCTCGGCTCTTTCTCGTAAAGGGCTACATGGTCATTTCATCAATCTTGTGCATGCTTGCATTTCCTCACCCATTTTCTCTGTCCTCATTAATGGTCAGCCGTCTCCCAAATTTAAGTCTCACAGAGGTATCAGACAGGGTTGTCCCATGTCTCCTTACCTTTTTGTTCTTGCCATCAATGAACTTTCTATCATGCTTAATGAAGCTGCTCAGGACAATCATTTGCAAGGCATTTCTCTAGGCCCAAATTGCCCTCCTATTCATTCTCTCCTTTTTGCAGATGACCTTTTAGTCTGTGGTCACGCTACTACACAGGAGGCTCAGACTATGTCAGATTTGATTCAGCACTTTTGTTCCCTTTCCGGTCAAACTCCTAATTGGGACAAATCTGCTATTCTGTTTAGCACTCATACTCCTCAAAATGTTATTACTAATATTAAACAAATTTTCAGAGTTGCTAATCTTGATGATAGATTCATCCACCTTGGTCATCCTTTGATTTTACCTGCTAAAAATAGAGCCTCTGCTTACAACTTTGTGATTGACAAGTTCTCTAACAAGCTGCCTTCTTACAAAGCTAATATGCTCTCCCATGCAGCTCGTCTGGAACTTATTAGGTCTGTTTTTTCTGCTATTCCGGTCTATTACATGGCAAACATTTTGTTCTCCAAAAAGCTTATTGCTAAGCTCACAGCTATCATTAGAACTTTTTGGTGGACAGGTATTAGGGAAGATGGCTCAAGAAAGGACTGTGTCTCAGAGCTTGGAAAGATATAGCAAATTCAAAAGAAGAAGGAGGTCTAGGGATTAGAAATCTTAAAGCCATCAATGAAAGTCTCATCATTGCGGCAGCTTGGAGGTTAGCAAACAACCCCTCTTCTCACTTATACTATATTCTTCGGGCTAAGTATTTCCCTACTACTACAATCTGGAGGGCAATTTCTTCTCCTCCTAAGTCTGGTTTTTGGGCTTCAATTTTAAAAATGCTTCCCAGGCTTACTCAGCATTCCTTCTATCAGCTTACTAAAGGCAACATTTCTTTATGGAGCATGCCTTGGTGTCCTCTTTGGAGATCTATTCATGATTTTCTTATTCCTCAAACCACAGGATTTGTTTATCCTTCTTTGGTTAATGACCTGTGGCTCCCAGGACAGAAAGCTTGGAACCATGACCTTATTTTTAATCTGTTTGATCAAACTTTTGCTTCTCAGGTGGTTGCTATAGACATTATCCACGACGACATCGACGATCCTCTTTGCTGGCCTTTGGCCACTAATGGCTTTTGTTCTCCTAAATCTGCTTACAAGCTTTGTTTGCAGGAGATACACAACAATTCTGTTACAGCTCCAATGCAGGTGTCCTCGGAGGTCAAGAACTTGCTTACGACTATTTGGCGTGATAAAAACCTATTGCCAAAGGTTCAAACTTTCGCTTGGAGACTGTTGAGAAGAGCTCTGCCAACAGGTATGAGAGCAGGTCGTTTTTCTGTTCATATTTCTCAGATTTGCTCCAGACGTGTCATGCAGGAGGATGATTTGCATCTTTTTTTCCTTTGTGACTTTGCTAGGGCAGCCTGGTTCTCTAAGCCCTGGTTTATTAGATCACATGCTATAGTTCAGGGCCTCAATTCTGTGCATTTGGTTATTGCTCGTCTTCTCTCCTTTAATCACCCTCATGCTTCTTTAAAAAATATTCTTAATTTCTTATGGTGCATGTGGAAAATTAGAAACGACTTCCTGTTTGAGCGTAAGAAGCACCAACCTTACCAGGTTCATATTTTAGCTGCTGCCTTGGATCATTACTTGCAATATGATTCCCTGCTAGATTTGAGCAAACCTAATAACCTCAACAACCAGAATGTGTTGCAACATTTGCCCCCTCAAGGTAGCACCATTAAGTCTGTTATCCTCCTGAAAGGTCCAAAAATCTACACTGATGCTGCTTTTAAAACTAAAAAAGCTCCAGGCATTTACTATGGGCAGCCTCGAACAGGCATTGGGGTGTATTTCTGTCTTCCTTTATCCCAAGGAGAAATAAACATTCAGGTCCAAGCCTCAGCTCTGCCAACAACAAGTCCTCTCCATGCAGAAGTGCTTGCACTGGAGTTTGCATCACATCTGACGAACATTCTGCAGATTCAACATCCTGTCTTCTTAACAGATTGTCTTACACTTGCTTCTGTGATTGCTGCCAGGAACTTCTTGCATTCTGCTGCGCCCTGGAATATTAGGAAAAATCTAGCTGATATTCTCAACTTAACGTCTCATATGCAGGCTCAGATTTTTCATATTTCTAGGAATAACAATGGGGTGGCTCATAATCTTGCCAAGCAGGTCTTTCAGAACAACTACGGAGCGCTTATGGACTGTTCCCATAATTCCCATACAAATGCTCCTTGCCCTGTTATTTCTTCCTTGCAGAACATTGCTCTTTCAGGTTTTCATCTACATAAGGTGTACTGCTTCTAATATCCTGTACTAATTTTGCAGATTAAAATCTCTATGACTTTTCCTTCCAAAAGATATTCTCAGGATGCTACCACATTTAACAGGACGAGGATTCGCTATTTCTCCGAGAGATCACTTGTCACTCTGCGCTACATGTGCTTCCTTCTGATCAGATGGTCTCTATGTGAAGGACTTTATGTATCTTTAGCACTCCCTATGTTTCTTTTTTTCTTTCCAAGCTAGTAGATGTTCATCTGGTTGATCTCCTTTCAACCTATCTTTGCTTCTTCCTCCAGCAACTCTGTTTTGGCTGTTCTCCTCTTCTAATCTTTAGGCCAATGTAATATCTCCTGTACTATGGTCAATGCTGGAAATGAAATTGGGCACCCTCTGGGTGCCTTGCTTTGTTCAAAAATAAATAAAAATAAATAAAAACTAAAACATGGCCGAAACTATTTTATACAGAAACTTTAGGAAATCTGCAAATTACGAAACAAAACAATCAACTAAAAATATTAAATAACCTAAGAGAAACATATTTTACAAGATTGGAACTTTCTGTTTTTAAAACAGAACGAAAATAAAACTAAAAAAACTAACGGGCGCTACTGGGACGAAAGGTGGGCGGTCTGAAACTATCTAACGCGCGAGCGAACTTTAACTGAAACATATACGACCTAAATAAATAAAACCGATTTGTAAAACTGACTAGATCTAAACCGGGGAAAAACGTAAACTAAACCGGTCTATTGAAAATAACCTAACCCTTCACGGATCTAATCTAATCCGTACATGCGTGATCTAACGGTGGAGGGGAGCTCGCGCTTACAACGAACGGTGGCGACAGACGGAGATGACGGCGGTGACTCGGGCGATGGCGGTGCGGCGGCTCCGGTCGTCGTGGAAGGTGATGGAGGCATCCGGGTGATGCGGAGGAGTGATGCGAGGTCGAGGGTGGGGTAGGTGGCGCTCAGGGACATCGGAGATGACCGGGGCAAGGACAAAGAAGCTCGGGTACTCCGAGGCTCCGGTGAAGTGCGGTGATGATCGGGGCGGCGGTGTTTGTGGGTCCTGGGTGGCGAAAAGATGCCAGCGGGGTGCGCGGGATATAGGGGTGGTGCTGACCGGTTTTGAGGGTAGGGTTTTGCTCACCGGAGGCGGGTGGGGTAGCGAACGCCGGCGGCAGATGGCGAGATCAGTTCGAGGTGAGCGTGGGCTACAGTGGGACTTTAGGTAGGGTTTTGGGGGGTTTGAAAGAGGACGCCGTGGGCTATTTATAGGTCAAAGTCTTGGAGGAGGGGCGGCTTCAGAGCACGATCCCACGAGGATTGCAACCGTGGCGGCGCTCTGGACGCGCTCGGGTTTGGCGTGGCGTGCGCGAGGGGAAGAACAAGCACTAGTGTAGAACTGGCCTATAGCACCAGTTCGTAAGGGCCTTTAGTACCGGTTCTGTAACCGGCACTAAAGGGTGGGGACTAAAGGTCCCCCCCCCTTTAGTACCGGTTCCGCACGAACCGCCACTAAAGGGCCACCACGTCGCACGAGCCTGCGCCGGGGGCGAGGAGCCCTTTAGTACCGGTTGGTAACACCAACCGGTACTAAGATGTTTGGGGGGTTTTGGATTCATGGTAGCTTTTTCCTTTAATTTTTGTTTTTCATTTAATTATTTTTCGTTTGCTGGTATTTTACGATGTTACATATTGTACACGTTATGCATATATATAAATAGAATTTCTCGTAGAACCGATCATATATATATAGGGTCGCGCTATTCGTCACCCTGGGTGAGGAATAGTTATTCTTCACCCCCCTCTATTTTACCATCAATGCACCGTAATTTTATGTTCCGTAAATTTTGTCTTATTTTCGACGCAAAAAGGAACCGTAAGAAAATATATAATCGCCGTAAAAAATATTTTATGTTATGTAAAATTACAAACATAAAAACATAGTCTAAAATACACATAAACTGCAAATTTTCTTGTCTTATGACTTATATTTTTATTTTCTTATGTCAAATTTTACGTAGTGAATCAATAGGAATGTAAATATTTGAATTCGAAACGTAATTTAATTATGAAATGATCGTAAGATTACCTCGGGTGAAGAATAACTTATTCTGCACCCTGGATGATGAATAGTAACACTATATATATATATGTATATATATATAGAGAGAGAGAGAGAGAGAGAGAGTGGCGTTTTGGTGGCCGAGCACCCTCCAGGCCGTAATCTCGCACCGTGCAATATAGCACCGCGATGTGTGCTCCTATTTTCTCGCTCATTTTATACGATGGCTCATATGTTGAAATACACGCGTGCCATGGGCTGGTGTGCTACCGTTCTACGTGGGCCTCGGGGGCACGCGGGGTACAGGCACCTCATGCATCTGCTGGGCTGATTTAAAAATAGCACATGTAGCTGGAGCGGTGGCTGGTGCGATATTAATGCTCGCTTTGATGGGACGATTTGGCGCTGCAGCTAGTTTAACCAAAGAAGCCGTCTTTTTTCTTCCCTTCGTCAGGACATCCGTCTCTTCCCGTGGTAGCTGTGCGGAGCGGCGATTTGCCATGGAGGGCCTTGAGTTTTTCTTTGAGGAATCAGAATCTGGGTGAGAACCAAACTGCCATATTATTTATCTTGCTCTTACTTCTTCCGATTGGAGATCTATTTTGACTTGGTATTCTGCTACTTGATTTTGGTATTGGTTCTTGAGTTCTTCTTCTCCCTTTGTTTTGTTGGATCTGACTGGATGGGTATCGTGTATGTGTTGTAGATTGTTCCTAGGGTAGATGCGGGTGATATTTTGGGTGGCGGAATCGATGTTGTGGAGTCTGTGGTTGCTTCTATCCATGAAGCTCGCGGGCGCTCCGCTCATGTGATCTCTTCTGAATCCATGGATGGCAGTGACGACGAAGAGCAGTCCCGAGATGTGGAGGCGAATGTTGGCTTATACTGCAACGGCGAAAGTGAGGTCGTTGGTGACTCAAACGACATGGCTCCTGAGTGTGCGATGGCTGCATCTGTGAGAGAATATGGAGATGCGGAGGGTGTCATCGTCAACAATTCAAAGGGCTCCTGCTGGAGTCGACGGTAACAAACACATGGTCGTTTTGTCAGTACTTTTCTTTTGTACCAGTGATTCTAGCTTCCTGCACTTCCTGTAGCAAAAACACACCCCATGGGAGAGTTCGCCCCTCCGTCAGAAAAAAGAGAGTTTGCCCATGGAGAAACGAAAAAAATATTCCCCTCTTATAGTATTGATGCTAGCTTGAAACCACAATTTTTAAACCACAATTAATGCATGATTTTGTATGAATGGTTAGTACTATTTTTTTAAGAATTACTCTTCTTATCTCGGTCTGGATTGCTAGAAAATACAGTTAACACCATTTTTGGAAGATTGTAGTATTAGGATTGACAAGGCAGAAGAGAGGGACGCCAACCCAAGCAGAGTCCTAAGCCTAAGCAAGGTTTACAGCTTAGTGGGCGGTTTTTTTGGATCGGTGAAGGAGGTGCCATTCACAAAGAGATCTCTGAAGACTCTGTGGAAAACTTAACAGAGAGTAATCAGACAATGATGCCACAAAGACAATAGAGGTGTTCAACGCAATGCGGGCTGGAGATATGTGCCACCAGGATCGCGGATGCACCTGTTTGTTAGGCAATATGAGAAGATGCAATTTGACAGAGATTCTGAGGAGAGTTATCAGGAGAAAAGAACCAAACTGGTAAGAGTACAATGTTTATATGTTCACCCACATGCATTTTCTATCTTACCATGAATCATGCCCTCATGGTGATGAACATCATGTGCAGCACGTGCTAATTATATGTCTCCACACGCAGGGTGGTGTTGTCCTAGCTCAGAACCTACCTATCGAGATTCATGCATCCACACAAGCGCTATGCTTGAAAATTTTGGCGAGATGCTATATGAGGGTGGGTCATGTGTTCTGATTGAAATTGTGCCTCGCCGTGAATACATAGCAAGGCATGTAAAGAAAGATTCTCGAGACAAATGGTGTAAAAATGAATTCCTCGTCCAGGTCAATGAGCTTGCTGATGAATTCAAGTGTGAATGTGGAATGTTTGAGCATTTCGGCATGGTGTGCAGCCATGCACTAAAGGTGTGGTTTTTGTTGTTGATGATGTTGTTTTGTTATGTCTGCAAGACAAGTTATTACCGAGATCAGAAAAAATGGTACATTTTGACACTGAGCCTTTTTATTCTCAAGTGATGATCCAACTTGGTCTGCAGGAGGTTCCAGTCAAACACGTGTTGAAGCGTTGGACAAGGGATGCAATGGATATACCGCCTCCAGAGCTTCTCCGTTACCAGAAAGACCAAGGCCCTCTCAAGTACTCCTCACGGCGACATAACAATCTGCATCTGCTTTGCCTTGAAATTGTTAGACTTGGTGACAACAATGTGGATGCATATACTCTTGCCATGGAGCAGCTAAGAAATGTGAAAGCATTGCGGAGCCGATGGCTATTGTACGTGATGGCATGGGGTTATCTGACAGAGAGTTGTCGGGTGATTCTGCAGGTTCATCTATAGCGCACAAGCAACATTTTGGTCCAACAAATCAGGCACAGAGTGTCTCGCAATGTTCAGATAGCTTTGGGGCACCATCAAAGAAGAGACCAGCGGGGCGACCTACGACAAGCCATGAGAAAGCGCCATATGAACAGCCAGCTAAAAGGAGCCGGTTATGTTTGATTTGCCGTGGGCAAGGGCACAAGAGCACTATGTGTCCGCAGCGCGGCGATCTTCCCAAGGCGCTGTGACGCCCCCGATTCAATCGTACACTAATCATACACGCAAACGTGTACGATCAAGATCAGGGACTCACAGGAAGATATCACAACACAACTCGACAAATAAAAATAAGTCATACAAGCATCATATTACAAGCCAGGGGCCTCGGGGGCTCGAATACAAGAGCTCGATCATAGACGAGTCAGCGGAAGCAACAATATCTGAGTACAGACATAAGTTAAACAAGGTTGCCTTAAGAAGGCTAGCACAAACTGGGATACGGATCGAAAGAGGCGCAGGCCTCCTGCCTGGGATCCTCCTAACTACTCCTGGTCGTCGTCAGCGGGCATCACGTAGTAGTAGGCACCTCCGGTGTAGGGGTCGTCGTCGACGGTGGCGTCTGGCTCCTGGGCTCCAACATCTGGTTGCGACAACCAGGTAGAAGGGATAGAGGGAAAAGAAGGAGAAAGCAACCGTGAGTACTCATCCAAAGTACTCGCAAGCAAGAAGCTACCCTACATATGCATGGGTATCAAATGGAGTAAGGGTATCATATGTGGACTGGACTGCAGAATGCTGGAATAAGAGGGGGATAGCTAGTCCTATCGAAGACTACGCTTCTGGCAGCCTCCGTCTTGCAGCATGTAGAAGAGAGTAGACTGAAGTCCTCCAAGTAGCATCGCATAGCATAATCCTAACCGATGATCCTCCCCTCGTCGCCCTGTGAGAGAGCGACCACCGGTTGTATCTGGCACTTGGAAGGGTGTGTTTTATTAAGTATCCGGTTCTAGTTGTCATAAGGTCAAGGTACAACTCCAAATCGTCCTGTTACCGAAGATCACGGCTATTCGAATAGATTAACTTCCCTGCAGGGGTGCACCACATACCCCAACACGCTCGATCCCATTTGGCCGGACACACTTTCCTGGGTCATGCCCGGCCTCGGAAGATCAACACGTCGCAGCCCCACCTAGACCAACAGAGAGGTCAGCACGCCGGTCTAAACCTAAGCGCCCAGGGGTCTGGGCCCATCGCCCTTAGCACACCTGCACGTTGCGTGGGCGACCGGAAGCAGACCTAGCCTAGTGGCGTTCCAGTCCAATCCTGCGCGCGCCGCTCCGTCGCTGACGTCAAGAAGGCTTCGGCTGATACCACGACGCCGGGATACCCATAACTACTCCCGCGTAGATGGTTAGTGCGTATAGACCAAATGGCCAGACCCAGATCAAATACCCAGATCTCGTTAAGCGTGTTAAGTATCCGCGAACGCCGACCAGGGCCAGGCCCACCTCTCTCCTAGGTGGTCGGAACCTGCCCTGTCGCTCCGCCTCAAAGATCCACACAGAGGGCCGTTGGGACAAAGGTCCTTTCAGCCCCCAATCCGTGAATCACTCGCGGGTGCTCCACAAGCCGACCCGTCTTTAGTCACCACATGTATCATGTATAAAGCATATAGTATATACCCGTGATCAACTCCCGAGTGATCACGGCCCGATAGTATAGCATGGCAGACGGACAAGGATGTAGGGCCACTGATGAAAATACTAGCCTCCTATACTAAGCATTAGGATTGCAGGTAAAGGTAACAACAGTAGTAGCAAGGACAGGCTATGCATCAATATAGGATTAACGGGAAGCAGTAACATGCTACACTACTCTAATGCAAGCAGTATAGAGAAGAGTAGGCGATATCTGGTGATCAAAGGGGGGGGCTTGCCTGGTTGCTCTGGCAAGAGAGAGGGGTCGTCAACACCGTAGTCGTACGGGGTAGCAGCGGCGTCGGTCTCGGTGTCTAGAGAGAGAAGAGGGGGAAGAAACAATAAATATAATGCAAGCATATGCATAGTGAAGCATGACATGACAAGTAACGATGCTAGGCGTGCCCTAACGTGGTATGAGGTGGTACCGGTTAAGGGGGAAAACATCCGGGAAAGTATTCCCGGTGTTTCGTGATTTCGGGCAGAGGAGCCGGAGGGGGAAAGTTGCGGGTTCGATAGGTTAGGGGTGTGTGGCGGACGAACGGACTGCGAAACCGGATTCGTCTCGTCGTCCTGAGCAACTTTCATGTTGAAAATATTTTAATCCGAGTTACGGATTAAAAGATATGATTTTCTAAAGATTTTATTAATTTCTGGAATTTAATTAATTAATTATTTAATTTGAAAAATGAATTTATGACGTCAGCATGATGTCATGCTGACGTCAGCAGTCAACAGGGTTGACTTGGTCAACCTGACAGGTGGGTCCCGTTCGTCATACTCTGTTAGTTAATTAACAATAGTTAATTAGGTTAATTAGCCATTAGGTTAATTAATCAGGATTAATTAAATTAAGTATTTACTTAATTAATTAATTAATATTTTAATTATCATTTATTTTTATTTTTAACGTTCTGGGGGGGGGGCCTGCGGTCAGTGGCATGGCCGGTCCAGTCAGCAAGGCTGACCGGGTCAACAGGCCGGCCGGGCCCCTAGGGCCCACGGGTTAGTGACCCAGGGGTGGCCCCAGGTCGGCCACGTCGGCGGCCGGCGTTGGGGAGCTCCGGGGAGCGTTCCCGCGGCGGAGGGGCGCCGGACCTCGCCGGGATTCGCCGTCCGGCGGCAAAAATGGCCGCGGGCGGGTGCGTTCGAACGTGGAGGGGATGCCGCGTCCAACGGTGGCAGAGGCACGGCCGGACTTGGCCAGAAACGACGCCGGCGAGCGGCGGAGGCGGCGGCGGGATTCGGGACCGCGTCGGGATCGCGCTACGGGGCTAACGGGAAGGCCAGGGGGGCTGCGCGACGCGCTGAGCACCAGGGGCTCGGCCCCGTGACCATTTGGTCATCGGAAGGGCGCCGGCGACGAGATCCGCGATGGGGGCGCTCGGGTACGGAGGGGAACGAGGGGGAAGAGGAGGGGGGGCCTTGACCGAGCGGAGGAGGCGCGAGGGGAGGGGGGGTACGTGGGGCGCGGTGAGTCGGCGCGAGCCGGAGCGCGACGCCGGAGCGAGCTCCGGCCATGGCGACCGAGCGCGGGGGTCGACCCCTACGGCTACAGAGCGAAGCAGGGGAGGGAAGAGCTCACGGGGGGGACGCGTGGGGTCTCGGAAACGGGCTCGGGGCGGTCGGGGGCGTCCGGCGGGGAGGAGGTCGAGGCGGCGGCCGTCCGGCGATGCGGATCCGGCGAGGTGGGAGTCGGGGACGGTCCCGAGGCGACGAGGGGGGGGTTCGGGCGTCCTGCGCGGCCGGTCGGGGAGGAGGGGAGGAGGACGAGCGCCGGTGGGGTGGGGCGCCGGCGTCGGGGGCGACGGGATCGGGCGGATCCCGATCCAGATCGGCGGGGGAGGGAGGAGAAGGGGATCGGGGGGGGAATGGGGTCGGCTAGGGTTTCCGCCGACCGCGGGGGGGGGGGGGGTTATGGGAGTGAGGGGGTGGTCCGGGCCAGGGGCTGGCCGGCTGGGCCAGGTGGGCTTGGCTCAGTTGGGCCACGGCCCAGGGAGGGGGGGGGCTTTTCTCTTCTTCTCTTTTTTTTGTTGCCTTGACCCTTTTCGTATTTTCTTTCTTTTATTTATTTTCTCTTGTGTCTCAATTCAGTTTAAAATATTTATGCATTTTATAAAACTGGGGCTCCTACACCACAATTATCTATGTAATATTTAGTACAAACCGAACATTTTTATTTCAATGTTTGAAAACTTTTATTATTTACCAAAGTTTGAATTTGAATCTTGGTCCGGTTTTGATCTAACGACCGATTAGCAACAGTAACGTAGGTAACATGGCTCCATTAGCGTGGGATTACTGTAGCTTAATTACCCGGGCGTTACAAATCTCCTCCACTACAAGAAATCTCGTCCCGAGATTTAGGAGGTAGAAGGAAACAACGCGGGGTATTCTTCACGCAGGCGATCCTCGCGTTCCCAAGTGGCTTCGTCTTCAGAGTGATTCGACCACTGGACTTTGAGGAACTTGATCGCCTTCTGACGTGTGCGGCGTTCAGCTTGGTCGAGAATGCGGACCGGATGCTCTTTATAGGAGAGGTCCTGCTGCAATTCGAGCACTTCATGATCCACCGCTCGGATTGGATCCTTGAAGCAACGGCGGAGTTGTGACACATGGAACACATCGTGAACCTGAGAAAGGTTCGGCGGAAGCTCCAGTTGATATGCCACCTTTCCACGCCTTTCGAGAATAGTGAAGGGACCGATATAGCGAGGAGCTAGCTTGCCCTTGATCCCGAAGCGGTGAGCACCCTTCATTGGGGTAACTCGAAGATAAGCCTTTTCGCCAGGTTGATAGACCATGTCTTGGTGATGACGGTCATACTGACTTTTCTGACGTGACTGAGCAGTCTTGAGATTCTCGCGAATAATGCAAACTTGTTCTTCGGCCTGTTGGATAATATCCGGACCGAAGAATGGGCGTTCCCCAGTTTCTGACCAGTTCAGAGGGGTTCGACACTTTCGTCCATATAGCACTTCAAAGGGGGACATCTTCAGACTAGCTTGATAGCTATTATTATAAGAGAACTCGGCATATGGAAGAGATTCCTCCCATTTCTTGCCGAATGAGATTACACAAGCTCGAAGCATGTCTTCGAGAACTTGGTTGACACGTTCAACTTGCCCTTGCGATTGAGGATGGAACGCAGTACTGAACGACAGATGAGTCCCCATAGCTTCTTGGAAACTCGCCCAAAACCTTGAAGTGAATAAACTGCCACGGTCTGAACTGATAACCAGTGGAATACCGTGAAGTGAAACAATTCTGGCCATGTAGAGAGTAGCAAGCTGACTAGCAGTGATTGTCTCTTTGACCGCCAGAAAATGGGCAACTTTGGAAAGCCGGTCAATGACGACAAGAATAGCATCATTACCTTTCTGCGATTTGGGAAATCCAGTGACGAAGTCCATTTCAACATGGTCCCATTTCCATTCAGGAATAGAGATAGGTTGCAGAGTCCCAGCAGGCCTTTGATGCTCTGCTTTGATTCGGCGACAAATGTCACACTCAGCAACATAACGAGCAATGTCCTGCTTCATATTAGACCACCAGAATCTTTGACGAATATCCTGATACATCTTTGTACTACCAGGATGGATGGACAGAGGCGTATCATGAGCTTCTTGCATAACCCTTTTAGTCTTATCTAGGTTTTTCTTCGAACATGGTACCGCTAAGCGGCCTTTGAAATACAAGGCGCCATCGTCGGCGATCGTGAAGAATGAGGGCTTTCCCCTTTTGAGGTCGCGCTTAATCTTGAGGACTTCATCGTCACATTTCTGTATCCATTTGATGGTGTCCACAAGATCTGGTTTCGCAACCAGGGTATTGAGAGAACCCTTGGAAACAACATGGAGGTTCTGTTTGGGGAAACCTTCGGGAGGGGGAGCGAGTGATCCCGGAGGAACAATATGGAGGTTCAGCCTTCTAAATTCTTCGGTAAGCGAGGGCTGAACTTTGTGGACCTGGAGGTGGTTGCAGTAAGACTTGCGGCTCAGGGCATCAGCCATTACATTAGCCTTGCCGGGGGTATATGATATATCCACGTCAAAGTCTGCAACAGTCTCCATCCATCTTTGCTGACGTAGATTCAAATCTGGCTGAGTAAACAGATACTTCAGACTTTGATGGTCGGTGAAGATCTCGCAACGATTACCGAGAAGGTAATGTCGCCACTGCTTCAGTGCATGAATGACAGCAGCAAGCTCGAGGTCGTGAACCGGGTAGTTTTCTTCGTGAGGGCGCAATTGACGAGAGGCATAAGCAATCACTCTGCGCTCCTGCATTAGGACACAGCCTAATCCTTGGCGGGAAGCGTCGCAGTAAATGACGAAGTCCTTCTTAGTATCAGGTGGTGCAAGCACGGGGGCAGAAGTCAACTTGTCTTTGAGCGCCTGGAAACTTTCCTGACACTTGTCTGTCCAGTCAAACTTGACACCCTTATGCAACAGATTAGTCAGGGGCCTGGCAATCTTGGAGAAGTTCTCGATGAATCGACGGCAGTAGCTGGCGAGACCGAGGAAACTTCGGACTTGCTTGACGTTCTTCGGAGGAGTCCAATCGAGAATAGCTTGAACTCGTTCAGGGTTGACGGCAATACCATCCTTGGAGATGACATGCCCAAGATAGGTTACTTTGGGGAGCCAGAATTCACACTTGGAATACTTAGCATACAGTTGATGTTCTCGAAGCTTCTCTAGCACAAGACGCAGATGTCCAGCATGTTCTTCCTCGTTCTTGGAAAATACAAGGATATCGTCCAGATAAACCACGACGAACTTGTCGAGGTAATCCATGAATATATAATTCATCAGACGAGAGAAGGTGGCGGGAGCATTCGTTAAGCCGAATGACATGACTGTGTACTCATATGATCCATACCGAGTCACGAAGGCGGTTTTTGGGATGTCCTCTTCACGAACACGGATCTGGTGGTAACCCAACCTCAAGTCGAGTTTGGAGAACACTGATGAACCAGCCAGTTGATCATAAAGATCATTGATCCGAGGAAGAGGGTATTTATTCTGAATGGTAGCTTGGTTTATAGGACGGTAGTCTTGGACCAATCGGTTTGTTCCATCCTTCTTCCTAACAAAGAGAGAAGGTGCTCCCCAAGGAGAGCAACTTGGGCGAATGAAACCTTTGACAAGAGATTTGTCGATTTCCTCCTTAAGCTCAAGGAGTTCATGCGGCGGCATCTTGTAGGGTCGCTTAGCTATAGGGGTAGTGCCGGGTTTCAAGTCGATGATGAATTCGACAGCTCTAGCAGGGGGAATCCCTGGAAGTTCTTCAGGGAATACATCTTGGAATTCACGAACGACGGGAACGTTTTCAATGCCCTCGAGTGGTGCAGCGTTCAACGCGTTCAAGGCATAAAGTCGTGCCTCGGCGTTCTGAACTAGATGAGCTTGATAAGCTATTATTTCATCAGAAGGGTGTAGCAAATGGACGACCTTAGTGGCGCAAACTATAGAAGCAGTATGCGCTTTTAACCAATTCATTCCCAGAATGAGATCAATGCTACAGGACTTCAGTACGATGGGAGAGACAAGGAATTCCAGTCCTTCGATTTCTACAGGGACGTCGTTGCAAATCATGGAGGTTCGACATTGGCCCGCAGGGGTGTGTACTAATAGTGAAGCATCCATGTTCTCACATTTAATGTCGTGCAAGCATGCAAAACCTTCTGACATGAATGAATGCGATGCACCTGTATCAAATAAAACGGATGCTGGTACTGAATTTACGAGGAGGGTACCCATCACAGTAGCAGGCTGGTCTTGAGCTTCGCTCAGATCAACGTGGTTGGCATGAACACGACCATAAGACTTGGCATTGTTGCTGCGGGGCTGGTTGCTTCCACGGCCAGTTGCTGGAAGGGCCAGTTGATTCGGGTTCTGGTTGCATTCCCTAGCACGATGCGCTGGTTGTCCACACCTGAAGCACAATCCATTATTGGGAGTGGGAACAGGAGCTTGTGGTGGTGGAGCTGGGAGTCTTGGCCGCCTAGTCGGAGGAGTAGGCAGACGAGGTGCAGCATAGGTCTGCCTTGGGGTAGGTGCATCCGGTTGGTACAAGCTATTGGGAATCCATATCTTGCGCTTCTGCGAGGACGGGCCCGAAGATGAGCCCGTGTCACGGTTGCGCCTGTGAGAGCTCTGGTATTCCTGCAGACCAGTTTCGACATTGATGGCTTTGTTCACCAGAGTGGCGAAATCAGCAAAATCATGCACTAGAAGTGCGAGTTTGATGTCAGCTTGAAGGCCATCCCGGAACTTCTCCTGTCTGCGTGCATCAGTTGCAATGTCCTCTTCAGCATAGCGGGACAAGTCAAGAAACTCCCGCTGATAAGCTTCCACAGTTTTGTTGCCTTGGGTGAGGTTGCGGAACTCACGCTTCTTCCGGTCCATGACTCCCTGAGGAATGAAGCGAGCACGGAAGGCAGCTTGGAAGTCTGGCCAGGTGATGATTGTTCCAACTGGCACTGTACGCCTGTGGCTGTACCACCATTGAGCTGCGGGTCCTTTCAGGAAGAAGGAAGCAAAGGTGACATAGCTAGCAGGGGCTACATCAGCAGACTCCATCTCATAGGTGATGTCACGGAGCCAGTCATCAGCATCCAGAGGCTGAGTTGAGCTGCGGTACACAGTTGGGTTCAGGCGCATGAAATCCTGCAGAGTCACTGGGGTTGGCTGCTGGTTCATATTGGGGCGAGGAAACTGAGCCATCATATTCTCCATGAACTGGCGATTCATCTCAAGCTGTTGGATCATACCAGCCATGTACTCAGGCGGTGGTGGGGCGTTGCCACCACGACCACGACCACCTGGTCTAACCATCCTGCTAATATTTAACAGGGGTAGTTCAGCATTGAGAAATTTGCAAAAAACAAGAGTCATCCATGATGAAACATGCACAACGAAAGCAGCACGATAGACACCACATAGTAGTCGGCATATCTTACAGAAGAGATCATGCATAGAGTTCGTTACACAGTGTTCAGTACATAGGCTAAGACATCATAGGAGGCACACAGGCTCGCGGCGAATGCATCTAACCCTAATAAGCAAGTCTACGTCAGTCCCATGCGGTACTGCGGAGGTAGGTGTAGCGCGACAGCTGGTAGTGACGCGAAGGGAAGACCTCCACGCGAGTAGCCTGGGGTCCGCGGATACTCTGGTGCGGAACCCGATGCGCAGGTGGCAGGAGAGGACCAAGTGCAGGAGAGTAGCCTCCCACATCTGGCCAGCCGACGCCCTGGGGCATCACGGTCCGGCCAGGGTAGATCGCAGAACGCGACAGATCACCAGAGCGGACAGAGGGGTGCAACAGCGTCAGAGCACGATACACTGCTGACGGGTGGTGTACAACTCGTGGCGAAGAGCTCGGTTAGCTCTATCCAGCCCATCAGCATGCAGAACCAGGTTCTGATGGTAGAAGGGCTCTCGGGTGACAGTGGAGTAGGCAGCAGTGTAGTATCCCTCCGCACCATCATCGGATGCGATAGCAATGTGCCTGATGGGGGAGGTGTCCAACTCCTGATACTCGCCACGGAGACGTGTCAGAGCAGCATAAGCAGCATCGTGGACCGCCATATCGATAGTCACTCCAACACCATGAGCAGTGTGCAGCACGGTAGTGGAGTCATACTCTCGAGAGTAGAGGTGGACGATGGCACGGTACTGCTCCTGGTTGAAGTCCTGGTACTCCTCATAGACGGTGTACTCAGGGTGCCAGCGATAACCCAGATAGGTCATCATCTCAGCCAACACAGCAGGTGATCCTGAGGCACCAATGGCCGTCGTGTGGCGCACGACCTGCCTCGTGGGTTCCATCTGAAAACACAGATGTTTTCACTGGAGTCAAATGACAATGTGGATAATGTTCAAATACATTCCTAAAGAATAACTAGGGCTTATCCAACTTTGGGGTGAATGTCGTAACGGGATCCTAGTGTCAGAGTTAGTAAATTCGTTTAACCCGAGTAGAAGAGAGTTCAGAGTCCCAGAGTAAAGGTCGAGGAGTAAAAGATCCTAGTACCACCCGATGGCGACGTGGGCCCGTAAGGCACACAGCCAAGTTAGTAAAAGTTTTTACAATGTCTAGACTCGACTTCGGCCAAGGAGTGTGGAAGGGGAGTTCCTACAGGCAGTCGTCTCTGATACCAACTTGTGACGCCCCCGATTCAATCGTACACTAATCATACACGCAAACGTGTACGATCAAGATCAGGGACTCACGGGAAGATATCACAACACAACTCGACAAATAAAAATAAGTCATACAAGCATCATATTACAAGCCAGGGGCCTCGGGGGCTCGAATACAAGAGCTCGATCATAGACGAGTCAGCGGAAGCAACAATATCTGAGTACAGACATAAGTTAAACAAGGTTGCCTTAAGAAGGCTAGCACAAACTGGGATACGGATCGAAAGAGGCGCAGGCCTCCTGCCTGGGATCCTCCTAACTACTCCTGGTCGTCGTCAGCGGGCATCACGTAGTAGTAGGCACCTCCGGTGTAGGGGTCGTCGTCGACGGTGGCGTCTGGCTCCTGGGCTCCAACATCTGGTTGCGACAACCAGGTAGAAGGGATAGAGGGAAAAGAAGGAGAAAGCAACCGTGAGTACTCATCCAAAGTACTCGCAAGCAAGAAGCTACCCTACATATGCATGGGTATCAAATGGAGTAAGGGTATCATATGTGGACTGGACTGCAGAATGCTGGAATAAGAGGGGGATAGCTAGTCCTATCGAAGACTACGCTTCTGGCAGCCTCCGTCTTGCAGCATGTAGAAGAGAGTAGACTGAAGTCCTCCAAGTAGCATCGCATAGCATAATCCTAACCGATGATCCTCCCCTCGTCGCCCTGTGAGAGAGCGACCACCGGTTGTATCTGGCACTTGGAAGGGTGTGTTTTATTAAGTATCCGGTTCTAGTTGTCATAAGGTCAAGGTACAACTCCAAATCGTCCTGTTACCGAAGATCACGGCTATTCGAATAGATTAACTTCCCTGCAGGGGTGCACCACATACCCCAACACGCTCGATCCCATTTGGCCGGACACACTTTCCTGGGTCATGCCCGGCCTCGGAAGATCAACACGTCGCAGCCCCACCTAGACCAACAGAGAGGTCAGCACGCCGGTCTAAACCTAAGCGCCCAGGGGTCTGGGCCCATCGCCCTTAGCACACCTGCACATTGCGTGGGCGGCCGGAAGCAGACCTAGCCTAGTGGCGTTCCAGTCCAATCCAGCGCGCGCCGCTCCGTCGCTGACGTCAAGAAGGCTTCGGCTGATACCACGACGCCGGGATACCCATAACTACTCCCGCGTAGATGGTTAGTGCGTATAGACCAAATGGCCAGACCCAGATCAAATACCCAGATCTCGTTAAGCGTGTTAAGTATCCGCGAACGCCGACCAGGGCCAGGCCCACCTCTCTCCTAGGTGGTCGGAACCTGCCCTGTCGCTCCGCCTCAAAGATCCACACAGAGGGCCGTTGGGACAAAGGTCCTTTCAGCCCCCAATCCGTGAATCACTCGCGGGTGCTCCACAAGCCGACCCGTCTTTAGTCACCACATGTATCATGTATAAAGCATATAGTATATACCCGTGATCAACTCCCGAGTGATCACGGCCCGATAGTATAGCATGGCAGACGGACAAGGATGTAGGGCCACTGATGAAAATACTAGCCTCCTATACTAAGCATTAGGATTGCAGGTAAAGGTAACAACAGTAGTAGCAAGGACAGGCTATGCATCAATATAGGATTAACGGGAAGCAGTAACATGCTACACTACTCTAATGCAAGCAGTATAGAGAAGAGTAGGCGATATCTGGTGATCAAAGGGGGGGGCTTGCCTGGTTGCTCTGGCAAGAGAGAGGGGTCGTCAACACCGTAGTCGTACGGGGTAGCAGCGGCGTCGGTCTCGGTGTCTAGAGAGAGAAGAGGGGGAAGAAACAATAAATATAATGCAAGCATATGCATAGTGAAGCATGACATGACAAGTAACGATGCTAGGCGTTCCCTAACGTGGTATGAGGTGGTACCGGTTAAGGGGGAAAACATCCGGGAAAGTATTCCCGGTGTTTCGTGATTTCGGGCAGAGGAGCCGGAGGGGGAAAGTTGCGGGTTCGATAGGTTAGGGGTGTGTGGCGGACGAACGGACTGCGAAACCGGATTCGTCTCGTCGTCCTGAGCAACTTTCATGTTGAAAATATTTTAATCCGAGTTACGGATTAAAAGATATGATTTTCTAAAGATTTTATTAATTTCTGGAATTTAATTAATTAATTATTTAATTTGAAAAATGAATTTATGATGTCAGCATGATGTCATGCTGACGTCAGCAGTCAACAGGGTTGACTTGGTCAACCTGACAGGTGGGTCCCGTTCGTCATACTCTGTTAGTTAATTAACAATAGTTAATTAGGTTAATTAGCCATTAGGTTAATTAATCAGGATTAATTAAATTAAGTATTTACTTAATTAATTAATTAATATTTTAATTATCATTTATTTTTATTTTTAACGTTCTGGGGGGGGGGCCTGCGGTCAGTGGCATGGCCGGTCCAGTCAGCAAGGCTGACCGGGTCAACAGGCCGGCCGGGCCCCTAGGGCCCACGGGTTAGTGACCCAGGGGTGGCCCCAGGTCGGCCACGTCGGCGGCCGGCGTTGGGGAGCTCCGGGGAGCGTTCCCGCGGCGGAGGGGCGCCGGACCTCGCCGGGATTCGCCGTCCGGCGGCAAAAATGGCCGCGGGCGGGTGCGTTCGAACGTGGAGGGGATGCCGCGTCCAACGGTGGCAGAGGCACGGCCGGACTTGGCCGGAAACGACGCCGGCGAGCGGCGGAGGCGGCGGTGGGATTCGGGACCGCGTCGGGATCGCGCTACGGGGCTAACGGGAAGGCCAGGGGGGCTGCGCGACGCGCTGAGCACCAGGGGCTCGGCCCCGTGACCATTTGGTCACCGGAAGGGCGCCGGCGACGAGATCCGCGACGGGGGCGCTCGGGTACGGAGGGGAACGAGGGGGAAGAGGAGGGGGGGCCTTGACCGAGCGGAGGAGGCGCGAGGGGAGGGGGGGTACGTGGGGCGCGGTGAGTCGGCGCGAGCCGGAGCGCGACGAGCGCGACGCCGGAGCGAGCTCCGGCCATGGCGACCGAGCGCGGGGGTCGACCCCTACGGCTACAGAGCGAAGCAGGGGAGGGAAGAGCTCACGGGGGGGGACGCGTGGGGTCTCGGAAACGGGCTCGGGGCGGTCGGGGGCGTCCGGCGGGGAGGAGGTCGAGGCGGCGGCCGTCCGGCGATGCGGATCCGGCGAGGTGGGAGTCGGGGACGGTCCCGAGGCGACGAGGGGGGGGGGTTCGGGCGTCCTGCGCGGCCGGTCGGGGAGGAGGGGAGGAGGACGAGCGCCGGTGGGGTGGGGCGCCGGCGTCGGGGGCGACGGGATCGGGCGGATCCCGATCCAGATCGGCGGGGGAGGGAGGAGAAGGGGATCGGGGGGGAATTGGGGTCGGCTAGGGTTTCCGCCGACCGCGGGGGGGGTTATGGGAGTGAGGGGGTGGGCCGGGCCAGGGGCTGGCCGGCTGGGCCAGGTGGGCTTGGCTCAGTTGGGCCACGGCCCAGGGAAGGGGGGGGCTTTTCTCTTCTTCTCTTTTTTTTTGTTGCCTTGACCCTTTTCGTATTTTCTTTCTTTTATTTATTTTCTCTTGTGTCTCAATTCAGTTTAAAATATTTATGCATTTTATAAAACTGGGGCTCCTACACCACAATTATCTATGTAATATTTAGTACAAACCGAACATTTTTATTTCAATGTTTGAAAACTTTTATTATTTACCAAAGTTTGAATTTGAATCTTGGTCCGGTTTTGATCTAACGACCGATTAGCAACAGTAACGTAGGTAACGTGGCTCCATTAGCGTGGGATTACTGTAGCTTAATTACCCGGGCGTTACAGGCGCCGAGGAAGTCGCCTCGCTGCTCAAGGTGCAGTCTGACAGGCCACAAAAGGAACACATACACCAACGCGCCCATTGCAGATTTCTACGACTGATTTTGTTTTGTTTTTATGGTTGAAGTATAACAGTTCATGTAGCTGTGTTTATGTTGGCTGTCAGACTGCTAGTGACTCTGCCATATATTAGTGAATCTCTGTATCTGTAGTTTCGTTGTTGTGGATAATTAGTTGGAGACTCTGTGTTTTCAGTTTGAAATCTCTTGTTCGCTCCTTTCCAATCTGTTGGTGATGAAACTGTATTTCTTTGATTGGTGTATCACGTAAGATTCAAGCTTCTCAGGGAAAAAACGCCACTTACTGTGTGGGTTTCTTATTTTGAATGACAGCCACCGTCTATCCCACTGATGTTGGTCTCCACCTGAACCTCGCCGCACTCTGGGCAAGTGATGAGCGGCAGAAGCCTTTCCCTGGAACGAACTGGGGATGAAGATGAAGCCATGTCGATTGTGTTTGAGGAGGAAGACCAACCCATCTCTGCTATAAGTAGCCGGTGAGACCAGGGCAACGGTTTGATTCCTCAACGTCCGAACTCAAACAGCTCCTTGTCGTGGGACATGTTGACGGAGTCGATCCTGTGCCGTGTACACATGTCTTTGAGCCGATGCGCGCTGTGACCACGACATGCAGCTGTACAACACTCTTGTGCCTGCCAGTATACGTGAGCCAGCATTGTTTATTTACTGGCAAATACGAGCGCGGTGTATCGTCCTCTTCTGCAAATACATGCAGAATACAGTAGCGTCATACCCCTTGGCACCGATCGCGACGGGCACTGACGAGGCTGATTACGGCCTCCAGGTAGCTCGGCCACCAAAGGCCATTTATATATATATATATATATATATATATATATATATATATATATATATATATACTCCTGTGCCTGCCAGTATACGTGAGCCAGCATTGTTTATTTACTGGCAAATACGAGCGTGGTGTATCGTCCTCTTCTGCAAATACATGCAGAATACAGTAGCGTCATACCCCTTGGCACCGATCGCGACGGGCACTGACGAGGCTGATTACGGCCTCCAGGTAGCTCGGCCACCAAAGGCCATTTTCGTGTATATATATATATATATATATATATATATATATATATATATAGGTGAAATGTTTGGGGCACCTAGGTGCCTGGGCACCTTGATCGGGTCCAACCCGTTAGTGCATTTTCTAGAAATTCTGATTTGTTTCCTAGTATTTGCATGCAAGACTTTCCATGTATGACATAGAATTAAGTGTTTTAAATTCTCTCAATTAGTACATCTCCTTTTATTGTTTTGTTTCTCATTACATTTTCATGCAGAAGTTGTACAATATGTATTTGCGACTATATACTAAAATTGATTTGGTACCATGCCCTCAAATTTGCGTAGACAAAAGTTAGGTATCATACCCACTTTGCGACTACGTATAGTACCTATGTATTATTGGGTATATACTTATAATTTTCAAGTGAGGGTATGTACTTATCTGTAAATATGATGAGTATGCACATACCTAAAAATATATTGAGCAATCCTAATTTCTCATATCTGTAATTGTATTGGGTACTATCAATTTCATATCACTGGGCGATTATATACCAGTACGGTGGCATACCCAAAATATAATACTTTTTTGAATACATACCCGTAATTGGTATGGGAGACATACCCGTAAATAATATACTCAAAAATAAAATACACATATATGTCTTGAAGACATACCCGTAAATGATATTGGAGACATATCCGTAAATAATATACCAATATAAAATACAAGTACTGTGTTGTAAAAATAATTACACACACTATGTTCTGAAAATTAAAATGATGTAATATTAATGGTGACATACCTAAACATAATATACCTTTTTTAATACATACTCAGAAATGGTATATGAAGGCATACCCATAAAATAATATGCCCAAAAATAAAATACATGGTATATGCCTGGAACACATAACCGTAAATAATATATAAGAGACATACCCATAAATGATATATCAAAAATTAAAATAAACATACTGTGTTCTACAAAAATTACATGTATATTGAAGACATACTCGTAAATGATTTTCAAGACATACCAGAAAATGAAATAAGTGTACGTATAAGAAAGAAAGAAAGAAGGGCACGTAATGGAGCATGCATGGCCTTAATGGATCATTAATTGCTGATTTTCTCTCTCCTTCTAATGTGGATACTAAATGTCCATATCAAGCAATAACTTTTTCCTAATAAAAGAGGTAACAGGTGACCCGTTAGTGTTAATAGTAGTTACACATGCACACATCTCAGGCCTCTTTTGGTTCATAGGATAGGATTATCATAGGAATAGGAATCTTGTAGGAAATGAGATGACATGTATCTCAAATTCTATGAGTAGGAATAGGAAACAAGATGTCATTTGGTTGACACCAAAAGAATTTTTCCATTGAGTCTAGACTTTTTTTTATTTTCCTATGAAATATGGAGGATAGGAACCAATCCTATGTAGGAATATGAATCCATTCCTATGAACCAAAGGCTCTAAAGGAAAAAATCCTATAAGAATCCTATCCTCTAGAATTCCTACGAAATTCCTCTAAACCAAAGGAGGCCTCAATGTAATCCAACACTCTATAGGCAAGGTGCCCAGGCACCTAGGTGTCCCATATGGTCATCCTATATATATACCGGTCTATTCTGATAATATTATCAGAATAGTTATTCTGATAACACTTCCGCACTGCACGCTCAATGCAAGTGCACGTCATTGTTTGAACCAAGTGTGCTGCAGTACTCACACGAGTGAACTTCGTGTCGAAAAAAACTGCCTGCAGTGTTTTTCCGGTACTGTTTTCGCTCTAATTTTTTAACCATTTATCGGAACAAGGTGTATAATATACCGTTGAAAAGCTATTGATTAGGCACAACTTCATCATGTTGAACACTTTTCGAGATTCTTCTCGGTTTAAGAGCAGTTTCAAAAATGGTGCGGCGGATGACGAGTGGCAGCGAGCGTATTTTCGTGATTTTTTTCTAAACCGCTCATCAGAATAAGGCAAATGATACGCCGTTGGAAAGATATCGTCGAGGCGCATCTTTTTCATATCTATTATTTTCTCTAATTCGTTACGGTTTAAGAGCAGTTTTGAATTTACTTAATCGCGGAATTCTATTTTTTTGAATTTTTTGCAATTTTCGGTACTGTTTTCTCTCTAGTTTTTGAACTGTTTGTCGAAACAAGGCGTGTAATACATCATTGAAAAGCTATGGACAAGGCGCAACTTTCATATGTAGAAATGGTTTCGAGATTCCTTATAGTTTTAAGTTAATTTTAAAAATCGTGCGGCGGATGATGAGTGACAGCGACCGTTTATCCTGAAATTTTTACAAACCGGTTGTCGAAATGATTCAAATGATATGCGGTTGGAAAGATATCGACGAGATGCAACATTTTCATGTAGAACACTCTCCTAATTCCTTACGGTTTAAGAGCAGTTTTAAATTTACCTAAAAGCGGACACTCTGTTTTTCGTGAAGACCAAAATTATCGTGAGTACTTCATTAGACAGAAGAACGCACTGCTTCAAACGAAAAACCGCACTGCAGCAGGCAGTCAAGTGAACTTCATGATTTCTTTTTGTCGGACATAAAGTTTCTCGCAAAAGTTTTTGTTCTTTTTTTCAACTTTTTTTTTGAACGAGAGTGGACCGCAACACTCACAAAAATGAACCGCAACACTATCAAAAGTGAACCTCAGGAGTTTTTGTTGTATTTTTTCATACTTATTAATTTTTTACACACGTTGACCAAGCGAGTGGACCTTTCATCGGACAGAAGAGTGCACTGCTTCAAACGGAAAACCGCACTGCAGCAGGCTGTCAAGTGAACTTCATGATTTCTTTCATCCTTTTTCTAACTTTTTTCTAAAAAAATTATGAAACACAAAACACATGGTACCTGGTGGGATGAGTGCAGTGCAGATCAAAGGGAAAGTGAACCGCTACACAAATTAAAGTGCACTGAATGGATTTTTTTATCGTTTTCAAACTACTTTTGTATAAATACGTTCAAACTAAATTATCGAGGCTAGTGTACTGCATTTTTTTGTAAAATGCTTTCGTAAGTTTGCAGGGTTGAGGTTACTGAGCTGCACTATTATTTTTTCATTTTTTCTTTCTCATTTTTTTATGAATGCTCCATGACTGCTGAGACGAGATAAGTGTATTGTATCAATGTTTCTCAGAGCGAACCACAAAGAACTTCGTCTGCCGATGCACCGTACTGCAAGTGCACCAGCCCAAACCGCATGAATGCAATGCACCACCACATGATGTAGATTTTATTGAAACAAACACCCTGTTTTTTTGGTCCCTCTGAATCGCACAAGAGGGAAGCTCGTCGAACTGAACTGCAGGATAAAAATAAGCAAACCCTTTTGTTGATGAACCGCACGGTGTCTAGATAAGAAAACGAGCTACACAAGGAAACTATCAGCATCACCACACCTGGGAATCGCACGCGACGGCAACCAGACTACAACTTCGCGCTCTGCTTATCGGAACAGCACACAGGCACCAACCTTACTGCATCGCCACACATTGTTTATGGGAACCGCACTGCATCAACGAGTAGTGCATACTGCATCACTGAACTTTTTGAGCTGCATCATTTTTTGTCACAGGAGGTGTACTGCACGCAAACCACCAATGTACCGTCAGCTTCCTGCTCGCGGTTTGTGCTGCATCCGCACATGGAGAAAACTGCAGCACAACGCTCATTCTCTCATGGCCAGGAGGGAAGAGGAGCTCGGGGGCGTCATCTGAACCACTTGCCAAAGTGCCGTCGAGGGAGCAGGGAACTGCACGTTGCCCGCCGGAGTGCTGCTGCATGGGAGGCAGCAAACTGCAGCACCCATGCCACGAACGCCAAAGTAAAGATGCGTGCTTGATGTGCTCCGCAACAGATTAGGAGGGAGAGGTGGATGGAGCCGCCGGGGGGCTCACCAAATCTGGGGATGAGAGGTCCATGGGGGGCTCACCAGATCTGGGGAGGAGAGGGCCACGGTGACCTCGGTGCGGGGAAGGCGTGGTGCAGCCCCCAATGGGAGCATATGGTCGTCCGACAGAGAGAGGCGGGGCGGCCGACGGAGAAAGGTGGGGCGGCCGGCGCGGTGGAGCACGCGGGGGTCAGCAGCATCCGCACCTCGACCCCGTCTCCTGCAATCGCGGCAGGGACAGCTCCGCCCGGATCCATCGACGGGGAGATGTGCATCGGGGCGAGGGGGTGGGGGAAGGGAAGCGGAGTTGCGCACCACGGCGGCGCTGGTTGAGGCCCAGCCTGGGGGCGAGAGGAAGGTGGCTAGGGCGGCGGGGCTGGATCCGTCGCAGGAGAGGCGCCGGGGGGCAGGAGAGGGCGCATCGGGGCGGTGGAGGAAGGTGGGAGGAGGTGGCGGCGGCGGGGTGCTTTGGCGAGAGACAGGGGAAGACGGCGGCGGCTGTGGCCCAGATTTGGAGGTGGATCTGGAGGTGGTGGTGGAGACCATGGTGGCCGGCGCGTGGGGGTGGGGGATCCCAGCGGGGAAGAAGGTGGGGGGTGCGGGGGCCCGTGCAAGGAAGAAGGTGGGTTGTGAGGGGGGCGCAAGGAAGAAGGTGGGTTGTGTTGGGCCGGCAGGGAAGAAGGTGGGGGTTCGGGGGCCCCGGCGGGGAAGAAGGTGGGGGATCGGGGGGTTGTGTGCAGGTGTTCCGGAAAGGAAGAAGGTAGGGATGGGCACGGGTGAGTGTTATCAGAATAAGTCTAGGTGTTATTAGAATAAGGTTTTAAGGCGTGTTATTAGAATAGACCCATCCTATATATAGAAAAATTGATTAGTACTCCTAGAAGTACATACTCCTAGCATCAAACAGCTCACGCCGATGTGGTAACGGCTCAAAAATGCATGCCCATTAGCAATTATTTAATCAAATAAAATTATTAATTAATTACCTGATAAATCTCTCTGCATGAATCACGCATAGTTTGAAAATTAGTTCCAAGAAATTAGGGATCAGGGATGTGCGTAGTTGCCCACATATTAATACCTTGCCTAACGGCGACGCGACCGTCCGGTGAAACTCTCCCAGCCCGATCTCCAATTTCTTCGATGCACGGCCTATCCCAACCTGCGGCGAGCTGATCCATCCGGGACTCCGGCGAGAGCGGCTGCCATCCAACATCCGGGACTCTGTCCTGGTGCTAAAAATTGGGGTTTGCCATCCAAGTACGTGCTCCATCCGGGACTCCGGCGGCGATACGTAAGAGACATCCTTGTGTTATTTTCTATAAGCATTCATGTTAACTCCATGCATTCATCTCGGCTCGTTGTTGCATGTCACAGTAGTGAAATCAGGGCAGTCCAGGGGCTCCATGGTGAACATAGATGCGGTCGGCGGTGGCGCTCGACGGCTCGGCTCGATGACAGAGAGAAGATACGTGCGGCGGCGACACGAGGACCTAGGATTGCATACGTCGGGCTTTATTTTGGCAGATGCAATATAAGCATCCTGCTACTCTAGTTAATTGTAAGGCAAATCAGTAGATCCATGGAAATGATAGCTACTGTACATGTTGTCCGTTCATGGACTAATTCCTATGATGTATGATTAAATTATACTTACATCCTACTATAAATTTATATTCGTGTGCGTACATGATCAGATGGCATCGGCTGATCCACCATATGTATGCAACATGCATACGCAGCAAGCATGCAAGGGCAAGCGTGCTCTCCGCTGTGATGTATATATACATTTGTATTTTCTGGTATGGACCAATATAAATATTTGAAACATCTATACTTTTTTGTATTTAAATAATTATAGTACACCAGTCTGATCGGTATTTCTAGTACATACTCCTTTGTAAACCAAGTGGCAAGTGGTATATACCGTTGATCTGGTATGAACATTGTAGTATATACTTCTTCCATCGCAAAAAAATATGGTATATACTACATGGCAAAAAATGTGGTATATACTCAATCCTAAAAAATGGCATATACTCCGTCACTAGAAAGTGGCATATACTATATTGTGAAAAACAATTTGACATACACTTCACTTAAATAAATGTGGTATATACACCATCTATAAAATGTGGTGCATACTTTACCAAAATTTAGTACACTACATTTGGAAAAGGTCGTACATATTGAGTTATTGACGCACGAGAAAAAAATTATAATCCATAAAAGAAAGTGATGTATGCTTCATTTCAAACAAAATTGTGGTATGTGCTCCATAATTTTTTTGATGCATACTCCATCAGGAAAATGTTTTCTATACTCCATTAAAAGTATATATGGCCGACAAATATTAATACATGGGTACTAAAAGAATTAGCTAGCATAGACCTCACGTGCATGCAGTGCTTTTTTTGATGGGAACATGCATGCACTACTTCACTTCACCTATATACTCATTTTTTTAACCTATATACTCATACATGCCAGGCGTGTGGTCAAAAGGTTTCGATGTTCAGAAGTTGAGATCCACAAATACAGTCCCTTAATTCTAGGATCAGAGACCTACCCGTGCGCACCACAACAGAAAAGTAGCTCCAATTTTTTTCTGATTAGTTGGTTTGTTAGATATTGGGTATATCCACTCAAAGGACCCATTAAAGGGTGGGAGTATGTACTCTGGAAGTATATATATATATATATATATATATATATATATATATATATATATATACATATATATATATATATATATATATAATGGAGTATTCTGTTACTAGTAATAGAATAATATTCTGTTACCCCTGCGCCCTATATAGACACGCGCGTGACATAACTACAGATTTCCGCATCCAACCCACCAGCTCGAACCGGCTCGATAGAAAAGAAAAAAAACTCCATCCTGCCTCCCTCGAACCACCCACTTCACGATCCCATCTCGCCACCGTCGCCACCCCTTCCCCTGCTGTAACGCCCGGATAATCGTGCTACAGTAATCCAACGCTAATCATGCCACGTCACCACGGTTAATGTTGCTAACCTATCGCTAGTTCAAAATCGAGTCAAATTCAAATTTAAAATAAAGTTAAATAATAAAAAAATCCAAAAATTAAAACAATAATGTTCAGGCGGTGCCATAATTTGCATATTTAATTATGATGTAATAAACATATTTTTATAAAGTGCCTAAATGATTTAAGTTGAATTAAAACAGTAAAAATAAATAAATAAAAGGAAATGGAACAAAACAGAAAGCAAAAATAAAATAAAAGAACCCCCCGGCCCCTTGGGCTTCGGCCCAACTGGGCAAAGGCCCAGCCGGCCAAACCCCCCCCCCCCATTCCCCATATCCACTCCCGGCCCCAAACCTTAACCGGCCACCACCCCACTCCCCCACTTCCCGAATTGGATCAGGATCAAGGAGGAGGTCGCCGCCCGACGCCGTCGCCCCCTCCCCGTCTGGACCTCGCCGGCGCTCCCCTACCGGTCTACCCCTCTCCGCTGTGTCGTCCCCGACGGCCCCCTCGAGCCCCATTGCCCAGTCCCCTACTCCTCTCGTGAGCTTCCCCTTCTCTCTCCCACGCGCTGCGCTCGTTGTTGCCCGCGCGTCGGGCTCACGCCCATCAGCGCCCGCGCTCCGGCCGCGGACGCGCTCACCGCGGCCCTGCCGCGCCCGCGCCTCCCTCGCCCTGCTCTGCCTTGCCGCCCGCTTCCCCTGCTGCCGCCCGCACGCGCGTCGCTCCCCTCTGCTGTGGCCGTCGCAGCGCCCGCATGCCGGGGATCACGTTCCGGGCCGCCCTCACCTAGCGCCGCAACGCCGCTCGCCCGCTCCCCTGCGCACTGCTCGGGACGCGCACGCCTACGCCCCTCGACGCCTGCGCCGTCGCAGCCGCTACGCTTCGCATGCGCCCCCCTCCCGCCCCCACCCCGCATCACCCGGCCCACGCGCCGCGCGCCCCGCCAGCCTCGCCGCACTCGCCCCGCCTCCGGCAGCTGTTCCATGCCGACTGCACCCCACCTCCGTCGCTACTTCGCTCCCGCCTTGGCTCGCCCCTCCTCGCGAACGCACCCGCCACCCCGCGCTCGGCTACGTCGCCCGCTGATGGCCATGCCTTGTCGTCCTCGTCGCACGCGCTGCGAGGCCGAGCCCCAACGCTGCTTCACTCGACGCCGGCGCCTCTGCCGAGCCCACCCACCGTTCCAGCCGTCGCCGGAGATGGCCGCGCCGGCTTGCCCCGCTCGGGTGCCCAGCCGGGTCCCGGCGCCCACCCGCGCCCATGTGCCCGCAAGGCCGTGGACCACTTACACGTGGGCCCTAGCGCCCAGAACGTCTATTAAAAATTAAAATAAAATAAAAAATTGATTAATCAATTAACTAAATAATTAATTAAATAATTAAATAATTAACTTAATTAATTCTGATTAAATTAACTAAGTATGATTAATTAACCTAATGACTAATTAACCTAATTAACTATTGTTAATTAACTAACAGAGTATGACAGTGGGGCCCACCCCTTTAATTAATACTAATTAGGTTAATTAATTTGTTTAATTAAAATGTGTCACTGACCAGTGGGGCCCACTGGTCAGGTTGACCAGTCAACCCCTGTTGACTGCTGACATCAGCATGACATCATGTTGATGTCATAAATCCAATTTTGAATTAATTTAAATAATTAATTAAATTCCAGAAATTAATAAAATCTTTAGAAAATCATATCTTTTAATCCGTAACTCGGATTAAATTATTTTCAACATGAAATTTGCTCAGAACGACGAGACGAACCCGGATACGCAGCCCGTTCGTCCGCCACGCATCTCTAGCATAGCGAACACGCAACTTTCCCCCTCCGATTCATGTGTCCGAAAACGTGAAACACTGGGGATCTTTTTCCGGATATTCCCCCCCTTCACCAGTACCACCTCATACCGCGTTAGGGCACCCCTAGCACCGCTACTTGTTATGTCATGCATCGCTATGCATCTGCTTGCTTAATATTTATTATTTCTTCCCCCTCTCCTCTCGCTAGACACCGCGACCGACGCCGCTACTACCCAGTACGACTACGGTGTTGACGACCCCTCTCTCTTGCCAGAGCAACCAGGCAAGCCCCCCTTGATCACCAGATATCGCCTACTCTTCTCTCTACTGCTTGCATTAGAGTAGTGTAGCATGTTACTGCTTTCCGTTATTCCTATCCTGATGCATAGACTGTCCTTGCTACTACTGTTGTTACCTTTACCTGCAATCCTAATGCTTAGTATAGGATGCTAGTTTATCATCAGTGGCCCTACATTCTTGTCCGTCTGCCATGATATACTATCGGGCCGTGATCACTCGGGAGGTGATCACGGGTATATACTATAAACTTTATACATGATACATGTGGTGACTAAAGTCGGGTTGGCTCGAGGAGTACCCGCGGTTGATTCACGAATTGGGGGCTGGAAGGACATACTTTCCCGACAGCCCTCTATGTGGATCTTTGTGGTGAAGCGACAGGGCAGGTTGATACCACCTAGGAGAGAGGTGGGCCTGGCCCTGGTCGGCGTTCGCGGTTATTTCAAGATAACACGTTTAACGAGATCTTGATATTTGATCTGAGTCTGGCCACTGGCCTATACGCACTAACCATCTATGCGGGGACAGTTATGGGCACTCAACATCGTGGTATTAGCCGAAGCCTTCGTGACGTCAGCGACTGAGCGGCGCGCGCCGGATTGGACTGGAACGCCTGCTAGGCTAGGTCTGCTTCTGGTCGGGTTCGCAACGTGTAGGTGTGCAATGGGCGATAGGCCCAGACCCCTGTGCCATAGGATTTAGACCGGCGTGCTGACCTCTCTGTTGTGCCTAGGTAGGGCTGCGACGTGTTGATCTTCCAACGCCGGGCATGACCCAGAAAAGTGTGTCCACACAAAGGGGATCGAGCGTGTTGGGAAATGTGGTGCACCCCTGCAGGGAAGTTGATCTATTCGAATAGCCGTCTCCCTCGGTAAAAGGACGACCCGGAGTTGTACCTTGACCTTATGACAACTAGAACCAGATACTTAATAAAACACACCCTTCCAAGTGCCAGATACAACCGGTGATCACTCTCTCACAGGGCGACGAGGGGAGGATCATCGGTTAGGATTATGCTACACGATGCTACTTAGTGAACTTACCATCTACTCTCTTCTACATGCTGCAAGATGGAGGTGGCCAGAAGCGTAGTCTTCGACAGGACTAGCTATCCCCCTCTTATTCCGGCTTTCTGCAGTTCAGTCCACATATGATACCCTTATTCCATTTGATACCAATGCATACATATGTAGTGTAGCTCCTTGCTTGCGAGTAGTTTGGATGAGTACTCACGGTTGCTTTGCTCCCTCTTTTCCCCCTTTTTATACTCGATTGTTGCGACCAGACGTTGGAGCCCAGGAGCCAGACGCCACCGTCGTCGATGACTACTACTACACTGGAGGTGCCTACTACTACGTGCAGCCTGCTGACGACGACCAGGAGTAGTTTAGGAGGATCCCAAGCAGGAGGCCTACGCCTCTTTCGATCTGTATCCCAGTTTGTGTTAGCCTTCTTAAGGCAAACTTGTTTAACTTATGTCTGTACTCAGATATTGTTGCTTCCACTGACTCGTCTATGATCGAGCTCTTGTATTCGAGCCCTCGAGGCCCCTGGCTTGTAATATGATGCTTGTATGACTTATTTTATTTGTAGAGTTGTGTTGTGATATCTTCCCGTGAGTCCCTGATCTTGATCATACACGTTTGCGTGTATGATTAGTGTACGATTGAATCAGGGGCGTCACACCCGCCGCCTTGCGCCACCACCCCTCGCGCCGCGGCCGACCTCCCCCGTTCCAGCGCACCGCCGGCCTCCCCCGTTGCTGCGCGCGGCCATGGGCCTCCCCGTTCCAGCGCGCCGCCGCGGGCTTCCCCCTTCCAGCGCGCCGCCGCGGGACTGCCCCCTTCCAGGGCGCCACCGCCGCCCCCATGGCTTCAATCTGCCGCCGTCGGATCCCCCGGCTTCCACCTGCTGTTGTCATCCCCCTAGCTTCACCTGCCGCCGTGGCCGCCCCGCTTCCACTAGGCATCGTCGGGGGTCACCCCCGACACCTCCACCATTGCCACACGCGACACGTCTCCTCCCAAGGACGCGGTTGCCTCCCCGCGCCTCCTGCCGGCGCCGTGACCACTCCTCCCGGCAATGCACCATGTGTGGCCCATGTTCCGGCATCGCCCTCCGGGGCCTCAGCGCGCAAGCCGTTCAACTATGCCACATGAGGCCGTTCACCTCTGCCACCTGAGGCCGTTCACCACCACCAGTCCCCGTCCAAGGCCGCCCCGATGACCCATGCGTTAACGCCCCTATCAACCCCGTGGAATTTTGTTTCTCTCAGCTTCAAAAATAGGTTCATTTCAAAACTTTGAACACCCAGAACGTTCATTTCAGAACTTCAATGTCTCTAGGAATGTTACTACTGAATTGTTTCAGTATGAGTTCATTTTGAATCCATGTGCCATTTTGCTATCTTTTAAAGTTGTTTATTGTAATGCAGAAAAAAATTTGTAATACCAAAAAACAAACCCTAGCAAAAAGTTCATGCTTAGATTGTACGTTCATACATAGAAACTTAACAAGTTCAGGGAAAAAATTCAAAATAAAAACATGTTGACTAAACATTGCTAACAATTTAGTTGTCCATACCGAAGCCTTGATCTTTTATTTTATCAAAATAGAGGGCTATAAGATGTTGGCTGACATTTCCCTTCCAAGTCCAATTACAGTATGATAAGATTTGTAGATGCACAATAGAGTTTGTAGACTGCCATGTTAAACAATGTCAATAGGTTGGACATACCCCTCTTTTGTGAATAGAGGTGCCTCTTTTGTCAATTAATTTAAGGTGCTTCGCTACTACAATTTTGGTGCATAGGCAACAAGCCGCAAGGGAAAAAGAAGAGCATGATTGACATCGGTAGTCAAAATGAGCTTTGGACATCAGGTAGCTGCAAAACACATGTTGGTTTTACTTTGTGCTGGCGCGTTCCCCTTCTTGCGTGTTGATCATTATCGGCTTTTGAGTGAATAGTCGTGCCTTGTTCAGTCCCTTGGCACATATATATAGTTTCTCTAGTTGTGGTGCTTACCAAATGTTTGAGATAATGCATAGGACGTGTGATACCTAACCACTTCAGAAAATCTAGAGCAAAAAAGAATTGTAAACTTGTTGTATAAGATTATAAACTTATTTGCTCTAGTCGCCATTCCCTCCGGCGGCGCGGCTCCTCCACCCTCGTTGAAGTGCTCTAGACGTCATCCTGGAACAACAAGGACGACTTGGTAGTCACTGGGATTCCCTGCAGTGGCCAAATCGCGTTGTTCATGATCTCCGCCTCCATCAGCTCCACTTCACCGGAGCAATCAGTCCAGAGGAGGAGGTGTAGCCAGTCCACCTGATCACCGACGTCTTATTCGACCTCCAAAAAATTTCTTTTTGTTTTCTATTCTTCGTCACAGGTTCACTGCTATTACCTCGGTGCAAAAAGTGCCAAAAAAGATCAGTTCGGACTTACTAAATGTCCATATTGTACTCCCTCCGTAAACTAATATAAGAGCGTTTAGAATACTAAAATAGTGATATAAACGCTCTTACATTAGTTTACAGAGAGAGTACATAATATTTACACTGTCTTAAATTTCTGGAAAACAAGCTTCCATACAAAGATGCATGATGCAACAGAGATGGCATATCTGTTTTGCCATGACATGGGTACTAGCAATGCAACAACTTGTAGATGCATGCCTCTGAATGTTCCTAATGGGAGCCTCCTCATTCTTTGAATGTGTGTGTGTCCTCAATAGTATGGTCCTCCTCACCGGATGTTATGCAGTCTGCACCTTTTTAGTGCAAACTTTTAAAAAAGTTTCTTTTTGAACTTCTCATAATTAATATACATGAACTTGATTATCTTTTTGACATGTACTGATATCAGCTTCATTTGATTTTTGTGTGTGTGCTTGTAACACAATCAGTTCACATGTCGAGATACCATAAGTTCAAGTTCACTAGTATTTATAAATATTGGTTTCCAGTACTAGTATTTACAAATTTCTTATAATTTCCACGGGTCGGAGGTCGTATATATTTCTTATTTCTATTGCTACAAGAAGTGATCAAATGCTATAAGGTCGCATGTTATTCTCCAATTAGAAAAATATAAACAATGATGCTACAAGTTCAAGCTTTCCTATGTGTCCTAGCGTGTTCCCCGTTCCTCTTTCCATATAGCGTATTCTGAACATTAGATGCTTTCAAAAAATGTGTCGCGCAAGTTCAAGTATAATTGCTGCAGGAGTTTAAAAATCTGAACAGTTTAAGCTCAACCAGATTTCAAGTACTGTTTCCTTCATAAATTGTTTTTATGTTAGTTTGTTATTATGGACAGTACATGTGCAAATTATTGTGTAGTACATGTGTCCATTGATGTGTTTGAATCCCTTCAGTTCACTTTGATTCCTACAGGTGGTTCAACATGTCGAGCGGTAGCAGCGCTTGCTCCCAATGGTTTCCAGCACAAGGAGGATACAGGGATGCTACATTGTTGGAGGAGTAGTAGCTAGCTGAAGAAAAGGTATTGTCCTGTAGCTTTGGTCTTACCTAGTATGGATAACATTTTTATGGAAAACTTGCTATTTCCCTGGTACGCTAACATGATGTGTTGGAATATCAGTATCCGCACAGCCAGCGGCCTGCTCTGGCCATGCCGCACCACCACTGGCACGTCCACCATGGTTGCTGGCAGCCGTCCAATTTGAGCGCCGATGGGAGTCCTTTGCGTGCTTCAAGGATAGTCTCTCATATCAATCTCTCTCTTTGTTTGCTCCTGCTATTAAAATGTGTAGATGTGTTGCTTTGCTAATTGAGTAGTTAGGAAGATGTGAAAAGAACATGCTCTCTAGGTGTGTGACTATTCCTGTGAGCACAAATGTATTTAAATGTTTATTTTGTGCTTCAGCTTATGCTTTTTGGGCAGTACAAAGACATCTTCAAAAATAAGTACATATGCGGTCTTATAGAACTCTAATAGTTGTTGGATACTATTCCAAATGCCAATGATCATGCAAAACGGTTATTGCTAGAATCTAGATGATATCTAATGTAGTTACCATAGTTTCACCCTATTTTTATGGTTATAATTATTGTTGCATAAGTCTTTAAAAGAAATGTTCGGTAATCATTGCTTGTAGGTATTCATATGAACTTTAAAATAATGGCTTTTATTGTAGGAGGTTCAAAGATTGTCGTGGAGCAAGTTCAAGAGATTAGTTTGGTGAAAATGATGTGATCTTTTGGTCAGGATTTTGCATGATCCATAGCCATCAGGCGAGCAGTTCAAGGCCTACTACCGAGTCGTCCATCGTCTTCTACGCATGAGCTTGTTGTCTCTACACATCTAGCATCAGAGTATCTCCTCCCATTGCCGCACACACATGCCCGCGGTCGAGCTTGTGTTGTTTGTGATTGCTGGTCATGAGTCTTACGTTGTCATTGGACAAATAATTTGTTCTATAACTCTGTACTGACGGGACCTTCAACATATATGGTGTTTAGAATTTGTTATGTAACTCTGTATTGTCGACCTTCAACATATATGGTGTTGTCAGTATTCTGATCTGTTGGCCAAAATGGTGAACATCTAAACATTAGTTTGATTTAATAAAACCAAGAGATTCTACTTTCGGTAAATAGCTGAACCTGGGTGCAACAAAGTTCTACCATTAGACATGGGGATTATCAGTTCATGTGTACTATTTTTTTGTCAGTTTGTGTGTTTTTTGTTTGTCAGGCTGTGTGCAAGTTTGCTTGTAACCGGTTCATGTGTATGTGTGTTGGTAACCATAGTTGTTGCTGCTAGGTACCTATCTGACAGTTGTGTTACTACAGCTGTTGTATGTAACTAGCCCCTCTATTAGGTGAATCTCCTATTTTCTAGATCCCGCATTGTAAAACACAACAAGTTCACAACTAAAAAAATGAAGTTCAACACGATGTCCCAGATAAGTTTTGAGAAAATGCTCAAACAAAAAGAAACCCTATGAAAATGTAAATGGTAAAAGTTTAATTCGTAAAACCAGAGAAGGCCAGAACATATTGCAAAAAAATGTCGAGTTAAAAAACAGAAACACACAAAACATTTTATTATTTAAAAATATGATTCAATTCAATGATATAAATCATGCAAGTTCAGGATTATGTACCGTGAACCATAAGTTACGAGGAAAACCATACAGAAAAAACAGAGTAAAGTCTAGTCTGTGAAAACATGCTTAGTACAAATCCATATGGAGATCCGTTCAAATACTATTTTTTGGAATCTTTCTAAACTACTCAATGAAAAATATATCAGTACAAACGCACATGTAGATCCGTACAAGTACTCTGTTTTTTCTAATGGAAAAATAGCACCACGTGTCTCACCGTATTCCAAATTACTCTTCAACGGTTACGAATTTGAGAAAACGTTCAACACGACTAAGTTTTCCATTTTCGATAGCTTTCCAATGGTATATTATTTGCCCGATTTCGACAAACTTTAAAAAAAATCGCGTTCAAAATCAAATTTAACCGTATTCAAATTCGTTTTTAAGCCGTAAGGAATTAGAAAACATTTCAATATGAAAAAGTTGCGCATTTTCCATAGCATTCCAACGCCGTATCATTTGCGTCAATTCGACAAACCATTTGCGAAAAAACATGAAAATACATTTCGCCTAGAATTTCACCGTTTTCAAATTACTTTTAAATTGTATAGAATTTGAAAAAACAATAGATATATGGAAGATGGGATTTTTACCAGCTTTCCAACGCCATCTTATTTGCTCAATTCTAACAGACTGTTTGAAAATTGAGTCCAAAATATGATTCTCGTTTTCGGTTTTGAAAAAAAAATGGTTTTTTCAAAACTGCTCTTAAACCATGATGATTTTGTGAAAAAATCCTATATATTTATAATGTAGATGTCAAGAGCTTTCCAACGATATATTACACGCCCCATTCCGACGAGAAGACGATCAGTTCAACAAGATGAAAATCATCAGTACAACAAGATGGGAGAGGGTGATCCATCCAAAGTGTAATTCCGTGACGTTGACGTTCAAGTTCTAGAACTGATCCGTACAAACAAAAACGGTGGTCCATTCTACAAAGGAAAAATGGTTTAATTAAAAATATTGATTAGTACAAGTTAAAAACGGTGGTCCGTTCGGAATAAAAGAAATGACATAAATTCAAATTATAAAAGTTCAAGCAAAAAGAAACACCATGCAATTCAAATGGTAAAAGTACAAGTCACAAAATAAGAGAAGTCCAGAATATCATTGTAAAAAATGTTTAGTTCGAAAAAATGAATAAAAACATTTTCTTGTTGGAAAAATATCATTCAGTTCGATGAGACAAACCATGCAAGTACAGGGGCGATGATACGATAACATTCAGTTCAACAATATAAATCATGCAAATTCAGGGCTAGGATACAGTAAACCGTTGAAAATTTACGAGAAAAATATTACCCAAAAAATGGAGCAAAGTCTAGTTAGTGAAAAATACCTTTTTCGGAACCATTTAAATTTACTCTACAAAAAATAGCTCAATACAAATATACACATATATCAGTACGACTACTCTGTTTTTCAAACGAGAAAACAGCAGGATCCGTCATGCCGTATTCAAGATTACTCTTAAACGGTTGCGAAGTAGAGAAAACGTCCAACATGACTAACTTTCGCATTTTCGATAGCTATCTAACAGTATATTATTTGCCTCATTTCGACAAACTTTTTTAAAAAACCGCGTTCAAAACCAATTTGAATCGTATTTGAATTCGTACTTAAACTGTAAGGAATTAGAAAAAACTTTCTATACGCAAAAGTTGCGCATTTTCCATAGCTTTCCAACGCCGTATCATTTGCGTCAATCCGACAAACCGTTTGCAAAAAACAGTGAAAAAACGTTTTGCCCGGAAGTTCACCATTTTTCAAATTACTTTTAAATCATATAGAATTTGAAAAAATAGTAGATATATGGAAGATGCGGATTTTCACAAGCTTTCTAACACCATCTCATTTGCTCAATTCCGACAAACCGTTTGAAAATTAAGTCCAAAATACAATTCGCATTTTCGGTTTTGAAAATAATGGTTTTTCAAAACTGCTCTTAAATCATAATTTTTTTGCAAAAATAAATTATAAGATTGTAATGTGGATGTCAAGAGGTTTCCAACGATATATTACACGCCCCGTTTCGACAAAAAAAATGCAAAAAATTTTGAACTAAAGAAGATGATTTTTAACAGCAAGAGAAAGCATGAGTTCAACCGCTCGAATGTCATCAGTTCAACCGCTTAAATTCATCAGTTCAAGTAGTGTAACAGAATAGCCCAGATGTGTGTGTGTGTGCCTATTCGTCACCCTGAGTGAGGAATAGTTATTCTTCACCCCCTCTATTTTACCATCAATGCATCGTAATTTTACGTTTCGTAAGTTTTGTCTTATTTTCGACGCAAAAAAAGACCGTAATAAAATATATAATCATCGTAAAAAATATTTTTATGTTATGTAAAATTACAAACGTAAAAACATAGTCTAAAATACACATAAACTGCAAAAAATTCTTGTCCTATGACATATATTTTTATTTTCTTATGTCAAATTTTACGTAGTGAATCAATAGGAATGTAACTATTTGAATTCGAAAAGTAATTTAATTATGAAATGATCGTAATATTACCTCGGGTGAAGAATAACTATTCCTCACCCAGGGTGACGAATAGCGTGACCAATATTAGCTGAATAACTATTCTGATAACACTTCCGCATTGCACGCTCAACGCAAGTGCATGTCATTGTTTGACCAAGTGTGCTGCAGTACTCAGGCGAGTGAACTTCTCGTCGCAAAAAAACTGCACGCTTTGTTTTTTCGGTACCTTTTTTGCTCTAATTTTTTAACCGTTTGTCGGAATGAGGCGTGTAATATACCATTGAAAAGCTATGAATTAGGCGCTACTTTGCCATGTTGAACACTTTTCAACATTCCTCATGGTTTAAGAGCAGTTTTGAAAATGGTGCGGTGTATGACGTGTGGCAGCGAGCGTTTTTTCGCGTTTTTTTCTAAACCGCTCGTCGGATTGAGGCAAATGATACATCGTTGAAAAGATATCATCGAGGCGCATCTTTTTCATATGTATTATTTTCTCTAATTCTTTATGGTTTAAGAGCAGTTTCAAATTTACTAAATCGCGGAACTCTGTTTTTTTAAAAAATTCAAATTTTTGGTACTGTTTTCACTCTAGTTTTTGAACCAATTGTCGAAATGAGGTGTTTGATACGCTGTTGGAAGGCTACATACGAGGCGCAACTTTCCTATGTTGAAACGTTTTTGAGATTCCTTATGGTTTTAAGTTAATTTTGAAAATCGTGCGATAAACGACGAGTGGCAGCTGCCGTTTTTCGTAATATTTTTCAAACCGCTCGGCGGAATGATGCAAATGATACATCATCGGAAAGATATCGACGAGGCGCAACTTTTTCATGTAGAACACGCTCTCTAATTCCTTACAGTTTAAGAGCAGTTTTAAAATTACTAAAATGTGGATACTCTGTTTTTTGAGACACCAAAACCGCGTGTGTACTGCATCAGACAAAAGAACGCACTGCTTCGGACATAAAACCACACTGCATCAGATAGTCAAGCGAACTTCATGATTTGTCTTGTCGGGCGTAAATTTTCTCAGATGAACTTTTTGTGAGTTTTTGTTATCATTTTTTATGAAATACAGAAGAACGCACTGCTTCGGACGGAAAACGGCACTGCATCAGAGAGTCAAGCGAACTTCATGATTTTCTTGTCAGGCTTAAATTTTCTTAGATGAGCTTTTGTGAGTTTTTGTTATCATTTTTATGAAATACAAAAGAACGCACTGCTTCGGACGGAAAACTGCACTTCATCAGAGAGTCAAGCGAACTTCATGATTTTCTTGTCAGGCTTAAATTTTCTCAAATGAGCTTTTGTAAGTTTTTGTTGTCATTTTTTTTATGAACGACAAAAGAACGCACTTCTTCAGATGGAAAACCACACTTCAACAGACAGTCAAGTGAACTTCATGATTTTTTTTGTTCGATGTAAATTTTCTCGAACGAGTTTTTGTTTTTTAAAAAAAAAATTATGGACGAGAGTAGACCGCAAAGACGAGTGCAAATGAACCTCGACATACATGGAAGTGAACAACATTACTATTTTTTGTTTAGCTAATTTTTTCACACTTCAACGCTTTGTGCTACTGAACATCATAACTCTCAAAAGTGAACCACATCCGAGGACCAAACGCATTGCATGTGTTGATGTAATCAATTGATTTTTTAAAAACACACGAAACAAATTGCACTTCATACATAGGGTTATGAGTTGCTACACAAATTGAAGTGAATTACTTTTTCCAATCGTCCCATAAACAAAACAAATTGCATCAGAGAAAGAAGTGAACCTCCCGTGGGGATTTCTTTCTCTTTTTTTACAAATTGAACCACCAAGGGGCTGCACTTTTTCCCACTGTTTTTTGTGTGTGATTGTTCTGAGCTGCGTGGGATGAATGTAGTGTACTGCATGTGCCTAAAATTTCTATTACATATCGAACAAACCAGAAGCATCATTACAAATAAACTTCACTTTTTACATAGCGAGCGAACCACAAACAACTGGGCCGCTAGTGTTCATCGAGTGCACTTCCTTTTCTACTAACACCCTCAGGATCTTCCTCCCATTTGGATAATTGCGGCCTGCAAAGAATAAAAAGTGAACCTCGTCCATAGTTGTTTTTATACAAACAGAATAACCACACACCCCACAATGAATTGCAGCGATTTTCATCAAGTTGCTACTTTTTTTTCTTTTTCTAAAATGAGGTTCACCGCGGACGCGGACGAAGCGAGCTGCACTCAAATGAAAGGGGGTCCAAATAAAAATCCAAGCTCTGCAAAACAGCAGAAACAGTCCTGCAAACAACTGCTGCCAAAACTGCACGTCGACGGGCCGCGAGCTGCCCCCGCTATAGATGTAGGCTGCAACATACTCCGGCCGTGTGGACTACACCGCGGATGATGGCGCAAAAGGTGGAGGACTTGCAGTGCGGGCAGGTGTGCACTGCACACGGTAGAGGAGGGCGGGATGGTGTTGAACTCTGGTAGCCAGATAGCGGCGACGCGCAGACGAGTCCCAGATCGGGCCTGGAGTCCCGTTGCTACTCGAGGGACAGGGGTCACGGTGATAGAGAGGAGAGAGTAGCAGGTGGAAAGGGGTCACGGTGGAGCTGTTGCTCACCTGACAAACAACGACTTCAAGGACGTCGGATGCGTGGGTCAGGGCGAGCTCTAGGGAGATGAAGTCGAGGAGTCGTCTCGGGGCACGCTGCTTGTCAGAGAGGAGACTGAGAAGGGGGAAGCCCATGGGAGGCCGCCGGCCATCCCCGGATCTGAGCGGGGCCACGACGAGGACCCAGCCCGATGCTCTATCGGAGAGGAGCTGGAGGGAGGAGCCCGTCGTCAGGTCCAGATCAAGGCAGTAGGCATGTGGTGGAGGAAGAACATGTTGTGTGGGGGCCGGATCCGGTGTCATGGCAGGTCGGCGGCGCACGGGAGGCGGTCGTGGCTTCCGGTAGCGTTGGAGCAAGTTTGGGGGCGCGGGGGGCAGATGAAGGATGAGAGGGGTGCCAGGGGGCGCGGTCGCTCGGGATCTAGCGCCCGAGCCACGCCGGAGCGACGTGCTTGTGGGGATGGGGACGGAGGGTGGTCGCGCATAGGTGTGGGTTGCGGTCGGGAGAGGTGGGTGGGGGCTCGACAGGGGAAGAAGGTGGGTTTGGTGGGATCGGGGTGGGTGCCTGGGGTGGGTATTTACAGTTCAGTGGGGTTCTGGCACGCGCGTGCTAGTTCGGGGTATTCCGATGGCGTGTTAGCGGAATAAGAAATATATACTTAAGAGATTCATCTCATTAACCTATTTATCTAAACATGCAACCTATTCACGTCATTCAATAGGTCCTACATGTACAAATGTTTTCCTCCTCTCTGTAACCTTCCATTAGTAATTTCAACCATGCTGCATGACACGAATTGTAAGTCGAAGACGAACAGAGGGCCTTTCCGCATTCCATCGTCCATCCACTATCCATAGGCCCCTTCGTCTCTCACCTGGGCCCTGTGCTCCATATAACTGACGTGATCTCGACCGTCTCTTTCAAGTATCCCATCGAGCCCTCTCTCCATTGAAAAAAATGAAAACCAATCCTTTCCATGAGGTTGTGGCGGTGATCTCTGCAGGAGGGCGCTCCCCTCGCTTTGAATATCCTACAACCTGCATCCGGTGACTCTTCTGCTCGGGCAGGAACGCAAGTCCGCCTCGCCTCTGACTCCTAGCTCCAGCACGACCACTGATCCGCCTCACCTCCGACGACTGTCAGGCTTCGGCACGAGCACGACTGCCTGTCGGCCTTGCCTCCGGGGGCTCCCCTGGATTCTCTTGGCCTACGGTCCCATTGCCAATGGGCATCGCCTATGGCGTTGACTTGAATTTCGTCCTCCCCTCTACTGTCTCCGTTCCGGCGCACCTGGGAAGGTTAGTTCCTCCAAGATTCCCAAGCTGGACCTCTTTTTGGTAGGGAAGAGAACGACTTGCCTGTGAATACTCACAAAATTTTCGACAGGGAAAAGAACGACATGCCTGGGAACTTTCCTAAATTTTAATCCGCAAACTTGCAGTTCAGCGTTCAAGCTAATGTGGATGAAGGTGGAGGATATTGTGTTGTTTTTGCCTCAATCGGCGTTGACACAGTACGCCCCAGCCCTCAGTGACTGCCGCTGTTGCGTGTGAAGAGGCAGGCTCACCCTCAAGAAGGCACCTCTATGGACTGACACTCAAGTGCCCACACTACTTTACTGAATCACAGTTGATGTAAGCATGTACACTACTTATTGACCTTACTTGAAATCACTCGCATCAATCTGGGTGCAGGGCAGATGTCTTTTTTATATGTGAGTTTTCTTTACTCCAATTATTTCATATGTGCACCCCACGTAATTATGCAAATCAGGCAAGGCCATCGACGATTGATGCTTATACTGCCGACCTCCATGCTTTGAGTTTTGATAAGTTAGCAATGGCCTATTATGTTGTATACAAATTTATCTGAACGCCATTTATTAAAGTCTGCTTGAGTTCCTATCAAGTATTGAAGAAATGTCTCAACTCTCTGACATAATTTCAGAACGCGACGATTTTACTCCCTTCTGTTCACCTGACTCCCGTACCGCAAACCAAACGAACTACGTAGCCACATAGGCAACAGGTGAAAACACCCCACCTCCCACCTTCTTCCTCCCCGTGCAACCCACCCCCACTGCGTAGCGCCCCCTCCATCTACACCTCACCTCCCCCCGCCCTACCTGCATCCAACCCCGGGCGGTGCCCCGCCGCGCCCACCCCCACCCCCACCCCCACCTTTCTCCCCGGCGGCGCGCTGCCACGCCTCAACTCCATCCACCTTTCTCCCCCACCGTGCCCACCCCACCTCCTTGCGGCCCACCACTGCTGCTGCACGCCTCCTGCACAACCACGCCCCGATGTGCCGCCTCCTGCTACCTCCGTCCTCCTTTCCGTATTCAGCCGAGCAGGGCCCCAGCAACCACCACCCCCGCCCAGATCCGTCAGGCGCGCGCCGGAGGTGCCGAGCCGCGGCCGGATCCATGGAGTCGACCCCGAATCCCATCGTCCTCAAGACACGACTGCATCGGGGCCGCATCTTCCATAGGATCCAGAATCTCCCACTTTCCTCTTTCCCGGCTCGTTGCAGTTTAGTGGTTGCACGCTGCGGCGCCGATGCCTGCCCTGTACGCGGCTAGCTCTACACCCTCTTCTTCAACCTACGGGTGGTACTACCACCGTGGGCGTGGGTGCCTAGCCTGCTGCCCCGCATCGGCGCCTCTACGTGCATCTCCGGCCGTCCAACCTCGCGCCTCGACGGCCTCCTACAAGCACGGCTATGTCGACCGCGGAGTTCAGCTGGGCGCTGCAGCTCTCCCTCCTCACCCATGTAGTTCGCCGTCGATGCCCCCTCCACACTGTTGTTCATTTTGGTGGCTATCGACTCTGTCTACAACACAGTGCAATACGTCCAGCAGTGCAGCTCACTTCGTCCGGTGTTTTTTTGTTCAAATGCAGGCCACTTCGTCCACATCGTCAGTGCTTTCGACAGACCACCTGCAGTTCGCCCCCTCCCCTTGGCGGCCCAGCGGCCGCCACGAGCCGGTGACACCCTGCATGCTGCAGTTCTTTTTGGGTTGATGTTGAATTAATCGGTGCTGAAGGCCCGTGCAGTCTGTTGTGGCGCAAGCATGCAGTACGGGCGGCGGCGAGGTAGCTCGTGTAGTTCCTGTACGCGGCGCGTGCGGTTTGTTTGCAGCCCATGTGCACGATGCATGCAGGTCGTGTGTGTGTGTGTGTGTGTCGACGTTCAGTTCGCCGGGAAACTACAGAAGAAAAAGGATCATTTTTTTAAGTTCACTTTCTTCTTGAATGTGTTAGAGAGAAAATGTAAAAAATTATAAAAAAGATGTAGTCCGTTGGTGTAGTGCTTGCAGCTCGCGCGGTTCGTCTGTGAAGTTTTTAGGTATTTTTTATTTGTAAAAAGGTGTCTGGTTAATTTTGTGCTGGTTGGTGCTTCACTTAATGGAGAAAAGAGGAAAAATAATTCCCATCAGAACAAAAACATTAGAGGCACTAACTTGGTAAACAGAAAAAGTGTCTGGTATGTAAATTTTTGAAGCTCACTTTGTAATCTCATGCAGTTTGCTATAAAAACCTTCGTGGTTCATTTGGTAAACAGAAAACAAAAACATCTAAAAAAGCTCGCTTCTATTAGATGTAGTTCACTCGCTCAGGCCATGCGGGCGCTTCACTTTTGGTAGTGTCGCGGCCCGTTTACGGTAGTCTCGAGGTTCACTTTTTATAGGATTGTGGTTCACCAACACTTGACACATGAAGTATACTCCACCTCGTTTGGGAAAATTTACGCCCCGCAAAAAAAAATCATGCAGTGCACTTGCCCGTCTGATGAAGTGCGGGTTTTAGTCTAAAGAAGTGTGGTTTGGTACCTTGTTTGGGAAAATTTACGTCCCACAAAAAAGAAATCATGCAGTGCACTTGCCCGTCTGGTGAAGTGCGGGTTTTAGTCTAAAGAAGTGTGGTTTGCTACCTCGTTTGGGAAAATTTGTCCCACAAAAAAGAAATGATGCAGTGCACTTGTCCGTCTGATGAAGTGCTGCTTTTAGTCGAAAGCAGTGTGTTTTGTTGTCTGATGCAGTACAAACGACGATTTTGGTGTCGCGAAAAAACGGAGTGTCCGCATTTTGGTAAATTCGAAATTCCTCTTAAATCGTAAAGAATTAGAGAGAGTGTTCTACATGAAAAAGTTGCGCCTCATCGATATCTTTCCAACGACGTATCGTTTGATTCATTCCGACCAGCGGTTTGTAAAAAATTCGTGAAAAACGGCTGCTGTCATTCGTCGTCTGCCGCACGATTTTCGAAATTAACTTAAAACCGTAAGAAATCTCAAAAACATTTCAACATATGGAAGTTGCGCCTTGTCCATAGCTTTTGAACGGTATATTACACGCCTCGTTTCGACAAACGGTTAAAAAACTAGAGTAAAAACAGTACCAAATTTTTTAAAAAATTGGAAAAACAGAATTCCGCGATTTAGTAAATTTGAAACCGCTCTTAAACCATAACGAATTAGAGAAAATAATATATATGAAAAGGATGCGCCTCGACGATATCTTTCCAACGGTGTATCATTTGATTCATTTTGACGAGCAGTTTAGAAAAAAATGCAAAAAAACGCTCATTGCCACTCGTCATGAGCCACATCATTTTTGAAACTCCTCTTAAAATATGATGAATCTCGAAATGTGTTCAACATGGCGAAGTTGCGCCTAATACATAGCTTCTCAACGGTATATTACACATGTCGTTCCAATAAACAGTTAAAAAACTAGAGCAAAACAGTACAAAAAAACACGACGTGCTATTTTTTTTGACACGAAGTTCATTAGTCTGTGTATTGCAGTACCTCTGCTACTAAAATTGCAGTGTCATCGCGTTGAGCAAACAGTGCGGAAGTGTTATCAGAATAGTTATTCTGCTAATATTAGCAGAATAGACCGGCCGTATATAGCGCTGACGGGATGCTCCCGAACTCCTCCGAATCGACAGCAAAATAAAAAAAAGGAAAAGACCACCCACGATCCCCTGAACTGCCCACCAGCTTCTCGATCCCATCGCCACCCTGCCCCCAATCGGAGAAGACATCACCGCCCCGCCCCGCCACCAACTAGAGACGCCGCCGCCGCCGCACCGCCACCAACCGGAGACGTCGCCGCCGCCCTGCCCCGCCACCAACTGGAGACGCCGTCGCCGCCCCGCCCCGCCGCCAACCTGCGATGCCGGCGCACATCTTCTGCGGATCCCGGCCAAAGGATGGCGCCTCTGGGCCACCGCCAGCACTCTACGGATGCGCCGCCCCGGCTATGGATCCGGTGAGATCCGACGGCCCCTCCCCGTTCCACCGCCAACACCTGGAGTTCCGTCAAACTGTCCCATGTCGCCCCAATCAAGTGGGCCTCTGTAGCATGTGCTCCCAGTCAGGCACTCCGTCAACATCCAGCCGCCGCTGTGGTGGCGCACTGCCCTGCTTGGCTGGGCGTCATGGATCCTGGATGCAGCTCGCTGGCCTCCCCATCCGCCTCCTCCCGCTGGAGCTCCAACGCCATGCCGTTCGTCGCCGCCACATCACAGCGTTCAAATCTGCCGTGCCTGGATCACGCTGCAACAACCCTAAAAGTACAGCTCCTCGCTCCCGGAAGCAAGCGCGGCTGCTGGCACAAACAGAGGTGAATTACTTCTTGTTCGTTAGAAACTGATGTATTATTCTTCGCTCTATATTCATCTTGAACTATTGTGTACTTGATATCAAGGGAGTGAAAAACATAGCAAGGTAGAGCATGTGGCTGTTTGATCAACTGTTAATTCTTCATGGCCATATGCTTGGTCACTAGCTAGTAGTGGTCCAGTTATGTTTGGAATTCATATACAACCGTTTGTCTTATTTCCCTCTCCAATTTCAGGTTAAGAAGATGAGTTTTTGATGTCTCAATCAAAAAATGTGCACTTGCACTGGAAATACAGGGGACTGGTGATTTGTGGAACTTGAGCTACAGAGAATTGAGGTACTACTTTGTTTCTTGGATGGTTACTGAAAACTCAACCTGCATTGCAAAAATTAGGTACCAGAAATGATGAAATTGGTTTTGTTAGAGCAATTATGCAAAAGCAAACTTTCATTCATGTTCCTAAATGACATACCTTAATTTATCCAATCTTTCTTTGCTAACATCATTACTTTCTCTTCGTGGCATCCCCCAAACGACGCTGCCCCGTCCGTCACCGCTACAAGAAACCCTGCGATTGCAACGACCGTGGCCATGAGATGCGGTGCTACATGTTAGGTTAATTTTTCTCGATGAGGCATTCCTTTCTTGTTGTCTGTTTGGTTTGTGAACTTTTGCTACTACTGATAGGGAATAGAACATCCTCTGAACTTCTATATTTTTGCTGCAGGTGCATGGTATGGCTGCCACCGTCCGCTGCTAGCTACAACTGCCTCTGCAGTCCGCTGCTAATTGCCGCTGTTAGTTGCCGCTGCTAGTTGCCGTTGCAATCCACCGCTAGCTCATGCGGGGAGGTGGTGCTCCTCCTGCAACTCCTTCCTTGAGCACAGCCAGTCTCTAGACGCCTCCAATAGCCGCAACCCGCCAGATCTGACGGATACTCACGCGTGGGAGTGGTGTTACTCCGGCAGCTCCATCATCCTCGAGCAAAGCGCGTAGATGATGGCCTCCTTCCTCTCATTCCCTCTTCCATTTGTCGAGCACAACATTGGCGAGCTTCTCGACCGGCGAGTTCTACTGCCGCTGATGCTGCTATTAATCACCATCTCGTGGCTGTAGAGCATCCATGGCAGGTCGACTAAAATTGACATGGCAGGTCAAGTAATAATGGCAGCGACAACACAGCTGCAAGTGGCTAGAAATGCATGGTGAGAATTGAAAGTCTGAGCCTAAGAGAGTTTTCGGAGCACATGTTTCTGTTTGCTACAAAAACACAAAATAGTTGGCCATGTGTGTTGCCCATATGCCCATGAGACTAAAAAATGTTTTCATTTCATGTCAGCCCAAAAATAAGTTGTGGATGTGTTGTGCGTGTGCGTATGCGCGCGGATTACACTGAATTAAAAAACCACTTTTTGTCATGCTTGTTTTCCATATTAGTTTTATAGTGTTAGTTTTTTGTGTTCATGGAGTACAGAAATAGGAAGTTCAATTTTGAGAAAGCAACGACTTCAACCAATATGGAAACACTAAAAAACATTGAATACAATATTCTTTTAGCGAGGTTCAAATTTGAAAGACATGATAAAAAAGTATTCTCTGCTCTTTACAATAAAAAAGGTATCATGTGCTGGTTTGTTTCTCCAACTAGTTTCTCTCACACGCAAGAAATTATGTAGGAGCTTTCCTTCATGAAATTGTTACCAAAAAGTAGCGCATAGAAGTTCAAAATTAAAAAGCAACAAAGAGAGCATTTCTTGAAGACAAAAAATGTCGATGCGAAGTTCATATTCTCTGTCTCAGATAGTTCAAAATGTTCGCTTATGGCAAAACATACACATTGGGTATCCAAAAATAAAAAAATAGGAGAACACATAAAAAAACTATGAAGTCCAAATTTTAAAATAGGTAAGTCTGAAGTTTATTAAAGAAATAAAAACAACTTATCACCGTTTCAAATAAAATAAAATAAAATAGTTCATGTTTAAATAGCAAAGCGTACTACACGGTGTGCATTTTGAAGCTCAAATTTTCCTCGTTATAAAAGAATGGAAACAAGAAGTTCAAAAATTAAATAAACAAGAAGTTCAACTTTTAAACATAGAGCACTTCAAAAATTTCGTAAAAAAGATTAAGAAATAAAACCAGGAAGTCCATATTAAAAAGAGGAGAAGTTTGATGATTATAGAAAACTTAGAGTTTCCTCATTATTAATGAATGAAAACAAGAAGTTCAAAAATAAAATAACAAGAATTGCCTCATCCGCCTTTCCGGTGCGCCCCCCCGCCTCCTCCGGCGCCAGGCCGCCCCCGCCTCCTTCAGCACGTGGCCGCCCTCACCTCCCCCAGCAGCTACCCAGGGATCTGGCTACCCCAGCGAGGAGAGCTCCCGCGGACTACACCAGCGATGCATGCCCCTTTGCCCGCGCTCTTGTCTCCTCCATCCCCAACGAAGCCCGCCCCTCTATCTCGTTGCGAAGTAGAGTGGTTCAATGTCGATAAAAAACTCACATATTTTCGTGTAATCGAGAGAAGTTCAGATTGATAACTGCCAGAAGTTCACGTACTACACGGTGTGCTTTTGTATGAAAAAAGAATGAAAAAGCAAAGGCTAAAAGTTTTGTTGCTAGAAGTTCAAGTGCTCGGCCCAAGAAATTCAAAAATTCTTGTGAGAGAGGTTGAACAAAAATACATGACAGAAGTTCAAGGTGAAATCAGCGGGAACTTCAACTACTACACGGAATGCATTTCACGTAAGAAAATATGAATAGAAAACAAAGAGCTTAAAAGGTTTGTTGCAAGAAGTTCACGTGCTCCTCCCGATGAAGTTTAAGATCTCTAGTGTGAGACGTCCAACCTTCTGTTACATGTAAAAAACAGGCAAAAAACAATGTTGTTTTTGCCATATTTAAAACTGCTCTTAAGCGACAAAATTTTGTAACGTGTGTCTATATGAAAAATATGCTCATATTCATAAGCTTTCGAACGGTATATTCCGATGAATGGTCTAAAAGTTTTATGTATACAGTTAAAAACACATTTTTAAGCATTTAAAAAATATTTTGAACCGTCGCGAGTATGAAAAACTGAACGACACGAAAAAGTTGCGTGTTTTCAACAGCTTTTCATCGGTATATCATTTGCTCAATTCTGGTAAGTGGTTTGGGAGTTACGGGCAAAAAACATCATCTCAGAAACAGAGTGAAGTTCAAACAGACATGCCTGAGAAGTTCAACTATTTCACGCAGTGCATTTCCATTCGCGATGAAGCCAGAAATCATGATCTCGTCATTTTCTAATTTACTTCAAAAACGACAGGAATATCATTTGTGTAAGTTCAAGTCCTCAGTCGGAGAAAGTTAAAAAAATTATTGTGAAAAAGGTTTGTACAAAAAGGAATATCATCTATATAACACTGACCAATGGATGAGAAAATTACAAATGAGAATACGTCACAGAAGTTCAATGTCAAAACAACAAGAAGTTCAACTACTATACTTAATGAATTTTAGATGAAAAACTTTTAAAACCGCCGCGAGTATGAAAAAATGACCAACATGGGAAAATTGCGTGTTTATAGTAGCTTTCCGTAGGTATATCACTTGCTCAATTCCGGTAAGTGGATGGAGAGGTACGAGCAAAAAAGCACGTGAAAAACATAGTGAAGTTCAAGTAGACATGCCGAGAAGTTCAAGTTCTTTACGTGGTGCATTTTTGAAAAATCTGTTTCGCAATAAAGGCATAACGAATGATCTTGCCATTTTCGAAGTTACTTGAAAACGGCTAGGAATCACAGAAAACGATCAACATGAAAATGTTTCGCATTTTCCTTAGCTTTTCAACAGTATATTATTTGCACCATTTTGATAAAGTTTGTAGAAATTACGGCAAAAATACGTTTTTAGCCATTTTTAAAATTGACTTAAAACAGTAAGGAATTGGGAGAAGCAATATATACCAAAACGTTTCGCATTTCCTCAAGCTATCCAACGCCGTATCATTTGCTGCATTCGGATGTACGGTTAAAAAAATAGATCGAAAATACGAACTCGGTGAAACTTGTGTTGTTTTCTAAATTAATATTAAACTATTCAAAATTAGAAAAAACTTTCTACATGAAAAAGTAGCGCATTTTCATAAGCTTTCCAATGCCATATCATGTGCCTCAATTGGATTAGCCGTTTAGAAATGACATCAAAAATACGAACTCGGCTGTTCGGTTTGCGAAAGTTTACGATTTTCCAAATTACTCTTTAACCGTGGGGAATTAGAGAAAACTTTCAACATGTGGAAGGAGCGGTTTCGCAGCAGCTTTCCAAGGCCATATTATTTGCCTCATTCCGATAAACGGTTTAGAAATGTGATCGAAAATACGATTCACATTTTTTGTATGAAGAAAAACGGTTTTCAAAACTGCTCTTAAACCGCTTACATTTACTAAAAAATTAACTTGGGTCATGATACTGGTGTCCATAGCTTTCCAACGGTATATCGCAAGCTCCGTTTGGGCAATGTTGGCGGAAGTTCAACCTAGCACTGCGAGAAGTTCAGGTCGAACAACTCAGGCAATAAAATTGCGAAAAACGCAATTTCATCACGACCCGAGAACAAAATCCGCCAACGAGCGAGATTCCTATTTAAAACCGGTATTTAGTTGCTAAAAACGTTTCTAGATTACACTAACATCATATAGAACACGACTAACCAGAATAATTCGCGGGGAAGCCACGGTTGCGAAGATAGCCCGAAGGTCGGGTTCATACATGTTGCCTTAGTGCCTTCGGAGCACAATGACAATTGGGAGTGGTTCATGGGGGCAGTAGCGGGTAATGGTATTCTCCTTTGGGATCTATGACCTGGTCGAGCAAAAATCCCGCTTTTTCCTCTTGAATTGCTAGTATGCGCTCCGTTGGTATGAGCTGCCCCTGCACGTCTATGAACTATTAAGAAGGAGATCAATATGCATGTGTATTACGTGTGTGACTAGATATCAATAATCATGTAAATACTGTGAATAGTGTTCTGGCAAACGTACGCATTCCTGTCTATCAGATTTGCTCCTTTCGAACACCATCATGCGAATGTTCTCGCAAACGTAGTATGCACACAGATCAGTCCCCGACGCCTGCTTCAGGGCCTTTATGAGAATGGAATTTAATCAGATAATAATTAATCAAGCATGAAAATTAATTAATCGTAGTGAAACAAGAATTAAAGAGATGGTAGCTAGCTAGTACTACTTAATTACTTACCTTGGGTCGAAACCAAAACAGCTTTTCTCGCCATTTGCCTGGAGTTACCTTGATGAACTTTCCCCAAGCCATGTCTGCCGGCAAAGAAAATGAATAAAGGGGTTATTAAATAGTTGATATCAGGAAATGCCGAACTAAAAAGGCCGAGATATAGTTAATAATGATTGAAATTACCTGTCGACTATTCCCTTCAAGATGGTGAAGTCACTTTCTTTTTTAAGTAGTGAGTCCAGTACTTCAACTGTTCCTTCTTCAACTTTAATGATTAACAAGATCCAGTGATATCTACATGCGCACACGTTTGCATTTCTTAATTAAGGGGGCATGTGCATAACACTAATCAACTACCTTGAACCCTATACACTTAATTATGAACATCTAGCTAGCTAGTAAGCAAAAAACAAAATTTGTAGTACAAAACAGTGTGACTCACTTGAAGTTGTAAGGAAGTAGTATATCTTCATTGGTATTGAGGTGCTTGAAGAACTCTAGCATGTTTTTCTCTACATCTGCTTTATACCATTTGTATTTCCATGTGTCTTCATTAACAGAATTTGAGTCAATGAACCCAAAGCCATAGTGTCCGGCTTTTTTCATTTCATACATCTTCATCCTGCATAATACCACATAAAAAAATATAGTGAGGATAATTACAGGTAATGATCAATCAATGAGCACTACAGCTAGCTTGAGACTTAAATTACAGAAAGAAATCACTTACAGACAATAGCAACTGATGATAGATTTGTCGAGTGCATCTTGATTGAATAACTAAAATAGTTCTGAATACTCAACGGAGATAGCTAGCCCATGGAAGTAATGCTCCTCCTTGACATTCACCAAGAGGGACTCTCAATTGGAACTCTTGGTAATTTTCATGTACCTATCATGCAATTCATACATTCTTGTTGGGAGTTTCTTGACCTCCTCGGGCTCGAACAAAGGTTTGCCGCGGACATATTTCCGTTTTATGTCCTCCTCTCTAAGCGGAGACATGGGCTCAATCTCGAGGAGTTGTCCAATAGTGATACCGAGCATTTTAGCCTGGCTTCTATGCTCGTCGGTTATTACCAGCTGATTGCCCAGCTGGGGAATGGTTTGCCCACATGGGGCGCCGGTACTCTCATGTGTTGGCACAACAAGCAGGGGGATCGATTGCGCCGCCTGTTCTCCCAACTGGGGAACGGTTTTCCCGCATTTTTTGCCAGCTGCTTGGCTCGATCTCGAGCTTGACTCTTTCTGTAGTCGTACTCGATGTGCCTTCCTGACTTGGCGCTCATAGTCTGAGTCAACAAGCTCGGGAGCTGGTGCTCTAGCCATACGAATAAAGTGGTCAATCTTTTCCTCAGGCACTTTCTCCCTTGGCGGTGGTGCCGGTTTTGGTCCAAAATGGGCGTCCACTTGGGCCTTCACTATGGCTATGATTTGCTCCTTGTTCATGTCATAAGGCCTCAGAGGAACATGAGTGAGGCTTGGACCATATTGAAATCGCTTGCCTCCGCCTGTACCTCCTATACTACCTCGACTCATACCGTTACGCACCATAGATGCGGAGGCTCTCTTCCATGATTGTTGAGGAGGCGGAGACGGCTGACGTGGCTGAGTTGGAGCAGGAGGAGTGGCCTGACGCTGTGCCGGACTTGAAGGAGGAGGAGGGGCCTAACGCGGTGTCGGACTTAAAGCAGGAGGAGTGCCCTGACACTGTGCCGGACTTGAAGCAGGAGGAATGGCCTGACGCTGTGCCGGACTTGGAGGAGGAGGAGTGGCCTGACGCGTTGGTGGACTTGGAGGAGCGGGAGTCTCCTAATGCGGTGGCGGACTTCGAGGAGGAGTCGGCTAACGCGGCGTCAGTGTCCTTGGAAAGATGATGCAATCCTTTCTCCATAGGATGATACGATGTTTGGCCTCTCCCAGTGTGTGCTCCTCATCACCTCCAGGAATGTCAAGCTCTAGCCCCGAATATTGGTCCACCACTTCATCAACCTGGACACGAGCATAGCCAGCTAGAATCGGGTTGCAATGGAAGATTGCTTCGGGGGAATTTGCATAAGCAATGGAAGGTTGCTTTGGGGGAACGAGCATAGCCAGGAATTTTCATAAACTTGAATGCCTAGCATATTAGGATTAATTTCCCCGTTTAAGTAAATTACCATGCTGTTTAAGACTCTCAGAATAATATAAGTGAAGCATGAGATAATAATAGTTTCTATAAAACAAATCCACCACCGTGCTCTAAAAGATATAAGTGAAGCACTAGAGCAAAAGCTATATAACTCAAAAGATATAAGTGAAGCACATAGAGTATTCTAATAATTTTCGAATCATGTGTGTTTCTCTCAAAAGGTGTGTAAAGCAAGGATGATTGTGGCAAACTAACAAATAAAGACTCAAATAATACAAGACGCTCCAAGCAAAACACATATCATGTGCTTTATAAAAATATAGCTCCAAGTAAAGTTAGCGATGGAAGTAGACGAAAGAGGGGATGCCTTCCGGGGCATCCCCAAGCTTTGGCTTTTAGGTGTCCTTAGATTATCTTGGGGTGCCATGGGCATCCCCAATCTTAGGCTCTTGCCACTCCTTGTTCCATGATCCATCAAATCTTTACCCAAAACTTGAAAACTTCACAACACAAAACTCAAAGTAGAAAATCTCGTGAGCTTTGTTAGCGAAAGAAAACAAAACACCACTTCAAGGTACTGTAATGAACTCATTATTTATTTATATTGGTGTTAAACCTACTGTATTCCAACTTCTCTATGGTTTATAAACTATTTACTGGCCATAGATTCATCAAAATAAGCAAACAACACACGAAAAATAGAATCTGTCAAAAACAGAACAGTCTGTAGTAATCTATAGCTAACGCAAACTTCTGGAACCCCAAAAATTCTAAAATAAATTGATGGACGTGAGGATTTATCTATTAATCATATTCAAAAATAATTAACTAATTAGACCTTTCCAAATAAAAATGGCAGCAATTCTCGTGAGCGCCAAAGTTTCTGTTTTTTACAGCAAGATTAAAAAGACTTTCCCCAAGTCTTCCCAACGGTTCTACTTGGCACAGACAGAACTTAAACACAAAAAAAACACAAACAAAACAGAGGCTACATAAATTATTTATTACTAAACAGGAGCAAAAATCAAGGAATAAAAATAAAATTGGGTTGCCTCCCAACAAGCGCTATCGTTTAACGCCCCTAGCTAGGCATGAAAGCGAGGATAGATCTAGGTATTGCCATCTTTGGTAGGCAATCCATAAGTGCTCTCATAATAGATTCATATGGTAATTTAATTTTCTTTCTAGGGAAGTGTTGCATACCCTTCCTTAATGGAAATTGGAATCTAATATTCCCTTCCATCATATCAATAATTGCACCAATCGTTCTAAGGAAAGGTCTACCAAGAATAATAAGACATGAAGGATTGCAATCTATATCAAGAACAATAAAATCTACGGGCACATAATTCCTATTTGCAACAGTAAGAACATCATTAATTCTTCCCATAGGTTTCTTAATAGTGGAATCCACAAGGTGCAAGTTTAAAGAGCAATCATCAAAATCACGGAAACCTAGCAAATCACACAAAGTCTTTGGAATCGTGGAAACACTAGCATCAAAATCACACAAAGCATAGCATTCATGATCTTTAATTTTAATTTTAATAGTAGGTTCCCACTCATCATAAAGTTTTCTAGGGATAAAAACTTCCAACACAAGTTTTTCTTCATAAGATTGCATCAAAGCATCAACGATATGTTTAGTAAAAGCTTTATTTTGACTATAAGCATGAGGAGAACTTAGCATGGATTGCAACAAGGAAATACAATCTATCAAAGAGAAATTATCATAATTAAATTCCTTGAAATCCAAAATAGCAGGTTCATTGATATTTAAAGTTTTGACCTCTTCAATCCCACTTTTAACAATTTTAGCATCAAGATCTAAAGACTCTGAATTTTTGGAACGCCTTCTAGGTAAAGGTGGTTCATATTCAGTCCCATCATTATCAAGATTCATATTGCAAAACAAAGATTTAATACGGGACACATCAATAACTTTTAGATCTTCATCTTTATTTTCATGGAAACTAGAAGAACACGCTCTCATAAAACAATCTTTCTTAGCATGCATCCTAGTGGTTCTTTCTTTGCACTCATCAATGGAAATTCTCATGGCTTTGAGAGACTCATTGATGAAGGAAATATGCCCTAGAGGCAATAATAAAGTTATTATTTATTTCCTTATATCATGATAAATGTTTATTATTCATGCTAGAATTGTATTAACCGGAAACATAATACATGTGTGAATACATAGACAAACAGAGTGTCACTAGTATGCCTCTACTTGACTAGCTCGTTAATCAAAGATGGTTATGTTTCCTAACCATGGACAAAGAGTTGTTATTTGATTAATGGGATCACATCATTAGGTGAATGATCTGATTGACATGACCCATTCCATTAGCTTAGCACCCGATCGTTTAGTATGTTGCTATTGCTTTCTTCATGACTTATACATGTTCCTATGACTATGAGATTATGCAACTCCCGTTTGCCGGAGGAACACTTTGTGTGCTACCAAATGTCACAACGTAACTGGGTGATTATAAAGGTGCTCTACAGGTGTCTCCAAAGGTACATGTTGGGTTGGCATATTTCGAGATTAGGATTTGTCACTCCGATTGTCGGAGAGGTATCTCTGGGCCCTCTCGGTAATGCACATCACATAAGCCTTGCAAGCATTGCAACTAATGAGTTAGTTGTGAGATGATGTATTATGGAACGAGTAAAGAGACTTGCCGGTAACGAGATTGAACTAGGTATTGAGATACCGACGATCGAATCTCGGGCAAGTAACATACCGATGACAAAGGGAACAACGTATGTTGTTATGCGGTCTGACCGATAAAGATCTTCGTAGAATACGTAGGAACCAATATGAGCATCCAGGTTCCGCTATTGGTTATTGACCGGAGACGTGTCTCGGTCATGCCTACATTGTTCTCGAACCGTAGGGTCCGCACGCTTAACGTTACGATGACAGTTTCATTATGAGTTTACGTATTTTGATGTACCGAAGGTTGTTCAGAGTCCTAGATGTGATCATGGACATGACGAGGAGTCTCGAAATGGTCGAGACATAAAGATCGATATATTGGAAGCCTATATTTGGATATCGGAATCGTTCTGGGTGAAATCGGGATTTTACCGGAGTACCGGGGGGTTACCGGAACCCCCCCGGGGGTTATTGGGCCTACATGGGCCCTAAGGGAGAAGAGGAAAGGAGGCAAGAGGTGGCCGCGCGCCCCTCCCCTCCCTACTCCGAATAGGACAAGGAGAGGGGGGCGGCGCCCCCCCTTTCCTTTCCCTCTTCCTCCTCTTTCCCACTTCTCCTTCTCCAACTAGGAAAGAAGGGAGGCAGTAGGACTCCTCCTTGGTGCGCCCTCCTTGGCCGGCCGCCCCCTCCCCTTGGCTCCTTTATATACGGGGGCAAGGGGGCACCCTAGAACACACAAGTTGATCTTCATGATCGTTCCTTAGCCGTGTGTGGTGCCCCCCTCCACCATATTCCACCTCGGTCATATTGTAGCGGTGCTTAGGCGAAGCCCTGCGACGGTTGAACATCAAGATCGTAACCACGCCGTCGTGCTGACGAAACTCCTCCCTGAAGCTTTGCTGGATCGGAGCCCGGGGAGCGTCATCGAGCTAAACGTGTGCCAAGAACTTGGAGGTGCCGGAGTAACGGTGCTTGGATCGGTTGGACCGGGAAGACGTACGACTACTTCCTCTACGTTGCGTCAACGCTTCCGCTTTGGTCTACGAGGGTACGTAGACAACACTCTCCCCTCTCGTTGCTATGCATCATCATGATCTTGCGTGTGCGTCGGAATTTTTTTGAAATTACTACGTTCCCCAACAGCGGTATCAGAGCCTAGGTTTTATGGTTTGATGTTATATGCACGAGTAGAACACAAGTGAGTTGTGGGCGATATAAGTCATACTGCTTACCAGCATGTCATACTTTGGTTCGGCGGTATTGTTGGATGAAGCGGCCCGGACTGACATTACGCGTACGCTTACGCGAGACTTGTTCTACCGCCGTGCTTTGCACACAGGTGGATGGCGGGTGTCAGTTTCTCCAACTTTAGTTGAACCGAGTATGGCTACGCCCGGTCCTTGCGAAGGTTAAAACAACACCAACTTAACAAACTATCGTTGTGGTTTTGATGCGTAGGTGAGATTGGTTCTTGCTTAAGCCCGTAGCAGCCACGTAAAACTTGCAACAAACAAAGTAGAGGACGTCTAACTTGTTTTTGCAGGGCATGTTGTGATGTGATATGGTCAAGGCATGATGCTAAATTTTATTGTATGAGATGATCATGTTTTGTAACCAAGTTATCGGCAACTGGCAGGAGCCATATGGTTGTCGCTTTATTGTATGCAATGCAATCGCCCTGTAATGCTTTACTTTATCACTAAGCGGTAGCGATAGTCGTAGAAGCATAAGATTGGCGAGACGACAACGATGCTACGATGGAGATCAAGGTGTCGCGCCGGTGACGATGGTGATCATGACGGTGCTTCGGAGATGGAGATCACAAGCACAAGATGATGATGGCCATATCATATCACTTATATTGATTGCATGTGATGTTTATCTTTTATGCATCTTATCTTGCTTTGATTGACGGTAGCATTATAAGATGATCTCTCACTAAATTTCAAGATAAAAAGTGTTCTCCCTGAGTATGCACCGTTGCCAAAGTTCGTCGTGCCCAGACACCACGTGATGATCGGGTGTGATAAGCTCTACGTCCATCTACAGCGGGTGCAAGCCAGTTTTGCACACGCAAAATACTCAGGTTAAACTTGACGAGCCTAGCATATGCAGATATGGCCTCGGAACACTGAGACCGAAAGGTCGAGCGTGAATCATATAGTAGATATGATCAACATAGAGATGTTCACCATTGAAAACTACTCCATTTCACGTGATGATCGGTTATGGTTTAGTTGATTTGGATCACGTGATCACTTAGATGATTAGGGATGTCTATCTAAGTGGGAGTTCTTAAGTAATATGATTAATTGAACTTAAATTTATCATGAACTTAGTCCCTGATAGTATCTTGCTTGTTTATGTTGATTGTAGATAGATGGCCCGTGCTGTTGTTCCGTTGAATTTTAATGCGTTCCTTGAGAAAGCAAAGTTGAAAGATGATGGTAGCAATTACACGGACTGGGTCCATAACTTGAGGATTATCCTCATTGCTGCACAGAAGAGTTACGTCCTGGAAGCACCGCTGGGTGCCAGGCCTACTGCTGATGCAACTGACGACGTTAAGAACGTCTGGCAGAGCAAAGCCGATGACTACTCAATAGTTCAATGTGCCATGCTTTACGGCTTAGAACCGGGACTTCAACGACGTTTTGAATGTCATGGGACATATGAGATGTTCGAGGAGTTGAAGTTAATATTCCAGCAGAATGCCCGGATTGAGAGATATGAAGTCTCCAATAAATTCTATAGCTGCAAGATGGAGGAGAATAGTTCTGTCAGTGAGCATATACTCAAGATGTCTGGGTATTGTAATCACTTGATTCAACTGGGAGTTAATCTTCCGGATGATAGCGTCATTGACAGAATTCTCCAATCACTTCCACCAAGCTACAAGAGCTTCGTGATGAACTATAATATGCAAGGGATGGATAAGACAATTCCCGAGCTCTTCGCAATGCTAAAGGCTGTGGAGGTAGAAATCAAGAAGGAGCATCAAGTGTTGATGGTCAACAAGACCACTAGTTTCAAGAAAAAGGGCAAAGGGAAGAAGAAGGGGAACTTCAAGAAGAACAGCAAGCAAGTTGCTGCTCAGGAGAAGAAACCCAAGTCTAGACCTAAGCCTGAAACTGAGTGCTTCTACTACAAGCAGACTGGTCACTGGAAGCGGAACTTCCCCAAGTATTTGGCGGACAAGAAGGATGGCAAGGTGAACAAAGGTATATGTGATATACATGTTATTGATGTGTACCTTACTAGAGCTCGCAGTAACACCTGGGTATTTGATACTGGTTCTGTTGCTAATATTTACAACTCGAAATAGGGACTACGGATTAAGCGAACACTGGCAAAGGACGAGGTGACGATGCGCGTGGGAAATGGTTCCAAAGTCGATGTGATCGCGGTCGGCACGCTACCTCTACATCTACCTTTAGGATTAGTATTAGACCTAAATAATTGTTATTTGGTGCTAGCATTGAGCATGAACATTATATCTGGATCTTGTTTGATGCGAGACGGTTATTCATTTAAATCAGAGAATAATGGTTGTTCTATTTATATGAGTAATATCTTTTATGGTCATGCACCCTTGAAGAGTGGTCTATTTTTGATGAATCTCGATAGTAGTGATACACATATTCATAATGTTGAAGCCAAAAGATGCAGAGTTGATAATGATAGTGCAACTTATTTGTGGCACTGCCGTTTAGGTCATATCGGTGTAAAGCGCATGAAGAAACTCCATACTGATGGACTTTTGGAACCACTTGATTATGAATCACTTGGTACTTGCGAACCGTGCCTCATGGGCAAGATGACTAAAACGCCGTTCTCCGATACTATGGAGAGAGCAACAGATTTGTTGGAAATCATACATACAGATGTATGTGGTCCGATGAATGTTGAGGCTCGTGGCGGATATCGTTATTTTCTCACCTTCACAGATGATTTAAGCAGATATGGGTATATCTACTTAATGAAGCATAAGTCTGAAACATTTGAAAAGTTCAAAGAATTTCAGAGTGAAGTTGAAAATCATTGTAACAAGAAAATAAAGTTTCTACAATCTGATCGTGGAGGAGAATATTTGAGTTACGAGTTTGGTCTACATTTGAAACAATGCGGAATAGTTTCGCAGCTCACGCCACCCGGAACACCACAACGTAATGGTGTGTACGAACGTCGTAATCGTACTTTACTTGATATGGTGCGATCTATGATGTCTCTTACAGATTTACCGCTATCGTTTTGGGGTTATGCTTTAGAGACGGCCGCATTCATGTTAAATAGGGCACCATCAAAATCCGTTGAGACGACGCCTTATGAACTATGGTTTGGCAAGAAACCAAAGTTGTCGTTTCTTAAAGTTTGGGGCTGTGATGCTTATGTGAAAAAGCTTCAACCTGATAAGCTTGAACCCAAATCGGAGAAATGTGTCTTCATAGGATACCCAAAGGAGACTGTTGGGTACACCTTCTATCACAGATCCGAAGGCAAGACATTCGTTGCTAAAAATGGATCCTTTCTAGAGAAGGAGTTTCTCTCGAAAGAAGTGAGTGGGAGGAAAGTAGAACTTGATGAGGTAACTATACCTGTTCCCTTATTGGAAAGTAGTACATCACAGAAACCGGTTTCTGTGACACCTAAACCAATTAGTGAGGAAGTTAATGATGATGATCATAGAACTTCAGATCAAGTTGCTACTGAACCTCGTAGATCAAATAGAGTAAGATCCGCACCAGAGTGGTACGGTAATCCTGTTCCGGAAGTCATGCTACTAGATCATGATGAACGTACGAACTATGAAGAAGCGATGGTGAGCCCAGATTCCGCGAAATGGCTTGAAGCCATGAAATCTGAGATGGGATCCATGTATGAGAACAAAGTGTGGACTTTGGTTGACTTGCCCGATGATCGGCAAGCAATTGAGAATAAATGGATCTTCAAGAAGAAGAATGACGCTGACGGTAATGTTACTGTCTACAAAGCTCGACTTGTTGCAAAAGGTTTTCGACAAGTTCAAGGGATTGACTACGATGAGACCTTCTCACCCGTAGCGATGCTTAAGTCTGTCCGAATCATGTTAGCAATTGCCTCATTTTATGATTATGAAATTTGGCAAATGAATGTCAAAACTGCATTCCTGAATGGATTTCTGGAAGAAGAGTTGTATATGATGCAACCAGAAGGTTTTGTCGATCCAAAGGGAGCTAACAAAGTGTGCAAGCTCCAGCGATCCATTTATGGACTGGTGCAAGCCTCTCGGAGTTGGAATAAACGCTTTGATAGTGTGATCAAAAAATTTGGTTTTATACAGACTTTTGGAGAATCCTGTATTTACAAGAAAGTGAGTGGGAGCTCTGTAGCATTTCTGATATTATATGTGGATGACATATTACTAATTGGAAATGATATAGAATTTCTGGATAGCATAAAGGGATACTTGAATAAGAGTTTTTCAATGAAAGACCTCGGTGAAGCTGCTTACATATTAGGCATTAAGATCTATAGAGATAGATCAAGACGCTTAATTGACTTTCACAAAGCACATACCTTGACAAAGTTTTGAAGAAGTTCAAAATGGATCAAGCAAGAAAGGGTTCTTGCATGTGTTACAAGGTGTGAAGTTGAGTAAGACTCAATGCCCGACCACTGCAGAAGATAGAGAGAAAATGAAAGATGTTCCCTATGCTTCAGCCATAGGCTCTATCATGTATGCAATGCTGTGTACCAGACCTGATGTGTGCCTTGCTATAAGTCTAGCAGGGAGGTACCAAAGTAATCCAGGAGTGGATCACTGGACAACGGTCAAGAACATCCTGAAATACCTGAAAAGGACTAAGGATATGTTTCTCATTTATGGAGGTGAAAAAGAGCTCATCGTAAATGGTTACATTGATGCAAGCTTTGACACTGATCCGGACGATTCTAAATCGCAAACCGGATACGTGTTTACATTAAACGGTGGAGCTGTCGGTTGGTGCAATTCTAAACAAAGCGTCGTGGCGGTATCTACGTGTGAAGCGGAATACATAGCTGCTTCAGAAGCAGCAAATGAAGGAGTCTGGATGAAGGAGTTCATATCCGATCTAGGTGTCATACCTAGTGCATCGGGTCCAATGAAAATCTTTTGTGACAATACTGGTGCAATTGCCTTGGCAAAGGAATCCAGATTTCACAAGAAAACCAAGCACATCAAGAGACGCTTCAATTCCATCCGGGATCTAGTCCAGGTGGGAGACATAGAGATTTGCAAGATACATACGGATCTGAATGTAGCAGACCCGTTGACTAAGCCTCTTCCACGAGCAAAACATGATCAGCACCAAGGCTCCATGGGTGTTAGAATCATTACTGTGTAATCTAGATTATTGACTCTAGTGCAAGTGGGAGACTGAAGGAAATATGCCCTAGAGGCAATAATAAAGTTATTATTTATTTCCTTATATCATGATAAATGTTTATTATTCATGCTAGAATTGTATTAACCGGAAACATAATACATGTGTGAATACATAGACAAACAGAGTGTCACTAGTATGCCTCTACTTGACTAGCTCGTTAATCAAAGATGGTTATGTTTCCTAACCATGGACAAAGAGTTGTTATTTGATTAACGGGATCACATCATTAGGTGAATGATCTGATTGACATGACCCATTCCATTAGCTTAGCACCCGATCGTTTAGTATGTTGCTATTGCTTTCTTCATGACTTATACATGTTCCTATGACTATGAGATTATGCAACTCCTGTTTGCCGGAGGAACATTTTGTGTGCTACCAAACGTCACAATGTAACTGGGTGATTATAAAGGTGCTCTACAGGTGTCTCCAAAGGTACATGTTGGGTTGGCGTATTTCGAGATTAGGATTTGTCACTCCGATTGTCGGAGAGGTATCTCTGGGCCCTCTCGGTAATGCACATCACATAAGCCTTGCAAGCATTGCAACTAATGAGTTAGTTGTGAGATGATGTATTACGGAACGAGTAAAGAGACTTGCCGGTAACGAGATTGAACTAGGTATTGAGATACCGACGATCGAATCTCGGGCAAGTAACATACCGATGACAAAGGGAACAACGTATGTTGTTATGCGGTCTGACCGATAAAGATCTTTGTAGAATATGTAGGAACCAATATGAGCATCCAGGTTCCGCTATTGGTTATTGACCGGAGACGTGTCTCGGTCGTGTCTACATTGTTCTCGAACCGTAGGGTCCGCACGCTTAACGTTACGATGACAGTTTCATTATGAGTTTATGTATTTTGATGTACCCAAGGTTGTTCGGAGTCCCGGATGTGATCATGGACATGACGAGGAGTCTCGAAATGGTCGAGACATAAAGATCGATATATTGGAAGCCTATATTTGGATATCAGAATCGTTCCGGGTGAAATCGGGATTTTACCGGAGTACCGGGGGGTTACTGGAACCCCCCGGGGGTTATTGGGCCTACATGGGCCCTAAGGGAGAAGAGGAAAGGAGGCAAGAGGTGGCCGCGCGCCCCTCCCCTCCCTACTCCGAATAGGACAAGGAGAGGGGGGCGGCGCCCCCCCTTTCCTTTCCCTCTTCCTCCTCTTTCCCACTTCTCCTTCTCCAACTAGGAAAGAAGGGAGTCCTACTCCCGGTGGGAGTAGGACTCCCCCTTGGCGCGCCCTCCTTGGCCGGCCGCCCCCTCCCCTTGGATCCTTTATATACGGGGGCGAGGGGGCACCCTAGAACACAGAAGTTGATCTTCGTGATCGTTCCTTAGCCGTGTGCGGTGCCCCCCTCCACCATATTCCACCTCGGTCATATTGTAGCGGTGCTTAGGCGAAGCCCTGCGACGGTTGAACATCAAGATCGTTACCACGCCGTCGTGCTGACGGAACTCCTCCTCGAAGCTTTGCTGGATCGGAGCCCGGGGAGCGTCATCGAGCTGAATGTGTGCCAAGAACTCAGAGGTGCCGGAGTAACGGTGCTTGGATCGGTTGGACCGGGAAGACGTACGACTACTTCCTCTATGTTGCATCAACGCTTCCGCTTCGGTCTATGAGGGTACGTAGACAACACTCTCCCCTCTCGTTGCTATGCATCACCATGATCTTGCGTGTGCGTAGGAAATTTTTTGAAATTACTACGTTCCCCAACAATTGATATCATGCTTAGGTGGAATAGATCTAAGTTTAAAAGAATCAACATCAAGAGAAATTATATCAACGTTCATAGCTAATTCATCAACTTTTAGCAATTTTTCTTCAAGCAAAGCATTGAAATTCTCTTGCGAATTCATAAACTCCTTAACACTACTCTCAAATTCAGAGGGCATCTTATTAAAATTTCCATAAGAATTGTTGTAGGAATTACCATAATTATTAGAGGAATTACTAGGATACTGCCTAGGATTAAAATTACCTCTATACGCGTTGTTGCCAAAATTATTCCTACCAACAAAATTCACACCCATAGATTCATTATTATTCTCAATCAAAATAGACAAAGGCATATCACTAGGATTAGAAGAAATACTTTTATTAGCAAATAATTTCATAAGTTCATCCATCTTTCCACTCAAAACATTAATTTCTTCTATCGCATGCACTTTCTTATTAGTAGATCTTTCAGTGTGCCACTGAGAATAATTAAACATAATATTATCTAGGAGTTTAGTAGCTTCTCCTAAAGTGATTTACATAAAAGTGCCTCCCGCGGCCGAATCTAAAAGATTTCTAGAAGCAAAATTCAATCCTGCATAAAATTTTTGTATAATAATCCACAAATTCAAACCATGTGTAGGGCAATTACGTATCATTAATTTCATCCTCTCCCAAGCTTGTACAACATGTTCATGATCAAGTTTCTTAAAATTCATAATATCATTTCTAAGAGAGATGATCTTAGCGGGAGGAAAATACTTAGAGATAAAAGCATCTTTGCACTTATTCCATGAATCAATACTACTTTTAGGCAAAGACGAAAACCAAGCTTTAGCACGATCTCTAAGCAAAAAACGAAATAGCTCCAATTTAACAATATCATTGTCCACATACTTCTTCTTTGGCATATCACACAAATCAACAAAGTTGTTTAGATGAGTAGCGGCATCTTCACTAGGAAGGCCGGAAAACGGATGTTTCACGACATGATTCAGCAAAGCAGCATTAATTTCACAAGATTCAGTATTGGTAAGAGGAGCAATCGGAGTGCTAATAAAATCATTGTTGTTGGTATTAGTAAAGTCACACAATTTGGTATTATCTTGAGCCATCGTGATAGGCAAGCAATCCAACACACAAGCAAGCAAGAAATGAGCAAAAAAGGCAAATAGGGAAAGAGAAGGAGGACAGAGAGATAGGGCAAATAAAATGGCAAGGGTGCAGTGGGGGAGAGGAAAACGAGAGGCAAATGGCAAATAATGTAATGCGGGAGATAAGGGTTTGTGATGGGTACTTGGTATGTTGACTTTTGCGTAGACTCCCCGGCAACGGCACCAGAAATCCTTCTTGCTACCTCTTGAGCACTGCGTTGGTTTTCCCTTGAAGAGGAAAGGGTGATGCAGTAAAGTAGCATAAGTATTTCCCTCAGTTTTTGAGAACCAAGGTATCAATCCAGTAGGAGGACACGCGCGAGTCCCTCGCACCTACACAAACAAATAAAATCCTCGCAACCAACGCAATAAAGGGGTTGTCAATCCCTTCACGGTCACTTACGAAAGTGAGATCTGATAGATATGACAAGATACTATTTTTGGTATATTTATGATAAAGATGCAAAGTAAATAAAGCAAAATAAAACGGCAAAAGAAATAGCTTGTTGATGGAAGATTAATATGATGGAAAATAGACCCGGGGGCCATAGGTTTCACTAGTGGCTTCTCTCGAGAGCATAAGTATTACGGTGGGTAAACAAATTACTGTTGAGCAATTGACAGAACTGAGCATAGTTATGAGAATATCTAGGTATGATGATGTATATAGGCATCACGTCCGAGACAAGTAGACAGACTCCTGCCTGCATCTAGTACTATTACTCCACACATCGACCGCTATCCACCATGCATCTAGAGTATTAAGTTCAAAACAACAGAGTAACGCTTTAAGCAAGATGACATGATGTAGAGGGATAAACTCATGCAATATGATATAAACCCCATCTTGTTATCCTCGATGGCAACAATACAATACGTGCCTTGCTGCCCCTACTGTCAGTGGGAAAGGACACCACAAGATTGAACCCAAAGCTAAGCACTTCTCCCATTGCAAGAAAGATCAATCTAGTAGGCCAAACCAAACTGATCACTCGAAGAGACTTGCAAAGATAACCAATCATACATAAAAGAATTCAGAGAAGATTCAAATATTGTTCATAGATAAACTTGATCATAAACCCACAATTCTTCGGTCTCAACAAACACACTGCAAAAGAAGATTACATCGAATAGATCTCCACAAGAGAGGGGGAGAAGATTGTATTGAAATCCAAAAAGAGAGAATACGCCGTCTAGCTAATAACTATGGACCCGAAGGTCTGAAATAAACTACTCACACATCATCGGAGAGGCTATGGTGTTGATGTATAAGCCCTCCGTGATCGATGCCCCTCCGGCGGAATTCCGGAAAAGGCCCCAAGATGGGATCTCATGGGTACAGAAGGTTGCGGTGGTGGAATTAGGTTTTTGGCTCCGTATCTGGTAGTTTGGGGGTACGTAGGTATATATAGGAGGAATAAGTACGTCGGTGGAGCAACGTGGGCCCGACGAGGGTGAAGGGCGCGCCTGGGGGGGGGTAGGCGCGCCCCCTACCTCGTGCCTTCCTGGTTGCTTTCTTGACATAGGGTCCAAGTCCTCTGGATCACGTTCGTTCCGAAAATCACGTTCCCGAAGGTTTCATTCCGTTTGGACTCCGTTTGATATTCTTTTTCTGCGAAACTCTGAAATAGGCAAAAAACAACAATTTTGGGCTGGGCCTCCGGTTAATAGGTTACTCCCAAAAATAATATAAAAGTGTATAATAAAGCCCAATAATGTCCAAAATAGAATATAATATAGCATATAACAATAAAAAATTATAGATACGTTGGAGACGTATCAGTATATGTGTGGAGGAGGAGAGAGACCTACCTTATGTATTGAGGGGGTTCGATCGGCATCCATGCATATGTGTAGGAGAGGAATAAGGTTGGGAGAGAGACAGAGCTAGAGTGTCGGAGGGGTTGGTGGTGGAGTTGCTTCTCACAAATGGTGGGAGAGGCCTGCTAGACAAACGGAGGGCATGCCTGCAATATCAATAAGAGAGGGGATGTCTGCCTGTCTGTGCACGCGTGTGTGAGAGATGGGTCAGGAGGCATGCGCGAATGTGAGGGGGGACGATGTGGATGTTGTAAGCAGACGTAACTACATAGGAAGTGACGGTGTCCTGGACTAGGGGGTACTCACCACGTCATCTCCCGACCAGGTGGATCGGGCCGAGGACCCCCATGGTCGTTAACTATTGGGACAGTTCGGGCAGCCTATGCAGCATACAAGGGATATTCCACAAGACTTGGCGCCCAAGACGAGGACTCTCCTAAAACCCTAGGCCTCCGGTGTGTTATATAAACCGAGGCCAGGCTAGTCAATAGGCAACTGTTATTCATTCAAACAATCTTGTGGTAGACAGATGTACCCTGTACTACACCCATATCAATACAATCGAAAGCAGGACGTAGGGTATTATCTCCTCGAGCGAGCCCGAACATGGGTAAAATCTTGTGTCCATGTTACCATCGTTTCAAGACGCCTAGCTAAGGACCCCTACTACGAGATATGTCGGATTTAGAACCGACATTGGTGCTTACATTGAGAGTTTGCTAGATGTTCATCATGGATAGATGGGAATAAAAATCGATGATCAGGTGATGTTTTTTCAATCAGATCAGTATTGTACAAACTGGTTTGTTTGCAAAGGATTTTTGTTGCTGCCTCTTTTGTTTTTTCTACAGATTGGATCGTAGTCGGCACAGAATTCAATGGATACTTCCGCACTGATGTGATGCGAGTTGCTAGATCTAATTTGACATCATGCCTCGCTCCTCAAAAAAGATTAAACAATGATAATCTTCCAGCAGCAACCGCACGGCGAAATCTGCTGATGCGCCACCCTAAGTGGAGGCTTACAGGGACAAGTACCCAGCGGCAGCACCATGCAAGGCTCCAAAAGAAGCCCCTATGTGCACGGATTCCAAAAAGCATCATGACGTAAAGCTGCCCAAGCTAAGTATCTAACTTGGTTTCTTTTTTGTACTAGTAGTCTCTCCTGTACTAGAAGTTGAGATCAATTTAATATTAGTACTAGTTCTCTTACTTGCTAAGACCCCTCCCAATGCTCCACCTTATACAGGTGCTAAGCTTTCCACGTAGACAAAAAATCTAATGTGGCATGTTATTTAAAAGGAGAGAGATGAATGTGGTGACCCCTGAAAGAAACAACGCTAAGCGCGTGAACCTAGGCAAAACATTTAAAAGAAGGAAGCCCTCCAATACATGAAGAACTTTAGTTGCTAAATCATTAAATGAAGCAAGCTTAGCAACCATAAGCTAAGCACCTATGCATTGGGGAGTATAGTTGCTAAGCTATTTAATGTGTTTAGCACCTCATCTAAGCACCCATGCATTGGCAGCAGCCTAATCAGCCTATTCAAGTGCCATCAATATAATCTGATGTTTTTTGATTAAATCCATTTTACGTAAATCAACATTTTCACAAATCATGGCTGCCGAGTTGTGCTATTTTGCCTGCAGTCAGACCAGGATCAAGAAAATTTTAACGATGCCAGCCGTACCCGTCGCCTGGCAGTACGTCAGATCTGGACTCTGTTGCGGATACTAGAAGCACAATGAACTCACGAAGACTCGCTAGCCCGTGCACAGTCCCTGAAGAAACACACGCATGCAGCGGAGGCCCAGAGTTGCAGGTTTGCTACGCGGGTCTGGCCGACAGCGATCTAGCCGAGGAGACCGTGTTGAGCCAGATACATGGGCCGATCGAAATCCAGCTCAACGGAGCACACATCAGGGAGATTCGTTACTTTCCTTTTTGGATTCAGCCTGGTCCTCTACTACTTGTTTTTGAAAGGTGCGTAGACCTAGAGTACTACTGACCCGATTAATTACTAGTCTTGCATCTAAGCTCCATGGAGATAAGCCGCCGCCGCGGTTACCAGCCCGAAGTCCCAGGGAAAATCCCGTGGCCGATCTCTACCATGATTCACCTAAAAGTGAATCCCCTCCACGTGAAGAGAAAAGCTAAGTATTACTCCTGATTAATTCTTAGCCAAAGGCCAAACGTAGACTAGTACATCTAGTACTTGCTGCTATAGTTTTTTGCATGAAGTTTTAAGGTTGTCCGATTAGTATTAGTGCTTGTACGACTCTCCAATTAGATTGGTTTTCATGGATTCTTCATGTGGGTTGCTACAAGTGTTTGCACTGCAGATTTTTCCCTCCTCGGACTGCTATGTCTGACACGCACAGGCAATCGGCATAAGACTACTTCGCATAAAGCTGGCGCGTCTATTGATGTGAGCCGATGGATCATCAGTATCATGCGGGTGGTCTAGTTTGTTGCAAGCTGACCTACTCCATGCACCCAATCCGGAAACTCTGCAGTTCAACCGCTGCAAGTGGCCTCATGGTCACAACCCAGTTGGACGTTCTCCCTCCAACTGGCACGTACACCATCATCAGGTACTATTAATCCTAGTAATTTTCACCAGCATGATTTCATTTTTCTCGAGGGATTATTGCTCTGGTTTGTGTCGCCCACTGTACACAGGTCTGTCAAATGGTGTCCGCATTAAGGACAGTCGCACGATGGTCCGATCAATTTCCTGTCCCCAGTTCGGTGGATGCCGCATCCATGACTTAGAGTGCCCTGTGAATTTAAACTTCGCCACGAGACTATTGCGCCACACTGACAACCAGTGTCGACATTGACGTTGACTTCAGCGCCAGACCACATCTCTTTAAAAAAATTATTTTGCGTAAATTAATTATGCGAGGATTTAAAAAAAAGTATATTATTATTTGTTGGACTGCACTATTTTACATGTGTAGGTAATCGATTTCGACTGCGTCACGCGGTCACTTCGGCCAGCCGGCGTCATCGTCCCAATCGGCATAAATTGGCTCGCATGATCACCTTGTTGGTCAAATTGTCATACCGACATGGTCGGTTGCCTCGAGGACTTCGGCATCACTGAGAGAGCTCTACCTCATCGAGTGTTCGGCACACGGGCCATATTTTTTTTAATACTCACTTTGCATAAATTATTAATTATGCTACGTTTTTTAATATATTATTATTACTATTATCTCTGGCTTGCAGTATTTTCTATGCACAGGTAAACGATTCAGGTTGGGCAGCGCTATCACCTCGATGTACCGACATACCACGTCACCTCGGTTGGACCGGGGGCTTTGTCATCACTTCATTAACCCACGCCGGGGACTTCGGCGTCATACTGTCGGCCTGCTCCGTCGCCTTGGTCGGACTGGGTGTTCCCCCTCGCCACGTTGGTTGTGCTATGTCACCACTTCGGAGTGCCGAGCTCTTCGCTCTGCCACCTCGGGACCTTCTTGGGGGCTGGGACCTCATCCCGCCGTATGCTCGGGCCACGTCATCAACACCGACACATTAACCAGCTAAGTCGCTTCCATGCTCATTTTTTTTAATTCTTGTTCGGTTGGACCAAACTTTATATTTGTGTTAAACAAAAAACTTAGATTGTTAAAAACATTATTTGTTAAAAACACTTCCTTTACCCAAGTTAATGGGGGGGGGGGCTTAAATTTGTACGAGCCACTTTATAATAATTGTTTTCTTCCTAGTCGTTGCAAAGTCTTTTTCTACCACTCCTTTCTCGACTCGAGTGTGTGGTCAATAGACGGATAGCCTGTTTTCTCTCTAATGCCGCTTTATTTTAGTTTGCTAAACTGGCCTAACAAGCAGTACTCCGCCTTCAGGATAGGAGGTTGCGGCCATAGGCTGCCCCGCTTGAAGTCTTGAGATCGGACGTGTCATATTAATGCACGACAGAAGCACAAAAGTAAGAAGCGTGGTGTTCCATGTTTGGAAGAAGTGGCGATTGTAAGCCAACTATGTATCTCTTTCCCTTATGTATTACATGGGTTGTGTGAAGATTACCTCACTTGCGACATTGCTTTCAATGCGGTTATGCCTCTAAGTCGTGCTTCGACACGTGGGAGATATAGCCGCATCGATGGCGTTACAAGTTGGTATCAGAGCCTTCCCTGACTTAGGAGCCCCCCTGCTTGATCAAATCGCTGGCGTTGTTGAGTCTAGAAAAATGTTTTGAGTCTTTTAGGATTATATATATATATATCGGTGAGTAGGATTCTTTTTACTCCTCAGTCCCTTCGTCGCTCTGGTGAGGCATCCTGACGTAGAGTTTTGACTCTTCTCTTCTCAAATTTCACTACATTTTTTTAGGATCACGCGGGTATCTTCGAATCGTTCCGATGGTTTTGTGACGAGAACATTGTTCTTGGTGCCTCCTGACATTTAGGGGTTGTGGCAGTGTCCCGGGGAGTTGAGCTCCGAGGTGTTGTCATCACAATTTTATCGTTGCAGTTCTGGAATACCTGAGTTTCACCGACATCGAAAATCTCTTTTATGCAGTTGTTGGTGAGATAACCTCGATGCCACCCAGTACTAGGGCGGGAGTTCGGGAGTATTGCCATAACTCATATAACGGATGCTTTTCGAAGGTTGAGGTAGATGATTTCCGAAGGTTTCCTGGTTATGTGTTGAAGGACGGATACAGCTGGATGTAGGATTTGTGTAGTTTTGGGTGAGATATTATGCTTCCCCTGTATCCCCAACACCTGATTGCATAACCGAAATGTTTCGGGAGTTTATAAGTGGGAATTCAAGTAGCTATTAGGATATCTTTCCGACAATTATGTGATATGAAATTGGGGTTCGACGTCTAGTGGTCCGCCTATCCACGGTTGGTTTTACAGTGGTCTCGTTGTGTCTTAAAGAGTCCTTGGCTATGCTGACTCGGGGACGCTTCGTATGTCATGTGCACTGCCTTGTACATGATGGTGCTGTACGATCGAGCCCGTGTAGGCCCCACCACGAAAACTTCGGACGAAATCTCTATCATATGTTTGTTCCGGCTTATTCTGAAAGCCAATCTTTGTTTTTGTTTTTTAGTTGTGGTATTCGAGTTGCTTCGATGTCAAATGTTGATTCCATGCCTTTTCCTAAGTGGTGTTCTCATATTCCTATGTGGATACTAATCCTTCATGATAATCGAGAGTGTCATGTCAATCCTTTTCAACCGGTGTGCTTCTCTTCAAGTGGATCCGATCATTTCAACATCCGCAAGATCAAGTATCAGTTCTTCTCAACGGTGTTTGTTTCATCCGTCTCCAAGTTGCCTTTGTTTTTCCCGCCCACCCACCCTTTTTCTTCAAGGACTAAGATTTCTTTATCAAGTATCTATCTTATGATTATGAAGTCTCTCCATTCTTTTCGTCAATGTTCTTACCCGGATGATTCTCATGAAGATTCTAACGGAGCTTCTAGTTGGTCATTCCTCATTCCTTTTCTTCTCCGGTGGAACCAATTCAAGCTTTATTGATCATATCTTTTCCTCGTTTCAAATGCCTTCTCATACCAGTGCTCCTCATAATAATCCACTTGTCATTATTCATTTGTTCTGGAGTGCTCAAGATATATCCAGGTTGTTATCTCATTCAAGCCATTTAATTCAACCGGCGCATTCTCCCTTTCAAGTAATCATTCCAAAGGTGTTTCTTTTGAGTGGGCCCTAACCCGCAGGTCTTTTCCCAGGATCTTACCTGACTCTTCTAATTTTTCCTGGAGCTATCCTCAAATTTTGTTTCGAAGTTTGACGTAAGAATGAATTATCATCAGTCAGATGTGTTTCTCCAAGATCGGTCAAATTCTTTTCATTGGTGGCTCTACCTCTTCTCTTTTCCATTCTTCATTCCGGAGTGCCTCAACAATTCATGGTGGTGTTTCTCATCGTCATTCTCAACATTTGAAGACCGAAGAAGAATTTTCCTCCATATCTTGCTCCATTCTCTTCAAGATTCATGGTTCTAGCTTGTTGCCTTCCTCTCATAATTGTTATCGATTGTGAAAATTCTATTCACCCATCCGAAGCAATTCAAGAGTCTTCTCAGTTTGATTATCCGGAGTCCATCAATTTAGGTTTATTCATTCGCAGCTTTCAGTTATCATTCTCCAATCTTACCGGTGCTTCGTTCATATATCCTCTAACCAGTTCATGATCTCTTCGTTCTCATGTATCTAAATTCTGTCAAGTATCTTCATTCGTTCTTTAATTCTTTCCGGTGTTTCCTTATCTTTTCTTCTTTCATTTTCAATTCATACGGTGGTTCGTTCAAGATCTCTTCCTTGGTTATCATATCAATTCATTCATTGCTTCAATCCTACCGGTGGTTTGTTGAAGACCATTTCTCAAGTTGGCTCTATATCTATCTTAATCCTTTTTCAACGAGAATAAGCAGTATGCCAAATTCGTTGCTTGTCATCAATTTAATTGGTGAAGGATAAGCATAATGTAATTCTTATTCTTGTTTCATCGACTAAATTCAATTCCTTATTCCGGAGGTCCATCAAATTTTGGATTTTCACTTGTTTCATCTTTTCTTTCCCGGAGTTCCTAGTTTCCACTTTATCTCGTCGCAAAGCTTCATTCAATCATTGCAAGGCTTCAATCTTATTCTTTTCATCTTTCTTTTTGTTATCCTTTTGTTTACCGGAGTTCTTCATGGAGGCGCTACATGATGGTTCATAAATGATTTAATTCCTTCTCGAAGTGTTCATCAATATTCTTTTCAGAGGAACTCAAAGCATCCTTCATCTTGCAATCCGGAGTGCAATTCTTTCTACCATATCATTGGAGGTGGTATTATGGCATTCTTGATAATTTGAGTTCATGTGTCATGATCCACATGTTGTTAAGAATGAGGTATTCCAAATCCATCAACCTCTTCGTTGGAGTTATCTTGTGTCACGTTTCACCTAAAGCCTTCCCTAAGGATTGTTGGCATCTATGGTGCTCATAAGTGACCCAAGTTCTTCTTTCATCCTCCCGGTGAAATAAGTTCCTCGTCTCCTAGTTATATCAATCCAATCTATTGTTTCGAGTAGTGGCAGAATTTCACCTCATAATTTCGAGATTTTTTCCATAAGTCCACTACAACCTTGTTCTTTTCCTTGTTGGTTTTCCAACAACTCCGTTCGACCCTTCTCCTAAGGATGCCTTCTCAAACTCTTTTGTAGCAGAAGTTGGTATTTTCTTCTACATTCTTTTATCTCAATTATCTATATTCTATTCTTTCTCCTAGAGGTCTAGTGATGGTGCTCTTTTCACTCCTCATCTCGGTTTGTCAAGACCATGTTCTTTCCTCCGCTAATCCTTTTCCAACCGGAGTGTCGTGTTTTCATTCAAGTATCTTCTCATCTTATCAAGTTCTTATTCAATTCCTTTTCTTTTTCAATCAGAGTGCTGCCTGAAGTTGTTCTTCCTTGTCCCTCTTTTCTAATGGAGTGTTTTCAACTTCGTTCATCTCTGTTGTATTCTTTTCTCGAAATGGCTTAACCTCTCAAGGCTCGTGGTTTCACTCATTTGTCAAAGAAGCAATTTAGTTTTACCTCTCCTCTTTCTCTTCCGTTTTTCCCTCCGGTGCCATTCTAGATCTCGGACGAGATCCTCTCGTAGTGGTGGAGTGTTGTAACGCCCCAAGACCGATGTGCTAGGTGTCCTCCAGTTATTCGCTGTTGTTGCCTTGTCATTGCTTGCGTGTCATGCATTCCATATCATGTCATCATGTGCATTTCATTTGCATACATGTTCGTCGCATGCATCCGAGCATTTTCCCCGTTGTCCGTTTTGCAATCCAGCGCTCCTATGTCATCCGGTGTCTCTTTCTACCTCTTTTCGTGTGCAGGTGTTAAACGTTTTCGGATTGGACCGAGACTTGTCATGCGGCCTTGGTTTACTACCGGTAGACCGCCTGTCAAGTTTCGTGCCATTTGGACTTCGTTTGATACTCTAACGGTTAACCGAGGGACCGAAAAGGCCTCGTGTGTGTTGCAGCCCAACACCCCTCCAAAGTGGCCCAAAACCCACCTAAACCCCTTCCATCACATAGGCCGTTCGATCACGATCCCGTGGCCGCAAACCGTGCTCAATTTGGAGCCTCCTAGCTCCCTGTACCCATGATCCCCTCCGAAATTCGCGGTACAAACCCTAAAATCTTTCCCCTCGCGCCGTCGGACGCATCCGCGTGCCGCCCGGACATGTCCGTGCGGCCGGCCACCTCACCTCCACCAATCAGGGGCCGCCACATCAGCCCTGCAACCTCTCCCCTCCAATCCCACCTTGCCACATGGCATGCCGCCGTTCCACCACCGCCGCGGCCCACAGAGCCCATCCGGGGCCCGCGCGAGCCCGAATCTCGCCGCCGCCGCGGCCCGTGAGCAACCCGCGCCTCGCCGCCTGTTCGCCGATCCCGCCGCCTTCGCGCGTCGCCGGCGACCAACTCCAGCGACCGGAGCGCGCCGTCCTACGCCCGTCCTCGCCGCCAGCGCCTACCTCCACGCCCGCGCCGCAAAGCTCGTCGGAGTGCTACAACCCGCGCGTCGCCCCGCTCGCACCACGGGTCCCCTGCTCGCCGGAGCGCCGCGGCCATGCCCTCACCGCGCCACCGCCTGTGCCATCCGGTGCCGCCCTGCCTCGCCTCCGTCCGGTCTGGGCCGGCACTGCCCATATCCGGCGACCTCGACGCCGGATCCGGCCTCCCCGGTTCGCCGGAGCCACGGCGCTGCCCACCATCGCCGGCGCCGCCGCGGGCATCTTCAACCTCCGGCCGGAACGACCCCGTTCACCCTCGGCCTAGACAGCGTCAACACCCGATCCAAACGCCGTGCCCCGCGCCTAGATCTCGTCGTCCCACATCCCCTCATCCGCCCGTTGACTTTCTCGGAGAGGTCTAAATTTCGTCGAAGTCCCAGTAATTTTATGCACTTTTCATCGCATCATAACTTCATCACCGTTGCTCCTATTCGTGCGTGTAGCATATCAAAATGTTCGTCTCGATGAGTACATTGTTTCATCTCATTGCATCAGTTTCATTTGAGCTCATCTTGATGCCCGAAATGCTGTTGGAAGAGGGCTATGTGATGATAGTTTCAGATCTGTTTCAGCAAATGCACTTTTGTCATTTTTGCCATGATTAATGTGTGCATGCTATGATCCTGAGCTCTACATGTGTTTTGATGTATGCCATGCCATCTTTACAGGGGTGTATGCCATGTATTTTTGTGATCTTTGTGGTGACTAGCACAAGCATGCAAAGTAGCTTACTCAATGTTGGTGATTTCAGGGACTTAGAATTTCACTAAGTCTCTGCCCTGTCATTATTTTTATGCCATATGTTCATGTCGATACGTAGTGATCCGTGCCTCTTTTGAGCATGATCAGTAAGGATGTTTTGTAGATATTGTGGTGCTCTATCCATCAATGTCTTTGTTTGCAATTATGGAGCACCATAGCTTGAGTCAATCGAGCTCTACTTTTGCTATAAAATGTTCCTGGCAGATTGTTAACATGTTTAGCGAATTTGCCAAGCTTGTTGTAGTTGGTCCGTGCATGCTATGTTGTTGTTCTTGCCATGTTTAGCTTCTATGCCATGTCTACTTCATGGGTGTATGCTTAGATTATCATGCCATGCTTGTAGTGAGTGCATCGAGCTCGTAAACATGCCTACTCGTTATCTGTTTTGCCATGATCCAGTTTTTCACTAAGTCTGAATCTGTTTATGTTTTTGCGATGTTCACATGCTTGCCATTGTATTTTCTGATCCCTTTTGGCTCATGGTCACTAAGGGACTTTTGTTGTATGCTTTGAGTAGCTTCATGCCATGCCTTTCTTTGCCATGATATGTTCCTATAGCATGTTGTTATCTTGCTCTAAAGGTTGCTTCCTGATGTTAAATTCCTGACATGCTGTTAATTTCACTAAGTCTGTAATCTGTTATCGTTTGCACTTTTGCCATGCTTGTTTGAACCTGCTATTGAGTGAATTAGCCGTAGCTCAGTGTTCATCTTTTGCCAAGCATCATGAGTGGATCCCTGCCATGTAATTTGATGCTATGTTAGAGTGCTTTAGCTTGTTGTTCTTGATGCATTTAGAAGGCTACTTGCTGTTAATCGCAGACGGGTGCCATATTTGTTTTGCTTGCCATTTCCAAAATCATGCATCCGATTTCGGTGATCTTTATATCGATTTTGACCGAAATTACCTCACCTTTCCAGTGGCACTCTTGGATTTCCATGTTGAGGCCAGGTTCAATCATTCCTTTCCAAATCATGCATATGCACCACATACCGCATCCCGCATATCATGCCATGTTCATGTGTTGGTTGTTTACTATGTTGTGTGCTTCTTTCCGGTGTTGCTTCTTCGGGTTGGTTCCGATAACGTCGCGTTTGTGAGGACCCGTTCGTTTACGTCCGTATGTCTTCTTCGTGGACTCGTTCTTCTTCCTTGCGGGATTTCAGGCAAGATGACCATACCCTCGAAATCACTTCTATCTTTGCTTGCTAGTTGCTCGCTCTTTTGTTATGCCTATGCTGCGATACCTACCACTTGCTTATCATGCCTCCCATATTGTTAAGCCAAGCCTCTAACCCACCTTGTCCTAGCAAACCGTTGTTTGGCTATTTTACCGCTTTGCTCAGCCCCTCTTATAGCGTTGTTAGTTGCCGGTGAAGATTGGAGTTTGTTCCATGTTTGGAACATGGTTATTTTGTTGGGATATCACAATATCTCTTATTTAATTAATGCATCTATATACTTGGTAAAGGGTGGAAGGCTCAGCCTTATGCCTGGTGTTTTATTCCACTCTTGCCGCCCTAGTTTCCGTCAAATCGGTGTTATGTTCCCGGATTTTGCGTTCCTTACACGGTTGGGTTATAATGGGAACCCCTTGACAGTTCGCCTTGAATAAAACTCCTCCAGCAAGGCCCAACATTGGTTTTACCATTTGCCACCTAGCCTTTTCCTTTCCCTTGGGTAGGCCCGCCCAAGGGTCATCTTTATTTAACCCCCCGGCCAGTGCTCCTCTGAGTGTTGGTCCGAAATGGGCAGCCTACGGGGCCACCTCGGCGCAACTCGAGGGCTGGTTTTACTCATAGCTTGACCTATCCGGTATGCCCTGAGAACGAGATATGTGCAGCTCCTGTCGGGATTTGTCAGCACATTCGGGTGGCTTTGCTGGACTTGTTTTACCATTGTCGAGGATGTCTTGTAACCGGGATGCCGAGTCTGATCGGCTTTTCTTGGGAGAAGGAATATCCTTCGTTGACCATGTGAGCTTGTGATGGGATAAGTTGGGACACCCCTGCAGGGATTTGAACTTTCAAAAGCCGTGCCCGCGGTTATGGGCAGATGGGAATTTGTTAATGTCTGGTTGTAGAAAACCTGAAACTTAACTTAATTAAAATGCATCAACCGCGTGTGTCGCCGTGATGGTCTCTTTTCGGCGGAGTCCGGGAAGTGAACACGGTGTTGGAGTTATGCTTGACGTAGGTTTTTCTAGGATCACTTCTTGATCATAGTTTCTCGACCGTGCTTTGCCTTCTCTTCTCTCTCTCATTTGCGTATGTTAGCCACCATATATGCTAGTCGCTTGCTGCAGCTCCACCTCATACTTTTACCCCTCCTATAAGCTTAAATAGTCTTGATCGCGAGGGTGTGAGATTGCTGAGTCCCCGTGACTCACAGATACTTCCAAACCCAGTTTGCAGGTGCCGATGATACCATGCAGGTGACACAACCAAGCTCAAGGAGGAGCTCGATGAAGTTCGTGTTCGTTATGTTGTTCCGTTTTCCAGTTGATCAGTAGTGGAGCCCAGTTGGGACGATCGGGGATCTGTGTAGCATTTGGGGTAGTCTTCTTTTATTTTTGGTTCCGTAGTCGGACCTTGATTGTATCTGGATGTTGTAATGTTTTATTCATGTATTGTGTGAAGTGGCGATTATAAGCCAACTATGTATCTCTTTCCCTTATGTATTACATGGGTTGTGTGAAGATTACCTCACTTGCGACATTGCTTTCAATGCGGTTATGCCTCTAAGTCGTGCTTCGACATGTGGGAGATATAGCCGCATCGAGGGCGTTACAAACACTAACTGGGGGCTTGTAGCCATCTTCCCTAGTTTAAAGCTCCTATGACTAAGTGAAAGTTATAAAGCCCGCATATCTTATTGCCTTGTTTCCACTAACACAACCGCCTCCGGGCACCGAGACGTCGACTAAGGGTTGTCTTGTTATTGTGGAAACACCCTGCGTAGTATCTACAAAGGGGTAGAAGCCGACGATGGGCAACTTTCAACTGATAAACGGTCGCAACAGAGTCAAAATAAACATATATAATCAATGTTTGTATTTAGTATACAAGTGTTGCCTTCCGTACTTATCGTTATAAAGCCATAAATATGCATCAAATTTGACTTAAGATTTTGGCCAAGCTGGGTTGCCTGGCTCCTGTGTCTAACCCTACATTCCTGATTGTTCGGCTAGGGGGTAAAGGGAGCACCTCTATGATTGTTACTACCGGGTCATCCGGATTAGTACCTCAGACTGGGTGAAGCCAAAAGCTAGCTATCTTAAGAATATAATTGGTCGGCAACAACAGAAGTGAAAATTTGGTTCATTAAGACCGTAGAGTTCGGGAAATTTTCCCACACTAAATCCTTGATATTTTCCTCCCACAATGATCGGAGGTGAGGTTTCATGATCATGATCCGCATGACAACCGTAAGAAAGGAACCGATAGCGGGAGTATTTTCTTCGAAAGGTGCTTCTTACATTAAAAAGTAATATAACATATCTCTCTGTGTACCTTTGTTTATAAAACCATATGGCCGGATTGCATTGTTTGTTGTAAATCTTTGCCCTTATAAAGGCTTTATAAAGTAGGGAAAACACTCCCCGGCTACTGGCCGAGGAGGTTGAAGCCGATGGTCGGTCATCAAAGTTTTGTACAATGCGGATTCGGGTAGTAATAGTGTAGAGTACTTGGATACGTAGAATCATTACACATAATTTGTGATTTTAATCCGGATATCGATCCTTAATTCGGCCACCCTTGCCCACATTAAGGCTCGGGGGCTACTGGGATTTGGGCTTATCATTTACTAATATTAAAGGGGCACATCGATCCCCTGATCTGGTGTTGCCACCCGACCAGTTTCTCGGGGGCTACTACATTGCCTATTCAATACAGAAAATTCAAAGTGCTCAGTGTTCAGCTTGACCAAACTATGGGCAAACGCGTCTTCGAACAATGATAGGTACCATCTAGGACTTATCTGGCATCAAGCTAATATATTACGGCAACTTCTCTAATGTGCATCTCCTCTAATGTGGAAACCCTCTCTCAAGGACCTATCCGCGGATCACTATCTCCTCTAATGTGCATCTCAAATTTTAGGCCGACACACACCTTGAGGGCTACTGGCTATATATCTTGTTAGTAAATAAATTGTATCAATCGGAAATAAAATCCGTAAACAATCAGCCCAAGCCCGAGGTGGTGCAACACCTCGGAAGCAGTCCGGCATAAAACTCGACTATGAGCGGCTGGATCCATAGATAAATTTTTCAGCGTTAAGCTCGGGTAACCTCCTTCAAACTTTGTCAAACACGAGGTAATCTATGACACTTTGGATACAACCCGGCGTTAGAGCTCGGATACATTCCAGCGTTGGAGCTCGTAAGCGGTCTGGCGTTGGTGTTCGGCTGCAAAAGATACCTTGGATGCAGTCTGTCCTTGGAGCTCGGGCGCAAGACGACACCACCGCATGGGAACAACTTCAAACCCGAGATGTGGCATAAAAATAACAAGGCATTGCTAAAGGACGAAAACTTAAAGGGGCTCCTCGGATACTCGACATGTAAACTCTTCGGATTCACTTCGGCGATCCTCAGGATCGAAGATGAGGAGATTTTTTGAAGCAGTTTTCAAGACCGATGACCGAAGATGAAGAACGGTTTGGAAGAATCGAGGAGCGTCCCCAACTTGAAGACTGGTTCAGCGGGCTACTGACGGTGTCCTGGACAAGGGGGTACTCACCACGTCATCTCCCAACCAGGTGGATCGGGCCGAGGACTCCCATGGCGGTTCACTATTGGAACAGTTCGGGCAGCCTATGTCGCATACAAGGGATATTCCACAAGACTTGGCTCCCAAGATGAGGACTCTCCTAAAACCCGAGGTCTCCGGTGTGTTATATAAACTGAGGCCAGGCTAGTCAATAGGCAACTAATATTCATTAGAACAATCTCGTGGTAGATACATGTACCTTGTACTACACCCATATCAATACAATCGAAAGCAGGACGTAGGGTATTATCTCTTCGAGAGAGCTCGAACCTGGGTAAAATCTTGTGTCCATTTTACCATCGTTCCAAGACGCCTAGCTTAGGACCCCTACTACGAGATATGCCAGATTTAGAACCGACAGGAAGATCAATCGTCGTTTGTAGGAGAAAGGGAGAGACATAACTTGTGAGGTACATCGATCGATGCATGGGGAAAAAGAGTTATAGTCGACCTAGGTATATGTAGGGAGATCGTTCGATATACATGCATGTATGTGTTAGAAGCAAATAAGGCATGGTGTGAAGGATAGAGAGAGAAGGATGCAGCTAGGAGGTGGTGCGAGAGGCCTACTATATCAAGGGGAAGGAGTGTACGAGTATGAGATCGATGAAAAGAGGGGCGGGAGTGAGGCATGGATGGTGAGAAGAGAAGAGGGAAAGCTTGTGTTTGTGGTAGGCACACCTGGCTAGAGAGGTATATCGATCGGTGTGTGCCGGAAAGAAGGAGGTGGGGAGCCTACGCACACCGTTGGCGAATAACCTAAAGTGAAATGACGAATGTGCGCGATGGAGCTAGAGAATGCTGAGGGAGGGTGACAGGGAAGCGGGCGTGTGCATGCACGAGTGGAAGTTAGTGCTAGCTACAAAGATAAGAGGATTGTGTGGGTGTAAAAGACAAATAGAGATCATAATTCATTATAAAAGTGGATTCAGATATTTGAAGAAGATATAATAGTGTTTTAAACCGGCGCATGCATGAATATATATAATTGTGATACACATGATGTGGTCATGAACATGTTATACTACATATAATATATAGAACATTTATTTGAATTTGTGATAATGTGTGGCTTTTGCAGCTCAGGGCTAAATACTTGTCATAATGTAGGGGGCGGGGCACTATACTTTGTCTGATAAACACAATGTACATATGAAACATGGTTTGGATTATGAAGATCTACTTAGTACATCAAATGAACTATTATTTGGAATCGACATCAAGTGTATTCAAAATATTGAATTTGAGTTCATATAGTACTCATAGTTCATATCTATCTCTATAGTAATCATGTGGTGTGTTGTTAAGATAATATACGAATGATGGTTTAACTTGGCAACAATCATGATTGTAGGTTCTTATTCAAATAGTGAAATAAATTCAAATTTAGCTCGAATTGTAGCGGTAGTATAAACATTTGGAATGCTGTAAAATGTCTGTATGAGTAGGTTACATGCATTATACAGCCAGCGAAAAAATATAATTGGACCTAACATGGATTCATAGGTTTGAATAGCATTTGTACAGTAAAACAAGACAAGACTCTCTCTTTGTGTGGTGTGTAGTTTTATTTTTTTCATTTTTTTTCCGTTGAGGGAAGTGCGAATTGATTTGGTACATACATTATTACACGTTAAGCTTGTCCCTAAAATTCAACCGGCACCTTGTTATCCCAAAAATTCAGATATCGTGCTCCCAAAACTTGCGCATTCACAACCCGCGCCTTGCTATACCGAAATTACAACGCGTGCGAAAACTCCCTCTAGCTGGCAAATCCCGACACGTGAAATCCCCCTTCTAACCCTAAGACGAAAGGGCCGCTGGTTCAAATTGGTGGGGGTAATTTTGTAACACACCCTACATTTTGGACAAGCGCGTCCCTAAGTCATGGTTCCCCCCTCCCATCACCTCCTTTTCGCCATCCGAAATCCCAGGCCACCATAACCTCTCTGATCCAGTCGCGAAACCCCACCCTCCTCTGTCCACAACCCCGCTGGTGCCCGGCTAGAGCCTCTTCCCCGACAACGTCGTCCACCACAACAGCTCGACGTCCCTCATCCACCTCCCCGGATGAGGATCCGTTGTTCAGCTCGTCGTCCCGTCGGTTCAGCCGCCCTATCCTCCACCTCCAAGGAGCAACTCTGACGATTGCCTCATCTATCGCGGCTGATCCATCCCCATAGCACCGCCTAAACCTACTCCACCGGAACCGCATCATCCTCACCTACTCCTGGATGGAGCCGAGGCCTACTTGGTGCCACCAAAGAGGTTGTACACTCATCACATCGCACCTTCTCCTTAACCCGACCTCCCGGCGCCGATGGTGCTCCATCCTGCACGCCCATGGCATAGCTACCTCAAAGCCCGCGCCGCCGGCGACATCTCCACGGCGGCTCTCCCCCAAAGCAAGGTTCCCTCGATGGTGGTGTCCATACCAGTTGGATCTGCTACTACTGTTGTCGCTGCTTCGGCTCTCGCTCGCGTTGTTGCTGCTGATCCGGCTCTCGCTTGCTCGTGCTGCTGCTGCTCCATCTCTCGCTTGCGCTGCTGCTGCTACTGCTCCGTCTCTCGCTCGGTCGCGCTGTTGCTCTGCTCTTCCCCTTGCTCGTGCTGCTGCTCTGCTCTTGCTCTCGCTCGCACTGCTGATGCCGGTACACGGGCTGCTGCAGCTACATGAGTTGCTGCTCTGGCTCTAGATTGCACTACTCCTCCAGGCGTTGTTGCTCCGGCTGCTATCTGCTACTGTGTTCCTTGTCGATCGCCTACTGATTTGGATCACCGTTTCTCTACTACTAGTGCTCGAGCGGCCTAAACTACATGTGAAGTGCCTCTCTGCTACCAGTGCATTTAGTTTCTACAGTAACATTCAGATTCCCTAGTAAATTTCAGTTTTGACAGTTAAGTTCAGAGTCAACAGTTTTTACCTCATCTATTGTAGTCTGGTGTTTTTTGGTGATGTAAATTTTACATCTATCACTTTTTGGTAATGTATTTGACATCATCTATTGGAGATGCTATTAGAATCCCACTTGAGAGCAACGATGTCTATCTTGTACTGCTTCAGCCTCGACGTCTTACGGCTCGCCGGAGCTGCTCCAACAACGAAACCATCCATCACAATAGAGCAGTACCCTGGACGCTGTCTATAGATGCCTTGGATCTTCCTCCACACCTCCGATAGCCACCTCTGCCGCAACTTCTTTAGCGACCAACCCAGTGATGCTGAGGTCAATGCGGCTACACCAAAGAGGTTGTACACTTGTCGCATCACTTATTACTATACATTCATGTCGATCCATTAGGGCTATTTTTGTTCAAAGGAAAAAGTGAAGGAAAAACATAGTAATAGGAAATTTTCCTATGGCACTCTACTATTCAATTATTCATGCATTTCATTGAAAGGAATGGAGCAAAACATCCACCTGGACCTACTTTCTAAAATCATATGCATGAAAACAAGACTAAGTGCATTAGTGGCAGAATAACATTATACACACTTTCATATGGTTTCACTTTAATTTGGACGTGTTTCTTTGCATTCCTCTGCTCTTCCAATTCGTGTGAACCAAACAACCAAGTTGACAGAAATCCTATGTTTACAAATCCTCCGTTTCCCGCATGCATTCCTATCCTATTACGGTGTTTTTCCTATCCCTGCATTTTAGAATCCTGCAAGTCAAAGGAGCCCTTGTAGAATTACTTCAGTTACAGATAGGTGTCGAAGAAAATTTTGTGTAGTTTGTCTAGCTCCTGCTGCGACGTCGTCCACCTCACCTGAGATGCTCCAACGACAGAAGCATCCACCATACCAGACATCACGACTCCTGGCCATCTTTCGCCGCCTCGGATCTCCTTCCCTGCCACTGGCACCCACCACAACTGCATCAGCATCATTGACTCAGCAGATGAACCTGAGGAGTACATGGGTCCGCAAGAGAGGTCGCACTCTTTTGTTTCTGCTTATGTTGTGCATTGCTTAATATTACCTACTACTTTATCATCATGTTCACCTCTTAGACTCCAAGTCAGGTCCAAATTAATGTTCAAACTTGAGTTTTAAAATTACTTGTGGGGCACATATTGAGGCAGCAACGAATAGTATCTCTGTCTATTATCGGGTTCACCTAGGGTATGCCTATGTTGTTCATCTTGGGTGGAAAAAAATAGTAAAGCAATAATCATCTGTCTTTTTATTAAATTAAAGCTATCATCAGCCTGCTATCATTATTTTTGGATCCATCCACTTGTTGTTACCATCACTCTACATTTCTGCATTCTCTTCTTACATAATCTCACTATATTTTTTTGTATGCATGTCAGATATTGTACACAGTCATGCTAAACATGTATAGAAAAAGAGAAGAGTTTTGTGCGGCAATACAATGTTATGAAGACATCACTCCATGGTGGGTTTAATGGCAACCCCCCTCCAGATTGTAATCCAGAGGAAGATATCTATTCTGAGGCAGATTCAAACGCAGCTGACCACTCCTATTTAACCCCCCCACCCCCGAGGTGTTTGCTCTAACTTGGCATGATGGTGTTGGTCATATCATGCATATGTTGCCTTGTAGTGCCTACTTTCGACATCATATATGTCATCTTCTTAGTTTAGACATGTTCTATAATGCCACATGTTTAGTTTCTATATCATATATGTGAATTATGCAATCTCATCTCATTTAGCCAGCCATAATATATGTGAAATATGCAATACCATCCCTTTAACCAGGCATCATATATTTGAATGATATCTTGCCAATCCTTTTCTTCATTACATTTCCATTTGTCGAGAATGTTTGTACATTCAACTCTGTGAATCAGCCATTTGAGTGGGTGATGGAAAACTCTAGAGTGAAAACAAGGTCTTCAGAGCATATAGTGCTACCTGTTGAAGCAAATCTTTTGCTTTGTCCCGAATCATATCTCAAACCGGGACTAAAGATTTCATATCTCAAACCGGGACTAAAGATTAGACCTTTAGTCCCGGTTTGAGACACGAACCGGGACTAAAGGGTGCGACGCCCTTCAGTCCCAGTTCGTGTCTCAAACCGGGACTAAAGGTCCCATTTTCAACCCCCCCCCCCCCCGTGGATCGCCTTTTCAGTTTTGTAAAAAGCAAAAGAAAATGATAAAAACTTAAAAAATTAAATTCTCCAAGATGTAGTTATATTACTACATCTACTAGTTAGGAAAATTAAAAAACTTAAATTTGGACATGTTTTGCAAAAAATTGTCATGAAAAAGTAAAACGGCTATAACTTTTACATACGATGTCGAAAAAAATGTATCATATATCAAAATGTTCAGCAAATTTTTAGAATCCTCAAATTCTAAAAGGAAAAAAAGTTATGCTCAAATTTCGGTTTTTTTAATTTTGGTTAAATCAGGTCAAACTTTGGTCAAACTACTTATTCAAGAAGTATTACTGTTACTAATTAATTATTCAAGAATATTAGTGTTACTAAATAATTATTACAATGTTTTTGAATTTTGGTCAAATCTGGTCAAACTGTGGTCAAACTATGGTCAAACTACTTATTCAAGAAATATTAGTGTTACTACATAATTATTCAAGAATATTAGTGTTACTAAATAATTATTTCAATTTTTTGAATTTTGGTCAAATCTGGTCAAACTATGGTCAAACTACTTATTTAAGAATTATTAGTGTTACTAAATAATTATTGTTTTTTAGAATAATAGTTTCAAACTCAAACAGTGAAACGTGTGACTTCATGCTCAAGCTAAACTCCTGAGGATCAATAGGATTGACATCTTACTATTGTCAGGAAAACAACAAGTGTAGACTTGGAAATGAGGGGGAATAGAACCCGGAAGTTAAGCGTGCTCAGGCTGGAGTAGTGAGAGGATGGGTGACCGGCCGGGAAGTTAGATGATTTGGAATGATGAGGGGTGATTAGAGATTAGAGGTTAAATAGAGTAGTGATGAGGGGTGGTTAGAGATTAAATTGGAAAATAATTCGAAAATTTGAAAATCGAAAAAAAGTTTAAAAAAATTCAAATTTTTTTACGGAAAAATACCTTTAGTCCCGGTTGGTACACCTATAGTCCTGGTTCATGTATGGCCTTTAGTCCTGGTTCGTGTAAGAACTAGGACTAAAGGGGGAGGCTTTAGTAACGACCCTTTAGTCCCGGACAAAAGGCCCTCTAGAACCGGGACAAATGCCCCTTTTTGAACTAGTGGCACCATCTCCACCATAGAGCTCCCAAACAAGAGCAGTTAGTAAGGCAGCTCCAGTACCCAAATCACCAGTACTACCACGACGAACACCAACTCCACCAGTTAGTACACCTATTCCTGTGGACGAAGCACAACTAGCCATTCATAGTTTAGCATCTATCTCATTTGATGTTGTTAAATCCTATGTGCGTATCTTCCCGTCATGGAAATATTATACTGGAGATGAAGGAAAATGTCAGTTGCATGTGTTCGTCTAGGAGTTATGTGTAAGTAATGTTTTTCATGGCAATTACTTTGCTTTGTCCCATACATTCTACCTCCATGCTGGTTATAATACAGCAAATGTTCCCATTTTTCTCTATAGAGAAGGACCGATTTGGAAACTCGGGATTAGGTAACCTGTGCTAATACCTCTGCTATCTTCAAGAATGCTTGGTGGCAGTATTGGAATTACCTGAAGAAAACGTACTTCACTGGCAAAGAAACTCATCAAATTCCCTTACGTTCTCCCGAGACACATTTACGGGACGATGACTGGGAACGCCTTGTTTCGTACTAGTCCCGAACCAAGAATGTGGTAAGGTCTATGATCTAATTTTTTTATTTTGAAGTACTATATGCCTGCGTCTTGCTGTAATCTATTCGCGTAGAACAAGTGCTTAAACCCGAAGAACAAATGTTCTCATTCAAGAATCCATTGCTATCGTGCATACTACTTTGCTCTTGTATCGCTGTATTTACTCATACAAACTTATTTTAAATTGAAGGATCCAATCGAAACTACAATGGCACAATAGTTATGTTTAAGCATGTTTCTTTAACAATTTAGCTCTTCTAAATAGCTCTATTGATTTCAATTTCAATTGTGTATACAGTTGACTTCTCATACCATCCCCATTACTAGCATCACAACAGCGCCAATAGTGTTGTTCTACATGTAGACCCGTGGTACCCGTCTGAAATCTTGTTGTGTTGTATAGTTTCCCACGCTTTGTATTCTTTCAATGCTTCTTTGTCTTGAACTGATATGATTTGAACCGTGTCTATTTTGATTTGGCAAGACAATGCAGTGACCATAGGACATAGATATATGTTTGTTTGATGCTTTTATTATGTACTACTTGGCAATAGAAGACTTGGTAGTTTAATCCTATCCACCTTACTACTGAACTGGTTCACTGAAATTAGTTTCATATACTACATGCTAAACCTGTTATGTGTCTGCTTGTTTCTTCTTTTAGAATCCTGATAGAATATTGGGGAAGAATGCCTTATTAAGAAATGGTAAAGGAAGTAATGCAGATAAGGTTCAGGATAATGAGACATCCTTGTTGGTCTCCAACAAAGCTGATAAAACAGCCAAGGAAAACTATCTTGAAGACAGTGAGACAACCCCAAAGTCCTGTCTTAGTGTAGTGTTCGAGTTACTGGCCACTACCGCTGGCACAAGCTATTCGAACTCACTGTCTAAATTAGTTCGGTTTCTTGAGTCTCAACTACAAGTTGAAGGACATCGATCAGCTCTGCCACAACAAGAAGCCAAAGGATTGCGGAAGTCCTTGGAGAATTCAGATGTGTACTTTCAGGTGCAACAACAAGCGTTGGAGGATTTTAGCGCCAAACAGGAGAAAGCTAATAAGCTTGCTAAGCTTATTTCCAGCATGGTGGATACCGAGGATAACGTTTCTTGAGCTCTCCTGAAGTTGTTTTAGTTATGGATTTGTTTTGCCGCCGCGTTTATTTGCACTGGTGGCCAATTTAGATGGACAGTGTATGTAATATGCTGCTATGTTCCCTATATTTGCACTGGTGGCGAACTTTGATGCCCAGTGGATGTAGTATGTGTAATAGCTGTAATATCCTAGCGTTAGTTGCTTGCTTACTTATTTCCTTATTGTCTTGTTTAGTTGTTTGCTTGTAGTCACTGCAGTTCTTTTTTCGTGTTTTTCTAGTGGCCACAATAACCTATTTTTATAACTAGGTCACAATAACCATGGCAACATACGGACCGTTGCAACCATGGTCCCACTACCTACTATAGTGACCATGGGCCTCCTACGGGCCCTAGGTTCCATGGGCCTTCTACGGGCCGTAGGATCCATGGGCCTCCTATGGGCCATAGGATCCATCGACCTTCTACGGGCCGTAGGATCCATGGGCCTTCTACGAGCCGTATGATCGATTGCCCAAACATGGGTCATACTATTCATGGACCAATAACGGTCCACAAAATGGGCCGTAAACGGGCTAGAGTGGAAACTGTCGGTTTAAGGCCCGACCATAACGGGATGTCAATAGGACAAAATGTATAATCGGCTCAATTCTATCGACAGGCATCATGTGTCGTTAATGGGCCGTATTTGATGACACTACGAAAGCAGCCCAACAGGTTAACGGGCCACAAACGGGCTGACTGTAACCACTGGCTGAATTTGGCCCACAAGCGGAACAGGCCAGTAACGGGCCAGAAGTAACCGAATGCTGGAAATGAGCCCAAAAATAAATGGGCCCTTAGAAGGCCAAAAGTTAACACGGACTAGAAACGACCCAACGGAATAATGGGCCAGTGATGGGTATAAAGCGATGCACTGTTCATAATGGGCCAGTTTCACCACGAGCCTTTAATGGGCCTAGAGTTACAAAGGGCCTTGTATGGGCCGAAAGACATCATGGGCCTTACATGGGCCCGAAGTTACAATGGGATGGAATCGTATTGGATGGCCCAGATGATGCTATTGGGCCTAATTTGGATAGGCCATAAGGGGCCGTGAGTTGCGGCTCAAAATGGGCTATATGCGAACATGTCGTTAACATGCTTTCTGTGAGCCGGCCCGCTACCTTTTGACCAAGTTAAACAGGCTGGCCTTTTCACCTGAATGGGCCTTTGTTGGGCCGTGCCACGTGTCGACAAATCATAGGCTCCTCCTGTCCAATGAGTGGATGCCATCTGTCCCAACAGTGAGCCAACACGTGGTTCCTCTAGTCATTGAGAATTTTACACGTGGAAAATCCCCATTGGTCCGGGCTGTTAACGGTTTATCAGATCCAAATCGGAACCCGATAGCTTAACGGTGAGCCGTTATGGTGGATGCCACATGTCAGTTACCCTTGACGAAAGCACTTCCATGACGTGCCATTTATCATCATGGAAGTGGACACTTCCATGATGATAATTTTGGTATTGTCATGGAACACTTCTATGACAACACCGGTATGACTATCTTGACTCTGTCATAAAATCGTCATGGATGTACATGCATGACAGAAAACGTGACCTGTTGTGACAAACACGTATTATCACGGAAGTGTTTCTTTGTGTCCTAGGTAGGGCTAACCTTTCTTGAATTGCGTTGAAGTTCTGTCTGTTCTGTCTATTATTTTGTCAGCTTGTTTATTTGCACTCGTGGCGACCTTTGATGCCTAGTCTATGTAATATACGGTCTGCTTGACCTTTATTATCATTGGTGGCGAACTTTGATGCCCAGTGAATGTAATATGCTGTAATTTCTTTTTTGTATAGTCTAGGTTTATTCTTCGTCATGATGTTGTGATTTATTTACTATATATGCTGTCGTCACTCTATGAAAAGGTCATAAGCTTAGATCGGAGCACAAGTCCAATACCTTAGGTTTATACAAAAAATATGGTATTAAAACTGGCTGGCCCGCCAATCGCTATAAATGGGCCGGAACATGGGCCTGCAATCATCTTGGGCCATTAGTACATCTAGAATTTATCTGGTGCATTATTAGTTTTGGTCCTTTAAAAGGCCGAGTAAACCACTTGCCTTAGTTGGGCCAGAAAATAAAATGGGCTTTTAATAGGCCGAGAAGTAGATTGGGCCTGAAATGTGTCGAACAAATCACGGGTCGACGGCGGGCTAAAATATACATCGACCTATGATTAGCCCAATGATATGACGGGCCATTAACATGCCAAAATGTAGTTGGGCCTTGGTTGTCCCAATCACATGACAGGTTGGAAGCAGGCCGGATGCATAGCGGGCCAAAATTAGGCCCAACACTATCAAGGGCCTTTAATGGGCCGATAGGCAGGTTGGGCTAAAATGTATCCACGAAGACTACGGGCCGTTAAGAGGCAAAAATTAACTATAGACCAGAATTAGGCCCAGATGCAGCTCAAACTGTTAAATGGCCGAAAGTGAAACTGGGCTGACAGCGGCCCATATGTACACAGGGCCACTAACAGGCCGAAACTAATATCGAGTCGAATTGTTAAACAGGCCGTTAAGAGGCCGAAGAGCAAAACGGGCCCTCAATGGGCTCAAAGGCACAGTACCTGTTAATGGGCTGTATCTGTTATGGGCCGTAATTTGGCCCAAAATATGACAGGCAGTTAACAGATAGGATCATATATGGGTCATAATTTGTCCCAAACTACTGCAGGCTATTAACGGGTCGGATCTGATATGGGCCGTAAATTGGCCCATAATATGGTGGGCTTTTAACGGGTTGTATCTCATATGGGCCATAATATGGCCCAGAAAATAGTTGGTTGTTAATGGGTCAGCCCATTAGTATCTCAATCTTGTGGGCTTTTTACTGGGCCGGCTTTTTAACCTATATGGGCCTATATGGGGCCATTCCACGTGTCGACGTTTCATTGGCGACTCCTGTCCATTGGACGGTTGACATATTTCCCAAAGCGGAGCTGACACGTGGCTACTTCGGCAAGTGAGAATTTTACACATGGAAAATCGCCATTGGTCGTGGCTGTTAACGGGTTACCAGATCCAAAACTGGACACGATAGCTTAACGACGACCCGTTATAGTGGATGCCACATGTCGGTTACCCTTGACGTAAACACTTCCATGATCTTATCATCATGGAAGTGGACACCTCCATGATGATAATCTTAGTATTGTCATGGAACACTTCTATGATAGCACATGTATGACTATCTTGATTCTGTCATAAAATCGTTATAGATGTACATGCATGACAGAAAACATGACCTACTATGACAAACACATATCATCACAGAAGTGTTTCTTATAGTATATGTATGCATTGCAGGGTTCATCGCACCCACCAGGATTTCCAGTCCCACGAATGTTCGCTCCATATGAGTTGTCACGACATTTGGAATGTCCTTCTTGTGGGAGTAAGGGGGGCCCTGCATGTCACCCATAATTGGATGAACAACCTTCAATTTAGAACTTGAACATAGTGATATCTTGGTAAGGATTCACTCGTATCACATCAAGTAAATCTCATTGATTTATTGTTCATGTTTTCTTACTTTGCTGCAATTTTACGATGCATGTTTTGCCATGTCACATTAGTTACAGAATAAACTGTTTGATTTGCTCTATGATGGTTTTTTAGCAGGTTTCACTTCTTATGACGTGCTAATAATGAAGGCACTGTCCATCACTTATATTACAGGACACAATTGGATCTGTTTGTTGTCTGAGTACAATCTAAAGCCCTCTGATCAACTATAGTTTGCTTGAACAAACACGCCAGAATTAGTCCTTCTCGCCTTTAAAAGAAGGAAAGAAAGTGTAACGCCCCGGACACACCCGCCGGTGGTCGTTACTCCTGGCGGGATCTAGACTGGTACCACAGATCAACACTAGTCTTCTCTACGCACTTTGTCCTCACTTGTGCGCACCCAGGAGCAACTTCCCGGTCGTTTACCCATCCTGAAACTACTCCAAGCCGAGCATGCTTAACTTTGGAGTTCTGTCCGAATGGGCTCTCGGCAAAGAAGGAATTCCTTATTGATATGAGTAGTCTATCATCCCTAATAAGCCAGGCTATCACATACACCCCACATAGAGGAACCGACTTCCTTGTTGGGCCACAGGAACGTTCCCTCTTGGCACATATGTCTGTGCTTCCAGTCCGGCACATGTGCCATGCCATGTGCCACGACGGGTAATAAACGTCAACATGACCACGCACCTGTCCGTAAACATCCGTGTAACTGCGAGGGTTGACTCTGATACCAACTCGTAACGCCCCGTACACAGCCGCCGGTGGTCGTTACTCCTGGCGAGATCTAGACTGGCCCCACAAATCAATACTAGTCTTTTCTGCGCACTTTGTCCTCACTCGTGCGCACCCAGGAGCAACTTCCTAGCCGGTAACCCATCCTGAAACTACTCCAAGCTGAGCACGCTTAACTTTGGAGTTCTGCCCGAATGGGCTCCCGGATAAGAAGGAATTCCTTATTGATATGAGCAGTCTATCATCCCTAATAAGCCAAGCTATCACAGCAAGAGACTGGGTCCAGGTCACGTAGCCAGGGGATGTTCGAATTGCTCACAACCACTGCCGCTTAAGAAGGATGCCTAGTGAAGTTAAAAAGGAGAAGTCTGAAATTATAGCAGACCTATTGTGTTGTACGTTGCGCTTGCTTGTGTTGTTGTTACTGAGCTCATCATATAGGTTGTCCACCTAGTTGCATATACAACCTATTTGTTGCTAACCCTAAGTTGTTAAAAATAGCTAAAAATTTGGTAATTGCCTATTTAGCCCCCTCTAGTCAACCATGTCGATCCTTTTAAAAGTTCGTTGTCATGTTGATGGATAGGGTAAATACCATAGATATGTTATTCAAAAGACACTTCATGATTGATGATATCACTCTTCCTTGATGTGCACAACTGAGGACCTGGAGACTAATATGCACCTCTTTTATGAATGTATCTTCGCTGTCAAATGTTGGGAGGTGGTACATATCCAATGGAACACCTTTGTGGATATAGATGACATGGTTGATCAGGCCAAGACACGACGGAGACATCCTCTATTCAAAGAAATAACAATCCTATCTGCATGGAATATTTGGAAACAAAGAAACAAAGTGAGATTTGATGGTGCAGAGGCCTCACATGCTGACTGGCTGAGAATGTTGAAGGCTTACATGGAGATCCTTAGATATAGGGGTTCTCCTGACAAATCCTATTTTCTTGAAGGGTTTTTGAATTCCCTATATCTTTAGTTCTACTTTAGGACTTCACAATGTGGATTGATAGTTTGAGTCTCAGCCTATGGCTATGTAAATACCATGCAACATATTAATGGTAATGGAGAAACAATAGAAGCCCCTCCTGCTATTTTAAATGTTCAAAAAAATGGTAGGAGAGTTCGCTGCCATTAGAGCCTTTTACTCTGGGTCCGACAATGTGCTCGGGATCCCAGGTACTTGGGCTCGAAGTTGCTTGCCCATCAAGGTAGTACTCACCTTCCCACTTGGTGGGTATCGGGGTTACGATCCTAACAATGAGTACTAGGGGTACAAATAAGGGGCAAAACCTAGCTACGGCGCAGGTGTAACACTCGGTGTTCAACAAGTTTAGGCCCCTCTCGGTGGAGGTAATAGCCCTACGTCTCGTGCCTTGAGGCTTGCTTTGATTTGATGGGTATGGTTACAAAGGTTGCTCGTGCCAGGTCATGGAGGGGGGTGCGGCTTATATAGAGTGTGCCATAGCCCCATGTCCTCCATGCTGTCGGGCATTAAATGACACTGAATGCATCAGTTACAGGTGTGATGAGTCTCTACTATGACAGTTATAGGTAACGGGTGCCTTGACTCTGTTTAATGGATGACTTAGGATTCCTTGACCGTTGCAGCTCCCATGCCGCCCTCTTGCCTCCTTGGTCTGAGTGGTGGTTCGTCAGCCGAGTGGTGGGTGGTTGTCTGAGTGTCGTCCAGCCATCTGAGGATGTACTTCCTGATGTATGCATCCGAATGCTGGTATGGTCCAGGGACCTCCCATGGTGGTGATGGGTCCCATGTGGGTCCCAAATGATGGGTCCTTGACCCTACCTATAATAGGTGAACTCATCATTAGCCCCTGAAGTGGTTGAGGTTTCGTAGGACAAAATGGGCCGATCCTTCAGTTAAGTCTGAGTGCTACGGGAGCACTCGAAAAATGTTTCCGAATTGTGGTTTGTTGTTCCTTGGACAAAAACACAACGATTCTGGACTACAGGTTTACCCGAATGACCGGGTGTTGTTGTTTGCTGAGAAAAACCTGGTGGCATTTGTTTCTCTCTCGGAGGATATAGACTTGGGGCTTGAGTGAGGGAATGCCATAATAACTCGAGTGGTGACGCCGACACGTGGTCTGGTTCTCTGGAGAGGTGCCACTCCTTATCCGAGGGGAATGCCAGCGCGGGCCTTCTACTAGTCCAGGTTCACGAGTCATGCGCCTTGGAGTCTACTGGTAGGGCCAAGTCAAGCCGCGGAGGGGCATCAAGCTCGTCAAAGCAATCCCAAAGAAGACTTCAGTCGGGTGTTTAATGTGGCTGAGTGCACGAATCCCTGCTGAGGGTGGTCACTGGGACTGACATGCGTCCCTTAGGAAAGGAATCATGGGTAATCAATCACATTGATTTGCTCCATAAATCTCGGGGTTTGAATTTGTGAGTGTGCGCGCGGAAGTGATTACAACGTGCGTTAGTGGGGAAAGTGGGGGTGCGGCTCCTTGATTTTCGTGTGCCAAATCCTCCACGTGCCACAGTTTCCCTGTGTACCGCTTCGCTGAGTGCGCTGTCGATCCTCAATCAGATGCGACATTTTGTCAAAGATATAAAAGGTTTAGTGGGATAGCGGTGAGGACACCAGATCCCCTTTCTCCCCTCAGCCTCCTCCGCTTCTCCTCTCCACCCGAGTGCCGAAAATCCCCATCGCGATGGCTAGAGACTCCACGGCCAAGGCGGAGAAAGCAAAGAAGGCCGGGAAAGTGACCTCTTCTAGCTCCGGTGGGGTGGGGGATTGCATCCCATCGCACGTCAAGGCTCGGTGGTTGGAGGACCTCGCGGCGGAGGGGTTAATCCCGCATGATGGGTGGCGACGCCTAATCGTGGGAGAGGTCGAGCCATGCCATAGGAGGACGAGTGCATCCTGCTAGTCACCCACGTCGAGAGGGGCTTCTCCATGCCTCCCCACCCGTTCTTCTGGGCGTTCCTTGATTACTTCGGTGCGCAGCTCCACCATCTTCCCCCAATACCATCATCTACCTTTCGACCTTCATCTCTCTTTGCGAAAACTTCCTTGGCTATCACCCCCATTGGAGGCTCTTCAAACATGTCTTCACTTGTCGGTCGATGACCGTCAAGAAGGACTCGGCGACTGGTGAGAAGATCCACGTCACCCAAATGTGTGAGGGTCTAGGCATCCAGGTCCGAGGAGGGAGATCTTTCCCGAATATGAGCTTTCCCGACCCCGTCAAGGGGTGGCAGGGAACTTGGTTATACTACTGGGACATTCCCATGGCTAGTTGTCAGTCGGGCCTTCCACCGTACTCATTGGAGAGGGTACGGGCCCCTTTGTCTCTTTCCGTGACGGAGGAGGAGAAAACAGAGGTCGGTATCTTTTCCATCACTCTGGTCAGGGTCGTGAACACTGGTGTGAATGGTATGGATCTGCTGGAGACCTTCCTCACTCGGCGGATCCAACCGCTGCAGGCCAGGGCCCGCCCCATGTGGTTGTATGAGGGACCGAATGACCCCACCTGAGTGCACCCCGAAGAGCTCGCCGAGAAGGACATGGGGGAAAGATCAAGGCCATCACTTGCGCCCGAGAAAACGCAAGGGGGCGAGGATGGTGCCCCCGTACTCCAAGGAGTAGCCACCAGTCGAGGTATACGTCTTATGTTCGGTTCCTGCTCAATCGGTGTGTTGGGGTGTTATTCCTTGCGTTGTCTGAATTTTTTGTTGTGATGTGTTGGCCTTTTAGGAGTTTTAGAGAATGGTATCTGAGATTTCGGCGGTTGACCGGTCGCCCGAGGATGTGACGAGTGACACCGAGCGTCACTACTTGGAGCACTCTGATGACGATGACGAAGAACGGAGCTCTGAGGAGGGCGAGGAAGCAGAGTCTTGCCTATCCTATGAGGCCCCCAGGGAACCCCGCACCAAGGCACAACACGATCCGAGTGTCAAGGCATGTGGGGCTCAGCAGCTAACTGCTTCGGGACGGACAACTCGTAGATCCAAGTGTGCTTGCACAAAGGCAGAGAGCTCTCCTGAGAAGCAGCCCAAACTACCCAAGCAGATTTCCTCCAAGCCCCGGAAGGCCGCGGTGCCTCGGATCAAGGTGGTAGTTCCTATGGCTTCGACATGAGTGTTCTTGTCAACCCTTTACATATTCTTTGCATTGACTCGGTTGGCGACCGAATGTTGATTGATCCTTGTAGAAATGATACCTCAACGACGTCGGCAGATCCGCACGCTCACAAGTAGGACCAGGGTGACATGGACGCAGCGGATGCTGCCACTTCCAGAGGTATTTTATGCCGACTGATTAGGATGGTCAGGTTTCTTCCGACTATTCTTCGCTGAATTTTCTGGTTCGTGTATCCCTGCATCTCCACTAAAGAACATTCACCTGGATGACGAGGAGAGGGTTGACTTGTCCAACCCAGAGGCCAACAAGGAGAAAGCATGAAGCGTTAATGTGCCTATACAGGAGGCCTCCCCTCGCCGAATGTATCGAGCTTCCCCGGCGAAGGCTGTCATGAGGACAACGGGGCCGAGCCCTCTAACCCATGGTTGCTTGGCGTCGGTGACTGCAGTGGTCCCAGCCGCGGGGTCTGCACCAGCTCCTCTGAGCAGGCCAACGCCCTTATCCATGGTGGTTCCAGCTCCAAGGCCCGCATCCGCATCTCCGTCGGTCCCAGCCACCTCCTTCCCCCCGTACCATGTCCCTGAAGATCAAGTGGAGCGAGCAAGGAGGCTATGATCCAGGTGGGGCTGATGTGCGGCCGACTGAAGGAGGCCTATGACACCAGAGAGGCGCTGCAGACCAACGTCCAAGTATAAGTACCATTGTAAGTAATATTTCCAGTCGAAGTTTCTTCTTTTTCTGCGATAGAATTTTTGTCAGTGGGTCTGTGCAAGGCACACCCACTAGGTGTCCATGTTCAAGTGGGGGCACTCTGAGTGCACCCACTGGGTGTAGTCCTGGGGGCTCCTGTTGATTGGAAGCAGTCGACAGCAGTCTTTGAACTTTTTCTATGTTTTTGTCACTTTCACTCGGGGTCTAGCCGGGACATTTCCAAGTGATTACGATCCAGTGGGGGAACACTGAGTGCACCCATTGGGTGTAGTCCCCGAGGCTACCGCTGAATAGAGGCAGTCGGTGGCAGTCTTAGAACTTGTAGTTGTTTTGACCTGGGGTTGTTTTCCATTTTTTTAGCTCAACACGAGTCACTTTCTAGTGGGGGCAGGCTGAGTGCACCCACTGGGTGTAGTCCCTGAGACTGCTATCGGTTGTGGGCAATCAGTAGTGGTCTTTAGAACTGCCGCTTGGCACTCGGGGTGCTCAACAACACTCGTGTATTGGTCAGACAATAGGTAGGATCTCCTTTGTAGCTGCCTCGGAAGTTAGCCGAGTGAAAGTACATCAGGGTGTTGTTGTCCTTAATCTTCTTCATTGCCGACTCGGAGTTCAGCCGAATGAAGTAGATCAGCGTGTTGTTGTCCTCAATATTCTTCATTGCAAACTCGGGAGTTAACCGAGTGAAGCTAAATCAGAAGGTACTTGAAGATCTCGTACTAGTTGAGCTTGTTCCTCTTGGAGGTGCCTGGCCGACTCGGTAGCCAGAGGGTACTTTAGGGTCTGGTACTAGTCGAGCTTGTTGAGGGAGTCTTGTATTAGGGGGGTCCTCGGGTGTCCGAGCTATGTGACATGGGCCGGACTCATGGGCCTTGAAGATACAATATGGAAGGCTCCCCCCCCCCCCCGTGTCCGGATGGGACTCTCCTTGGCGTGGAAGGCAAGCTAGGCGCTCGGATATGAACATTCCTTCCTTTGTAAACCGACTCTGTACAACCCTAGGCCCCTCTGGTGTCTATATAAACCGGAGGGTTTAGTCCGTAGAGGCAATCATAATCGTACAGGCTAGACATCTAGGGTTTAGCCATTACGATCTCGTGGTAGATCAACTCTTGTAACCCCTATACTCATCAAAGTCAATCAAGCAGGACGTAGGGTTTTTCCTCCATAAAGAGGGCCCGAACCCGGGTAAACCTCGTGTCCCCTGCCTTGTGTTACCTCCGATCCTTAGACGCATAGTTCGGGACCCCCTACCCGAGATCTTCTGGTTTTGACACTGACATTGGTGCTTTCATTAAGAGTTCCTCCGTGCTGTCGATAAAAGGATCGATGGCTCGCCTCGTCATCAGCAACAAATTCTCCTTTGGAAAAGCCCTAGTTCCTCGGCAGATCCTCCAGATAGGCAATTTCACCATAGGCGCCCGCCCGGCCATAAAGCCTGAGGCTGCCCCTGGATTGCCAAAAATCATCTCCGCCTCAACCCTGAAAGCCTGAGGCTGTTTCCTATTTAAACGAACTGCTAGATCGCATCGCCGCCCTGGGGTCTCAATAGATTATGATCTAATCGGGCTTAAACTCGACCAAAGAGTAATCATATCCCCACCGCCACCGACCTGGTGACCGTCGTGGAAGAGTAGGGTGAGGATACCGCTCCTCCTATGCTAAAAACAAACTATGTTTGGATCTCCGAGCTCCGCGAGCCGGACGCCCATCTTCGAGAAACTATCTGTCCTCTGAACAAAGAACTAGGCTTTGAGCCTAAAAACTCTCAGGACACTCCGGATCCTAGGCCATTAAACTAAAAAATTCTTCAAAACCCAGATTCCACAGTGGGCCACGGGTTAGATTTAATCCCACCCGCCCACCACAAGCAATACTATCCAAGAAATTCCGGTCCCCTGGACATATGCGATTTAATGTATATACGTAAGCAACCTCAGGAAATAGTCCATCACTTTTGGGCTAGATTCCCACTTGTTAAAAACAAGATTACAGATTGTTGCGATGACAACGCGATTTCAATATTTCGCAACAACTGTACGGATGAGGGAATCCTTAATACCCTCAACCGCCGTCGCATAATGCACGTTGCAGATTTGGCACACATAGTGCAGAAGTACTGCGCAATGGAAAGCGCCTGGAAAAATCAGGCAGCCGACTGGGAACTGCAGGCATTTAAGCCATCTCCTGGATGGGCAAAAAGGATGCACCCTCGCGGGGCACCTGATCACACCACCCCGTTGACTAGAAAATTAAGCCCTTTACGGGACATAGAACTGTCTTCGAGGACTGGCTCGATAGGCCCTGTCAAATACACATGCCGCCGAATACCGAATCAACACACAGCCTACGGGCATGTTGGATACTCCGGCAAGTGGCCAAGAGCGGCGAGGGTATCCTCATTAACACTACCATAGAGAAGTACTCTTCGAAGGACGACAATCTCAATGTACTCATGGTCTTCGAGATCTTCTCAACAAATAATCGGCCCAAAAGGGCGCTCCGCGACCTCGCCGAAGTCTGCCAAATAGCAGCAATAAACCCTTGGAACATACGGCGATTACTTTCAATGCCGATGATGAACCAAGGTCCTGCTCAATCCGGACAGCAGCCGCTTTGGTCCGAAACCCAATCGTGGATGGATTTCGGCTCACTAAAGTTTTAATGGACGGTGGCAGCAGACTGAACCTCATCTATGAGGACACACTCAATAAAATGCAAGTGGACACGAGTCGCATTGAGCAGAGTAATACAACCTTTCCAGGCATTATACCCAGTCGGGAAGTAAGATGCTTGGGAAAAATCAAACTCGACGTGGTATTCGGCATACGGAGAACTATAGGTCGGAAGAATTTCTCTTCCATGTGGCACCTTTCAACAGCGGGTATCATGCCCTGCTGGGGCGAGACGCATTCACAGGCTTTCAAGCTATACCCCATTATGGGTATATGAAGCTCAAAATTCCCGGGCCCAATGGAGTTATCACTATTACCAGTGATCCGGACATAGCACTCTATGCCGAAAACAAAACCGCCTCCCTGGCCCTCGAGGCACTATCAGAGGCCCTCATGGCCGAAGAATTAACCACCTTATGTTCCACAGTGGACAGGGATGACCTAATACTCGATAAGAGACCTAAGTCAACTTCCTTCAAACCAGCAGACGAAATAGTCAAATTTCAAGTTCACCCGATGGACCCCATGAAGACAGCCTCCATTGGGGCACAACTTGATCCGACGGTCGATGCCGCATTACGCGCGTTCCTGCGCGAGAATTGGGACATCTTCTCCTGGCACCCTTTTGATATGCCAGTAATCCCACGCAAATTGGTTAAGCAAATGTTGCGGCGATTTTCCGAACCCAAACGACATGCTATGGGGGGAGAGCTAGCCAAGTTACTCGAAGCCGGGTTTATTAGGGAAATCAAACATCCAGATTGGCTAGCAAACTTGGTCATGGTACCGAAGAAGGATAAATCCTGGCACCTGTGTGTCGATTTCAAACACCTTAATAAGGCCTTCCCTAAGGACCCCTTCGCACTGAAAATGATTGCACACTTGCTCAACACTTCCTCTTCTCTTCTTTTGCTATTTTTTGCTCTTTTTTTTTCCTTTTTCACATTTTTCTCTTTTTTTACAGCACAAAAGATCCAACAAGACTCAAAGAAAACAACAGCAATTTTGGATAGAACTTGGTGCAAACACAAAGAAGAAAGCAAACAACTAGATCTCAGCAAACAAAGGCTTGGATTTTTGTGTGGGTTTTTTGGCTTTGGACTCTAGGATGGGGAAAAACTAAACTAAAAAGGATAGATCTAGCAACAAAGATATAGATCCTACCGTGTAAACCTTGCTCTGAATACCAGATGATGCGACACAGTCTTTGGAGAAGAGTGAGTTCAAGGGGAGGTCTGATCTTCACGGCGTAGGATCGATAAATGGATGGGGGTAACTAGCTGCAAGCAGCCGAAAATGGAAAATAAGAGATTATGACCCGACAAGGAGGATGCTCACCGGAGCTTGCAATCCGAGCATTCGCTGATCCACAACTCACAATACTACCCCACACAACCACGCTCAAGTCGTGGAGCACGGGATAGGTGCAATCCGCAAGGGAAAACACGAACTCTAACCAACACAACACGATCTAGTCGCGGACCACGAATTAGGAGCAATTTCTCAAGGAATCACGAGAATATGGATAATAAGAGCTCTCCAATCTCAGGAGGAGTCTATGTCTTTGGTCTTTGATAGAAATGGCAAAAGTCCCCAACGAAGGGAAGAGCTAGCCTATTTATAACCGGGACAACCCCCCTGGATAGGTGTGAAAGAGAACTAGCTTCTGGAACCAGCTTAGGTGTGAAAGTGAACCAGCTTTGTTTGACTAAATGGCTTCAAGACTTAATGATGTAGCTTCTGGAAAACTCTGGTTGGAGGTGGTTGGCAGTTCCCGACCAAACATTGTTCACTAGGGTCGAACAATGTTTCCTTCAGCAGAAAACTCGAGTTCTGGAAACCTTTCGCAAGTTGGGCTATCCAAACTCATGCAAAACATTGTTTCAGCAGAATGGGAACAATGTTTCTTCAGCAGACAACTCATCTTCATGAATTCATAACTTTGTTTCCTCGCCATAAAACATTGTTTTGCACAGACTGAAATGTGTTTGGCCTTCTTCAACATCGCACCTGAGTTCAACAAACAACAAAGGAGGTGAAGGCACAACCATGTTTTCAAGGTCAAATGATAGACTTAAGTTAGCGTTCACCTGATCATGTATTTGCATTGCGCAACTTCTTGTGATTGGACCATTGATGGTTGGTGGTGTGGTGCCCATGGTTGGGATGTCCTCATCATCCTCCCCCTCTTGAGAAGGAGTCGTCCTCGACTCTAAAGGCCCAAAGTATGGGGAAAGATCGGAGACATTGAAGGTTGGGATAACACCATATTCTTCTGGAAGATCGATCTTGTAAGCGTTGTCATTGATTCGCTCGAGCACCGCAAATGGTCCATCACCGCGTGGCTGCAACTTGCACTTGCGTTGCTCAGGAAAATGGTCCTTCCGAAGGTGTACCCATACCAAATCGCCTTGCTCGAACACCAACTTCTTCCTGGTCTTGTTTACCCGCTTCACATAGTGTTTAGTCATTTTCTCAATGTTCTCCTTTGCCTGGGCATGAAGTTTCTTGATGGAATCAGCACGCTTACTGGCATCAAGGCTAGTTCGTTCCTGCAGTGGAAAAGACAAAAGATCGATGGGAGCAATAGGTTTGAAGCCATAAACAAGTTCAAATGGGCAAAATTTAGTGGTCGAATGTACCGCCCTATTAGACGCGAACTCCACATGAGGTAGGAAATCTTCCCACACCTTAAAATTCTTCTTCAGGACTGCTCGCAGCATCATGGACAACGTCCAATTGACAACTTTAGTCTGTCCACCAGTTTGTGGGTGGCATGTCATGGAAAATAGGAGCTTGGTGCCGAGTTTTCCCCGCAAGGTCTTCGAAAAGTAGCTCAGAAATTTGGTGTCACGGTCTGACACAATCGTGCGTGGTACTCCATGTAGCCACACAACTTCCCTGAAAAACGGTCAACAACGTGTGAAGCATCATCGCTCTTATGACATGGGATAAAATGTGCCATTTTGCTAAAATGATCAACTACCACAAACACCGAATCACTCCCCCTCTTAGTCCGTGGTAACCCAAGAACAAAATCCATAGAAATATCTTCCCATGGAGTATTCGGGATAGATAGAGGAGTATATAAACCATGAGGATTCAAGCGGCACTTAGCTTTGTGACAAATCTCGCATCTCATCACATGGCGTTCCACGTCACGTCTCATGCGCGGCCAAAAGAAGTGATCAACAAGCACACTTTCAGTTTTCTTGGCTCCAAAATGTCCCATGAGACCACCAGCGTGAGCCTCCTGCAAGAGCAACAAATGAACAGAATAGTCTGGGATGCACAATTTGTTAGCTCGAAATAGAAATCCATCATGCAAGTGAAACTTCTCCCATCCTTTTCCCTTGTTACACTTTGAAAATGGTTCAACAAAGTATGAGTCGTTAGCATACAATTCTCTAATGCTTTCTAAACCAAGGATTTTAACATCAAGTTGGGAAAGTGAAATGTGACGCCTAGACAAAGCGTCGGCAACAACGTTATCCTTCCCTTTCTTATACTTGACAATATAAGGAAAAGACTCTATGAACTCACTCCATTTTGCATGTCCACGGTTCAGTTTTAGTTGGCCCTTTAGTTTTTTTAAAGATTCATGGTCAGAATGTATTACAAACTCTTTTGGCCACAAGGAATGCTGCCTTGTTTCCAAAGATCGAACAAGTGCATACAATTCTTTATCATAGACAGAATAATTAAGAGTTGGACCATTAAGCTTCTCACTAAAATAGGCAATGGGTTTACCTTCTTGCAATAGTACTCCACCAATGCCAACACCACTTGCATCACATTCAATCTCAAATGTCTTACCAAAATCAAGAAGTGAAAGCAATGGGGCTGGTGTCAATCTCATCTTCAGTTCTTGGAAGGACTTGTCTTGGGGATCACGCCATTGGAATGGAGTGTCTTTCTTCGTATCATTAATTGGTGCAGCAATGGTGCTGAAATCCTTCACGAACCGGCGGTAGAAACCTGCAAGTCCGAGGAAGCTACGTACTTGGCTCACATTTTGTTGAGGCTTCCACTCACGAATAGCCTTGATCTTCTCTTCATCGACCTCCACACCTTTTGCTGAAACAACAAAGCTAAGAAACACAACCTTGTTTGTGCAAAATGTGCACTTTTCCATGTTAGCATACAACTTTTTCCCCCGTAGGACAGCAAGCACACATTTTATATGTACAACATGATCCTCCAAAGTTTTGCTATAAATCAATATGTCATCAAAGTAAACCACTACAAACTTGCCAATGAAAGATCTCAGCACATGATTCATCAATCTCATTAAAGTACTAGGTGCATTTGTTAATCCAAAAGGCATAACAAACCATTCATACAAGCCAAATTTTGTCTTAAATGCAGTTTTCCATTCGTCACCCTCTTTCATTCTTATTTGGTGGTAACCACTTCGCAAATCAATTTTGGAAATTATGGTGGAGCCACAAAGTTCATCAAGCATGTCATCGAGCCTAGGAATAGAGTGACGATATCTCACAGTTATGTTGTTAATGGATCTACAATTAGTGCACATGCGCATGGTACCATCTTTCTTAGGAACTAAAAGAATGGGAACAACACAAGGAGAAAGACTTTCCCTTACATATCCTTTGTTAAGAAGATCTTCCACTTGCCTATGAATTTCCTTCGTCTCCTTAGGGTTTGCTCGGTACGGTGGTCGGTTTGGTAGTGGGGCGCCCGGAACCAAGTCGATTTGGTGCTCAATGCCCCGCTTTGGTGGCAAACCAGGTGGTACCTCCTTGGGAAACACACCCTCATACTCCTGCAAAAGATCAAAGACAACACTAGGAAGGGTTGAGGGTAAGTCGTTAGCAGCCAACAAAGTTTCCTTGCACATGAGTACAAAGAACAGAGTATTAGGTTCTCTCAATGCCCGCATATCCCTTTTCCTAGCCATCATAACTAATCCCTGTTTTTCCCGGGGCTTGGTCATATTTAGCTATGGATCTTTTGGCTGTGGAAACACTCCATCACTATGTTGGTGGCTCACTCGTTGTGTATGATCACTCTCTCCCTTTTTCTTTCCCTTTCTTCTCATCTCATCAAGGTAGACTTCCTCGGGTGTCATGGGCAACCAAGTGAACTTTTCTTCTTTATGGAAAAAACATAAGTGATTCACATGCTCGCTGATTTGCACATCACGGTCATGTAACCACGGTCGCCCAAGAAGCAAGTGCAAAACTTGCATCGGCACCACATCACACACAACATTATCATGATATGTCCCAACTGAAATTGGTATTTGCACGCTGCTAATCACCTTAATTGCGCCACAATCATTCGGCCATTGCATGCGGTATGGGTGTGGGTGACGTTTTGTTTGCAATTGAAGCTTCTCGACCATCTCCGTGCTTGCAATATTGTTCTAGCTGCTACTATCAACAATCACTCGGCATATCTTTGAGTTGGTAAGGCAACGGGTGTGGAGAAGATTATGTCGTTGCCCCTTTTCCTCCTCCACAAGTGATGACCCACAAGTATAGGGGATCTATCGTAGTCCTTTCGATAAGTAAGAGTGTTGAACCCAACGAGGAGCAGAAGGAAATGATAAGCGGTTTTCAGCAAGGTATTCTCTACAAGCACTGAAATTATAGATAACAGATAGTTTTGTGATAAGATAATTTGTAACGAGCAAGAGGTAAAAAAAGTAAATAAAGTGCAGCAAGGTGGCCCAATCCTTTTTGTAGCAAAGGACAAGCCTGGACAAACTCTTATATGAAGAAAAGCGCTCCGAGGACACATGGGAATTATCGTCAAGCTAGTTTTCATCATGTTCATATGATTCGCGTTGGGTACTTTCATAATCTGATATGTGGGTGGACCGGTGCTTGGGTACTATCCTTACTTGGACAAGCATCCCACTTATGATTAACCCCCATTGCAAGCATTCGCAACTACAACAGAAGTATTAAGGTAAACCTAACCATAGCATGAAACATATGGATCCAAATAGCCCCTTACAAAGCAACGCATAAACTAGGGTTTAAGCTTCTGTCACTCTAGCAACCCATCATCTACTTATTACTTCCCAATGCCTTCCTATAGGCCCAAATAATGGTGAAGTGTCAAGTAGTCGACGTTCACATAACTCCACTATAGGAGAGAGAACATACATCTCATCAAAATATCGAACGAATACCAAATTCACATGACTACTAATAGCAAGACTTCTCCCATGTCCTCAGGAACAAACGTAACTACTCACAAAGCATATTCATGTTCATAATCAGAGGGGTATTAATATGCATATAGGATCTAAACATATGATCTTCCACCAAATAAACCGGCTAGCATCAACTACAAGGAGTAATCAACACAACTAGCAACCTACAGGTACCAATACCAGACTTAGAGACAAGAATTGGATACAAGAGATGAACTAGGGTTTGAGAGGAGATGGTGCAGGTGAAGATGTTGATGGAGATTGGCCCCCTCCCGATGAGAGGAGCGTTGGTGATGACGATGGTGATGATTTCCCCCTCCCGGAGGGAAGCTTCCCCGGCAGAACAGCTCCGCCAGAGCCCTAGGTTGTTTCCGCCAAGGTTCCGCCTCGTGGCGGTGGAGTCTCATCCTGAAAGCTTGCTTATGATTTTTTCCTCAACGAAAGACTCCATATAGCAGAAGATGGGCATCGGAGAGCCACCAGGGGGCCCATGAGGCAGGGGGGCATGCCCAGGGGGGTAGGGCGCGCCCCCCACCCTCGTGGCCAGGGTGTGGGCCCCCTCTAGAACTTCTTGCGCTCAGTATTTTTTATATATTCTGAAAAGAGCTTCCGTGAAGTTTCAGGACTTTTGGAGCTGTGCAGAATAGGTCTCTAATATTTTCTCCTTTTCCAGCCCAGAATCCCAGCTGCCGACATTCTCCCTCTTTATGTAAACCTTGTAAAATAAGAGAGAATATGCATAAGTATTGTCACATAATGTGTAATAACAGCCCATAATGCAATAAATATCGATATAAAAGCATGATGCAAAATGGACGTATCAACTCCCCCAAGGTTAGACCTCGCTTGTCCTCAAGCGAAAGCCGAAATCAAAAAATAAGTCCACATGTTTAGAGATAGAGGTGTCGATAAAAATAAAATACGAACATGAGGGCATCATGATCATTCTTAGAACAACAACTTATATAATTATTGTCATATGATCTCTTATGCTAAAGTAACAATTCAATCACAATTTCAAGTATGAATCATAACTTCATTGAGAACCAACAAACTCTAATCTCAGTCATTGAGGCAATTCAATTTATCATAACATAGGAAAGAGTCAATATAAGAGCTTTTCAGCAAGTCCACATACTCAACCATCATATAGTCTTTCACAATTGCTAACACTCATGCCATACTTATGGGTATGGAGTTTTAATTGGACACCGAGAAAGATAGGGGATTATAGTTTTGCCTCCCAACGTTTTACCTCGAGGGTAATGTCAACAATAATAGTTCGTGAAAACTCACATCCAATTAGCCATATATACCAGGATGTTTCCAACATATTGTGCTTGCCAAAAGATAAAATGTAAAAAGGAAAGGTGAAGATCACCATGACTCTTATATAAGGTGGGAGATAAAAGTAAAATATAGGCCCTTCGCAGAGGGAAGCAGAAGTTGTCATGCGCTTTTATGGTTGGATGCACAAAATCTTAATGCAAAATAACATCACTTTATATTGCCACTTGTGATATGGACCTTTATTATGTAGTCTGTCGCTTTTATTTCTTCGATATCACAAGATCGTATAAAGCTTATTTTCTCCCAAACTAATAAGTCATACATATTTAGAGAGCAATTTTTATTGCTTGCACCAATGACAACTTACTTGAAGGATCTTACTCAATCCATAGGTAGATATAGTGGACTCTAATGGCAAAACTAGGTTTAGGGATATTTGGAAGCACAAGTAGTATCTCTACTTGGTGCGAAGAATTTGGCTAGCATGAGGGGGAAGGCAAGCTCAATCATGTTGGATGATCCATGACAATATAATTTATCTTAGAAGTAAGAAAACATAACCCATTACGTTGTCTTCCTTGTCCAACGTCAAATCTTTAGCATGTCATATTTTAATGAGTGCTCACAATCATAAAAGTTGTCCAAGATAGTGTATTTTAATGTGAAGACCTCTCTTTCTTTATTACTTCCTGTTAATTGCAACGATGACAAAAACTATGTTTGTCAACTCTCAGCAACTTTTATTCATCATACTCTTTATATGTGAGCTCATTACTCTCCATAAGATCCATATGATTTGTTTTATTTCTTTTTATTCTTTCTCTTTTCTTTTATTCACTCAAGATCATGGCAAAATAATCAAGCCCTTGACTCAACACTAATCTTTATTATATAGCTCATGGACTCGATTACATAGAGGGATCATAAAGCAAAACTCAAAACTAGATCATACCAAAAACTTTATTCTACTAGATAAAGATATTACTAAAAGGATCGAACTAAGAAAAATGGTAAAGATAAAAGTGATGGTGATACGATACCGGGGCACTCCCCCAAGCTTGGCAGTTGCCAAGGGGAGTGCCCACACCCATGTGATTATATCTCTTTTGCCGGTGAAGGAGTTGGAGTTTTTGATGATGTAGGCTTGTCGTCCCTCTTCCAAGGCATAGGCTCACCATCATAGAAGGATGATCGAGTCTCCTGAGTACTCAAATCTGCAGCCAAACTCATCCTTTTGAATCTATATTCATACTCACAGTTTTGATTTTGCAGGTCATAGATCTGGGCTTGGAGGTGCTCGATTTTCCGATGAAGCTTGAAGATGGCCTCCCCAATGTCCTTGACGTCCAGCTTGTGGTTGTTGGTGAACTCCATGATCATAATGTGATTGGAGTCGAGTCCATGCTCCACCATCTCCTGACACTTGAAAACTTGTTGCTCCAATTCCTCGAGCCTTGCCTCCATGCTTCCGGTCTTCCTTGGTCCCTCAACATCGCGGATGTGCAACAACCCCTCACGCATCTCAATGGTTTGAGGGTGTTGCAGCACCTTCGTGAGGTAGGGGTTGATGACCTTCTCGAAGAACTTGTCCTTGGGGGCACTTGAAGACGACATGACGACCTAGATCTATCAGAAAAATAGCTCGAAACAAAGACGAGAGATATTTGCGTGATACAGGAGTCAAAACCTCCGAGAGATTATATAATGAATTTTTACCGACCAAAATATGTAACGTGCAAGAAAACGGAGTTCGGAGAGCGCACGAGGTGCCCATGAGGCAGGGGGCACGCCCTCCACCCTCGTGGAGCCCTTGTGTCCTTCCCGGACTGCTTCTTATTTTTCTATTTTTCTAAATATTCCAAAACGGAGAAAAATTGCCATTAGAACTGTTTTGGAGTCGGTTTACTTATCATACCACATACCTATTCCTTTTCGGAGTCTGAAATGCTCCGGAAAGTGTCCCTTATGTATTCCTATGGGGTTATGGTTTCAATAACATTGGTTTCAACATTTATAGGATTACCTGAGATATAATGTTTAATTGTTTGACAGTTCACCACCTTCAGATTTGTGCCTTCGAAGTTGTTGATTTTTATAGCACCGGAATGATAGACCTCCTCGATAACGTAAGGACCTTCCCATTTAGAGAAAAGTTTTCCTGCAAAAAATCTTAAACGAGAGTTGTATAGCAAAACATAGTCACCTACATTAAACTCACGCTTTTGTATCCTTTTGTCATGCCATCTTTTAACTTTTTCTTTAAACAGTTTGGCATTCTCATAGGCTTGGGTTCTCCATTCATCAAGTGAGCTAATGTCAAATAACCTCTTCTCACCGGCAAGTTTGAAATCATAATTGAGCTCTTTAATAACCCAATATGCCTTATGTTCTAGTTTGAGAGGTAAGTGACATGCTTTTCCATAAACCATTTTAAACGGAGACATACCCATAGGATTTTTATATGCAGTTCTATAGGCCCATAATGCATCATCAAGTTTCTTGGACCAATTCTTTCTAGATCTATTAACAGTCTTTTGCAAAATTAATTTGAGTTCTCTATTACTCAATTCTATTTGACCACTAGACTGTGAGTGATAAGGAGATGCAATTCTATGATTAACATCATACTTAGCAAGCATTTTACGGAAAACACCCTGAATAAAATGTGAACCACCATTAGTCATTAAATATCTTGGGACTGCAAACCTCGGAAAAATAACTTCCTTAAGCATCTTAATAGAGGTGTTATGATCAGCACTACTAGTTGGAATAGCTTCTACCCACTTAGTAACATAATCAACAGCAACTAAAATATGTGTATATCCATTAGAGGCAGGAAAAGGTCCCATATAATCAAAGCCACAAACATCAAATGGTTCAATAACAAGTGAATAATTCATAGGCATTCTTGACGTCTACTAATATTACCAATTCTTTGACATTCATCACAAGATAAGACAAACTTACGAGCATCCTTGAAGAGAGTAGGCCAATAAAAACCGGATTGCAATACCTTATGTGTAGTTCTATCTCCAGCGTGGTGTCCTCCATAAGCTTCGGAATGCCACTTGCGTAGGATCTGTTCCTGTTCATGCTCAGGTACACAATGTATGATAACACCATCTACTCCTTCTTTATAAAGATGTGGGTCATCCCAAAAGTAATGTCTTAAATCATAGAAAAACTTTTTATTTTGCTGATATGTGAAACTAGGTGGTATAAATTTAGCAACAATGTAATTAGCATAATCAGCATACCATGGAGAAGTATGAGAAGCATTTATGACATTTCATTGTTCATCAGGAAAGCTATCATCAATAGGTAGTGGGTCATCAGGAACATTTTCTAACCTAGACAAGTTATCTGCAACGGGGTTGTCAGCTCCCTTTCTATCAATAATATGCAAATCAAATTCTTGTAGCAAGAGAACCCATCTAAAAAGTCTAGGTTTAGCATCTTTCTTTTCCATAAGATATTTAATAGCAGCATGATCTGTGTGAATAGTTACTTTAGAATCAACAATATAAGGTCTGAACTTATCACAAGCAAATACAACTTCTAAGAATTCTTTTTCAGTAGTAGCATAATTTCTTTGGGCATTGTCTAGAGTTTTACTAGCATATTGAATAACATTTAATCTCTTGTCAACTCTTTGCCCTAGAACAGCACCTACAGCATAATCACTAGCATCACACATAATTTTAAAAGGTAAATTCCAATCAGGTGGCTGAACAATATGTGCAGAGATCAATGCTTTCTTAAGTATTTCTAATGCTTCTACACAATCATCATCAAAGACGAATTGTATATCTTTTTGTAATAAATTAGTCAGAGGCCGAGAGATTTTTGAGAAGTCCTTAATGAACCTCCTATAAAAGCCGACATGACCAAGGAAACTTCTTATACCTCTGATGTCCTTGGGACATGGCATCTTTTCAATAGCATCAACTTTAGCTTTATCAACTTCAATGCCCCTTTTAGAAATTTTATGCCCCAAGACAATACCTTCATTAACCATAAAGTGGCACTTCTCCCAATTCAAGACAAGGTTAGTTTCTTCACATCTCTGCAAAACTCGATCAAGTTTGCTTAAGAAATCATCAAAAGATGATCCATAAACGGAGAAATCGTCCATGAAAACCTCACAAATCATTTCACAAAAGTCAGAGAATATAGCCATCATGCATCTTTGAAAGGTAGCAGGTGCATTACATAAACCAAAAGGCATACGTCTACAAGCAAAAGTACCGAAAGGGCAAGTAAAAGTGGTCTTTGATTGATCATCAGCTGACACATGTATTTGACAGAAACCAGAATAACCATCTAGAAAGAAAAAATGTGTAAGTTTGGATAATCTTTCTAGCATTTGATTAGTAAAAGGTAAGGGCTAATGCTCCTTTTTAGTAGCCTTATTTAATTTGCGGAAATCAATTACCATCCTATAACCTGTAATAATTCTTTGCGGAATCAATTCATGTTTATCATTAGGAACGACAGTAATACCTCCCTTCTTAGGAATAGAATGGACATGACTTTCCCACTGACTATCAGCAATGGGATAAATTATACCTGCCTCAAGGAGGTTTAGTATTTCTTTTCTTACCACTTCTTTCATCTTAGGATTCAGCCGTCGTTGGTGATCAATAACTGGTTTGGCATCTTTCTCCAAATTTATTTTGTGTCGGCATGGAGTGGGACTAATGCCCTTAAGATCATCAAGAGTATATCCAATAGCAACATGGTGCTTCTTCAAAGTTTTCAATAATTTTTCTCCCTCCTTCTCTGAAAGGTTAGCACTAATAATAACAGGATATATCTTCTTTTCATCAAGGTAAGCATATTTAAGAGTATCAGGCAATGGTTTAAGCTCAAACACGAGATCACCCTTGGGTGGTGGAGGATCCCCTAAGATTTCAACAGGCAAGTTGTGCTTCAGAATAGGTCCCTGTTTAAAGAACACTTCATCTATTTCCCTTCTTTCATTCATAAACATATCATTTTCATGGTCTAGCAAATATTGTTCTAAAGGATCACTAGGAGGTACATCAATAGAAGCAAGACCAATAATTTCATCTTTACTAGGCAATTCCTCTTAACGGTGTTGTCTACGAAATTTAGAAAAATTGAACTCATGAGACATATCACTTAAGCCAATAGTAACAACATCCTTTTCGCAGTCTATCCTAGCATTAATAGTGTTTAAGAAGGGTCTACCAAATATAATGGGACAAAAGCTATCTTGTGGGGAACCAAGAACAAGAAAATTAGCATGATATTTAGTTTTCCCACACAAGACTTCAACATCTCTAGCAATCCCAATTGGTGAAATAGTATCTCTATTGGCAAGTTTAATTGTGACATCAATATCTTCTAACTCAGCAGGTGCAAGATCATGCATAATTTCCTTGTATAAGTCAATAGGTATTGCACTAGCACCCATATCACACAAGCCAAGATAACAATGATCTCCTATTTTAACAGAAATAACAGGCATGCCTACCATAGGTCTATGTTTATCTTCAGCACAGGGTTTAGCAATTCTAGCAGTTTCATCACAGAAATAAATAACATGCCCATAAATATTATCAGCCAAGAGATCCTTAACAATAGCAATATTAGGTTCAACTTTAACTTGCTCAGGAGGTGTATAGGTTCGAATGTTGCTTTTACGAACCACAGTTGAAGCTTTAGCATGATGTTTTATCCTAACAGGAAAAGGTGGTTTCTCAACATAAGCAGTAGGAATAATAGGATCATTATAAGTGATAGTCTTTTCTTTAACTTTAATAGGTGCAGCTACTTTTACTTCTATGGGAGGATGATATTTGAACCACTTCTCCTTAGGGAGATCAACATGAGCAGCAAAAGATTCACAGAAAGAAGGTACTATCTCAGAGTCAAGTCCATATTTAGTGCTAAATTTATAGAAAACATCGGTATCCATAAAAGATTTAACACAATCAAACTTAGGTGTCATACCTGACTCCTTACCTTTGTCGAGATCCCAATCTTCAAAGTTTTGTTTAATTCTCTCCAATAAATCCCATTTGAATTCAATAGTCTTCGTCATAAAAGATCCATCACAAGAAGTATCGAGCATGGCGCGATTGTTATCAGAAAGTCGAGCATAATTTTTTTGTATAACCATTTCTATTGAGAGCTCATGATTGGGGCATGGATATAACATTGATTTAAGCCTCCCCCAAGCTTGAGCGATGCTTTCTCCTTCGCGAGGCCAAAAATTATATATATAATTGCGATCACGATGAACAAGATGCATAGGATAAAACTTCTGATGAAATTCCAATTTCTATCGTTTGTAGTTCCATGATCCCATATCATCACATAGCCTATACCATGTCAATGCATCTCCCTTCAAAGATAGAGGGAAGACCTTCTTCTTGATAACATCATCGGGCATACCTGCAAGCTTAAATAATCCACAAACTTCATCCACATATATTAGGTGCTCATCAGGATGTAATGTTCCATCTCCTGCGAAAGGATTAGCTAGCAGTTTTTCTATCATACCTGAAGGAATTTCAAAGTAGACATTTTCATGTTCAGTAGGTTGAGGAGAAACTCTTTGCTCTACTGGTCGGGGTGAAGATACCCCGAACAAGCCCCTCAGAGGATTACTTTCCATAGTAACAAGTGACAGAAAATTTTAGCACACTATATAAATTTGTTTTCTTACCAAATTCCACCTACCAAAGGCGCTTCACTCCACGGCAACGGTGCCAGAAAAGAATCTTGATGACCCACAAGTATAGGTGATCTATCTAGTCCTTTCGATAAGTAAGAGTTTCAAACCCAACGAGGAGCAGAAGGAAATGATAAGCGGTTTTTAGCAAGGTATTCTCTGCAAGCGCTAAAATTATAGATAACAGATAGTTTTGTGATAAGATAATTTGTAATGAGCAACAAGTAACAAAAGTAAATAAAGTGCAGCAAGGTGGCCCAATCATTTTTGTAGCAAAGGACAATCCTGGACAAACTCTTATATGAAGTAAAGTGCTCCCGAGGACACATGGGAATTATCGTCAAGCTAGTTTTCATCATGTTCATATGATTCGCGTTCGGTACTTTCATAATCTGATATGTGGGTGGACCGGTGCTTGGGTGCTGTCCTTACTTGGACAAGCATCCTACTTATGATTAACCCCCATTGCAAGCATCCGCAACTACAACAGAAGTATTAAGGTAAACCTAACCATATCATGAAACATATGGATCCAAATCAGCCCCTTACGAAGCAACGCATAAACTAGGGTTTAAGCTTCTGTCACTCTAGCAACCCATCATCTACTTATTACTTCCCAATGCCTTCCTCTAGGCCCAAATAATGGTGAAGTGTCATGTAATCGACGTTCACATAACACCACTAGAGGAGAGACTGTTGGGGAACGTAGTAATTTCAAAAATTTTCCTACGCACACACAAGATCATGGTGATGCATAGCAACGAGAGGGGAGAGTGTGATCTACGTACCCTTGTAGACCGACAGCGGAAGCGTTAGCACAACACGGTTGATGTAGTCGTACGTCTTCATGGCCCGACCGATCAAGCACCGAAACTACGGCACCTCCGAGTTCTAGCACACGTTCAGCTCGATGACGATCCCCGGACTCCGATCCAGCAAAGTGTCGGGGAAGAGTTCCATCAGCACGACGGCGTGGTGACGATCTTGATGTACTACCGTCGCAGGGCTTCGCCTAAGCACCGCTACAATATTATCGAGGCCTATGGTGGAAGGGGGCACCGCACATGGTTAAGAATATGATCACGTGGATCAACTTGTGTATCTAGGGGTGCCCCCTGCCCCCGTATATAAAGGATCAAAAAGGGGGGGTGCGGCCGGCCAGGAGGAGGGCGCGCCAGGAATAGTCCTACTCCCACCGGGAGTAGGATCCCCCCCCTTTCCTAGTTGGAATAGGATTCAGGAGGGGGAAAGAGGAGAGAGAGAAGGAAGGGGGGGGCGCCGCCCCCCTCTCCTTATCCTATTCGGACTAGGGGGGAGGGGCACGCGGCCCAGCCCTGGCCACCTCTCCTCTCTTCCACTAAACCCACTAAGGCCCAAATACCTCCCGGGGGGTTCCGGTAACATCCCGGTACTCCGGTAAAATCCCGATTTCACCCGGAACACTTCCGATATCCAAATATAGGCTTCCAATATATCAATCTTTATGTCTCGACCATTTCGAGACTCCTCGTCATGTCCGTGATCACATCCGGGACTCCGAACAAACTTCGGTACATCAAAATGCATAAACTCATAATATAACTGTCATCGAAACCTTAAGCGTGCGGACCCTACGGGTTCAAGCACAACGTAGACATGACCGAGACACGTCTCCAGTCAATAACCAATAGCGGAACCTGGATGCTCATATTGGCTCCTACATATTCTACGAAGATCTTTTATCGGTCAGACCGCATAACAACATACGTTGTTCTCTTTGTCATCGGTATGTTACTTGCCCGAGATTCGATCGTCGGTATCTCAATACCTAGTTCAATCTCGTTACCGGCAAGTCTCTTTACTCGTTCCGTAATACATCATCTCACAACTAACTCATTAGTTGCAATGCTTGCAAGGCTTATGTGATGTGCATTACCGAGAGGGCCCAGAGATACCTCTCCGACAATCAGAGTGACAAATCCAAATCTCGAAATACGCCAACCCAACATGTACCTTTGGAGACACCTGTAGAGCACCTTTATAATCACCCAGTTACGTTGTGACGTTTGGTAGCACACAAAGTGTTCCTCTGGCAAACGGGAGTTGCATAATCTCATAGTCATAGGAACATGTATAAGTCATGAAGAAAGCAATAGCAACATACTAAACGATCGGGTGCTAAGCTAATGGAATGGGTCATGTCAATCAGATCATTCACCTAATGATGTGATCCCGTTAATCAAATAACAACTCTTTGTCCATGGTTAGGAAACATAACCATCTTTGATTAACGAGCTAGTCAAGTAGAGGCATACTAGTGACACTCTGTTTGTCTATGTATTCACACATGTATTATGTTTCAGGTTAATACAATTCTAGCATGAATAATAAACATTTATCATGATATAAGGAAATAAATAATAACTTTATTATTGCCTCTAGGGCATATTTCCTTCAAAGACAACATACATCTCATCAAAATATCGAACGAATACCAAATTCACATGACTACTAATAGCAAGACTTCTCCCATGTCCTCAGGAACAAACGTAACTACTCACAAAGCATATTCATGTTCATAATTAGAGGGGTATTAATATGCATATAAGATCTGAACATATGATCTTCCACCAAATAAACCGGCTAGCATCAACTACAAGGAGTAATCAACACTACTAGCAACCTACAAGTACCAATCTTAGACTTAGAGACAAGAATTGGATACAAGAGATGAACTAGGATTTGAGAGGAGATGGTGCTGGTGAAGAAGTTGATGGAGATTGGCCCCCTCCCGATGAGAGGAGCGTTGGTGATGACGATGGTGATGATTTCCCCCTACCGGAGGGAAGCTTCCCTGGCAGAACAGCTCCGCCAGAGCCCTAGGTTGGTTCCGCCAAGGTACCGCCTCATGGCGGGGGAGTCTCATCCCGAAAGCTTGCTTATGATTTTTTCCTCAACGAAAGACTCCATATAGCAGAAGATGGGCAACGGAGAGCCACCAGGGGGCCCACGAGGCAGGGGGGCGCGCCCCCACCCTCGTGGCCAGGGTGGGGTGCCCTTTGGAACTTCTTGCACTCAGTATTTTTTATATGTTCTAAAAAGAGCTTCCGTGTAGTTTCAGGATTTTTGGAGCTGTGTAGAAAAAGGTTCTCTAATATTTGCTCCTTTTCTAGCCCAGAATCCCAGCTGCCGGCATTCTCCTTTTTTATGTAAACCTTGTAAAATAAGAGAGAATAGGCATAATTATTGTCACATAATGTGTAATAACAGCCCATAATGCAATAAATATCGATATAAAAGCATGGTGCAAAATGGACGTATCAACAAGCTGGGCATTAAGTGAACGACATACAACCAAAGCTTCTCCATCAAGTTCCTCATGAGATAAAATAGTTCCTCCTACTTCCCAACCTTGCTCCTCTTCCACTCCATCATTTCCACCTTCAGGGTCACTTTCAGATTCCCATTCACCTCGTTCATTGATGATGAAAGTTTTTTGCTTGGACATTCCAAAGAAATATGACCTCTTCCTTTGCACTGGTGGCATTGAATGTCGCTGCTGCGTGTAGAACTCTTTTCTGGAGGTGGAGCAGAGGATACTCCTGCTATAGCTGATGACCTCTTATCTTGATTGTGAATAGAAGGTGAGGAAGCCGTCGAGGCATGTGGGTGTCTAGGTGGTGCACCCTCAAACTGAGAACCATATGGCTGTTGTGCTCGCTACCATGAGTGTGTGGTGGTGCAGCCTTGGAAAGCATGAGTACAACCATTACACATATTCTTCTTCTCAACTCTTATAGCTTGATGTACCACTTCTTGTAATGTATCATAAGGAAACATCTCCACAAAATCTGATATTTCATCATTCAGCCCAAGTAAAAATCTTGCCATCTTCGCCTCATCACTTTCACGGGTTCTTGTGCGAATTAGCAGCACCTCCATCTCTTTATAGTACTCCTCAACAGTGCAGGAACCTTGAGTGAGCCCCTGCAGCCGCTTGTACAATTGCCTCTCGTAGTATGATGGAACAAAATGGCGCCTCATGACTTCCTTCATCACAGTCTAGCTGCGGATATGATTATTGCCTGACATCAACCGTTCGTCTTGCAGCTGATTCCACCATGTAAGAGCATAACCAGAGAACTCCATAACAGCAAGAGCAACTCTCTAGGCTTTAGAAAAACCATGGATGCGAAAGATTTGATCACACTTCTCTTCCCACTCAATATATGCATCCGGATCCTCTTTTCTCGTGAATGATGGCACATGTAGCTTCACTCTCGCTTGGTTGTCATGGTCATCCTGATCACGACGGTCATAATGATGACCATTGCGACAAAAAACAGCACCATGGTGAGGCGGGGAGTAGGGTTCATAGTCCCCCATGCCTCCATCTTTGTCACCATGCTCGGAGAGATCTTCAAGGAAGATGGCATCACCATCATGTGCCACTCGTCGCCGGTGATCAGCAGCAAACCCGCGGGGGTCATGGCCTCGCCTGCGAGCTTCTCCTCCATGTAGCCCACCCTCACGGGGGCAGCAAAGTCGCCACACCTCCGTTCAGCACCAACAGCAAGGACGCCATGGGCAACAGCTCCTGCCGCTTGTCCACGACCAACATGCAGATCGTTGTGTTCTTGACGTTGCCGGTTGTCGGCAGCCAGCGGGGCAGCGGGGTTGTGTTGATGTTGATCCTCATTACCCGCAATAGGAAGATGACCACCGAACATCCTTCGCATAGCTACAAATATACTCTCCTCAATCATATCACTAAGTGCTGCGCGAGTTTTTGGGAGATCATCTTACACATGTTGATGTCCATGTACACTCGAGTTGGATCCTGTCATGCTAACTCTTGGAAACAAGTGGAAAAAATAAAAATATATGTGGAAAACACTCAGCTCACCTTCTTGCTTACCCAAATTCTAATGATTCCTTGGCGGCTATGCGGAAGTAGCAAATCAGGAGTGGACAAGCGAATGAAAGGAAGGAAGCTGACGGTTTGTAGGTGGATCTGGGTGGGGTAAAAAGGGAGGGCTAGTGTTGAGATCCAATCGATGCAAACCAAATGAACTAGAAAAATTTGTAGATCCTTGCACTATGTTTGAGCTGCAACACTTTCCACTACAACTTCTAAAATTTCTCTCCCAACTGAAAATGATTGCACACTTGCTCAATACTTTCTCTTCTCTCTTTTTTTGCTCTTTTTCCACTTTTTTCTTTTTCACTTTTTTGGATAGAACTTGGTGCGAACACAAAGAGGAAAGGAAACAACTAGATCTCAGGAAACAAAAGATCCAACAAGACTCAAAGAAAACATCAGCAACTTTGGATAGAACTTGGTGCAAACACAAAGAGAAAAGCAAACAACTAGATCTCAACAAACAAAGGCTTGGATTTTTGTGGCTTTTTGGCTTTGGACTCTAGGATAGGGAAAAACTAAACTAAAAACGATAGATCTAGCAACAAAGATATAGATCATACCGTGTAAACCTTGCTCTAAATACCAGATGATGCGACACCGTCTTCGGAGAAGAGGGAGTTCAAGGGGAGGTCCAATCTTCACGGCAAGGATCGATAAATGGATGGGGCTAACTAGCTGCAAGCAACCGAAAAATGGAAAATAAGAGATTATGACCCGACGAGGAGGATGCTCACCGGAGCTTGCAATCCGAGCATTCACCGATCCACAACCTGCAATACTACCCCACACAACCACACTAAAGTCGTGGAGCACGGGATAGGTGCAATCTGCGAGGGAAACCATGAACTCCAACCCACACAACACGATCTAGTCATGGAGCATGAATTAGGAGCAATTTCTCAAGGAATCACGAGAATAAGGATAACAAGAGCTCTCCAATCTCAGGAGGAGTCTATGTGTCTGGTCTTTGGAAGAAATGGCAAAAGTCCCCAATGTAGGGAAGAGCTAGCCTATTTATAACTGGGACAACCCCCCTGGATAGGTGTGAAAGAGAACTAGCTTCTGGAACCAGCATAGGTGTGAAAGTGAACCAGCTTTGTTTGACTAAATGACTTCAAGACTTAATGAGGTAGCTTCTGGAAAACTCTCGTTGGAGGTGGTTGGCAGTTCCCGACAAAACATTGTTCACTAGGGTCGAGCAATGTTTCCTTTAGCAGAAAACTCGAGTTCTGGAAACCTTTTGCAAGTTGGGCTATCCAAACTCGTGCAAAACATTGTTTCATCAGAATCGGAACAATGTTTCTTCAGCAGACAACTCATTCTTCATGAATTCCTAACTTTGTTTCCTCGCGATAAACATTTTTTTGCATGGACTGAAATGTGTTTGGCCTTCTTCGACATCGCACCTGAGTTCAACCAACAACAAAGGAGGTGAAGGCACAACCATGTTTTCAAGGTCAAATGATAGACTTAAGTTAGCGTTCACCTGGTCATGTATTTGCATTGCGCGACTTCTTGTGATTGGACCGCTGATGGATGATGGTGTTGTTGGGGAACGTAGTAGTTTCAAAAAATTTCCTACGCATACACAGGATCATGGTGATGCATAGCAACGAGAGGGAAGAGTGTGTCCATGTACCCTCATAGACCGAATGCGGAAGCATTAGCACAATGCGGTTGATGTAGTCGTACGTCTTCACGATCCGACCGATCCAAGTACCGAACGCACGGCACCTCCGAGTTCTGCACACGTTCAAGTTGATGACGTCTCGCGAGCTCTGATCCAGCAAAGCTTCATAGGAGAGTTTCGTCAGCACGACGGCATGGTGACGGTGATGATGATGCTACCGACGCAGGGCTTCGCCTAAGCACCACTACGTTATGATCAGGTGGATTATGGTGGAGGGGGCACCGCACACGGCTAAGAGATCAATGATCAATTTTTGTGTCTCCAAGGGGTGCCCCCTCCCCATATATAAAGGAGTGGAGGAGGGGGAGGGCCGGCCCTCTCTATGGCGCGCCCTAGGGGAGTCCTACTCCCATCGGGAGTAGGATTCCCCCTTTCCTAGTAGAACTAGGAGCCCTTCCTAGTAGTAGGAGTAGGAGAGAAGGAAAGGGAAAAGAGAAGAGAAGGAAGGAGGGGGCGCCGCCCCACCCCTAGTCCAATTCAGACCAAGCATTGGGGGGGGGGGCGCAGCCTCTCCTCTCTCTTTCCCCTAAATCCTAATAAGGCCCATATACTCCCCGGCGAATTCCCGTAACTCTCCGGTACTCCGAAAAATATCTGAATCACTCGGAACCTTTCCGATGTCCGAATATAGTCGTCCAATATATTGATCTTTATGTCTCGACCATTTCGAGACTCCTCGTTATGTCCGCTATCTCATCCGGGACTCCGAACTACCTTCCGTACATCAAAACACATAAACTCATAATACAAATCATCACCAAACTTTAAGCGTGCGGACCCTACGGGTTCGAGAACTATGTAGACATGACCGAGGCACGTCTCTGGTCAATAACCAATAGCGGAACCTGGATGCTCATATTAGTTCCTACATATTCTACGAAGATCTTTATCGGTCAAACCGCATAACAACATACGTTGTTCCCTTTGTCATCAGTATGTTACTTGCCCAAGATTCGATCGTTGGTATCTCAATACCTAGTTTAATCTCATTACCGGCAAGTCTCTTTACTTGTTCCGTAATACATCATCCCGCAACTAACTCATTAGTTACAATGCTTGCAAGGCTTATAGTGATGTGTATTACCGACTGGGCCCAGAGATACCTCTCCGACAATCAGAGTGACAAATCCTAATCTCGAAATATGCCAACTCAACAAGTACCTTCGGAGACACCTGTAGAGCACCTTTATAATCACCCAGTTACCTTGTGACGTTTGGTAGCACACAAAGTGTTCCTTTGGTAAACGGGAGTTGCATAATCTCATAGTCATAGGAACATGTATAAGTCATTAAGAAAGCAATAGCAACATACTAAATGATCAAGTGCTAAGCTAATGGAATGGGTCAAGTCAATCACATCATTCTCCTAATGATGTGATCCCGTTAACCAAATGACAAATCATGTCTATGGTTAGGAAACTTAACCATCTTTGATTAACGAGCTAGTCAAGTAGAGGCATACTAGTGACACTATGTTTGTCTATGTATTCACACATGTATTATGTTTCCGGTTAATATAATTCTAGCATGAATAATAAACATTTATCATGAAATAAGGAAATAGATAATAACTTTATTATTGCCTCTAGGGCATATTTCCTTCAGTCTCCCACTTGCACTAGAGTCAATAATCTAGTTCACATCGCCATGTGATTTAACACCAATAGTTCACATCACCATGTGATTAACACCCATAGTTCACATCGTCATGTGACCAACACCCAAAGGGTTTACTAGGTCAATAATCTAGTTCACATTGCTCTGTGATTAACACCCAAAGAGTACTAAGGTGTGATCATGTTTTGCTTGTCAGAGAAGTTTAGTCTACGGGTCTACCACATTCAGATCCGTATGTATTTTGCAAATTTCTATGTCAACAATGCTCTACACGGAGCTACTCTAGCTAATTGCTCCCACTTTCAAAATGTATCCAGATTGAGACTTAGAGTCATCTGGATCAGTGTCAAAATTTGCATCGACGTAACCCTTTACGATGAACCTTTTGTCACCTCCATAATCGAGGAACATATCCTTATTCCACTAAGGATAACTTTGACCGCTGTCCAGTGATATACTTCTAGATCACTATTGTACTCCCTTGCGAAACTCAGTGTAGGGTATACAATAGATCTGGTACAAAACATGGCATACTTTATAGAAACTATGGCTGGGGCATAGGGAATGACTTTCATTCTCTTTCTATCTTTTGCCGTGGTCGGTCTTTCAGTCTTACTCAATTTCACACCTTGTAACACATGTAAGAACTCTTTCTTTGACTGTTCCATTTTGAACTACTTCAAAATCTTGTCAAGGTATGTACTCATTGAAAAAACTTCTCAAGCGTCTTGATCTATCTCTATAGATCTTGATGCTTAATATGTAAGTAGCTTTACCGAGGTCATTATTTGAAAAACTCCTTTCAAATACTCCTTTATGCTTTCCAGAAAATTCTACATTATTTCTGATCAACAATATGTCATTCACATATATTTATCAGAAATGTTGTAGTGCTCCCACTCACTTTCTTGTAAATACAAGCTTCACCACAAGTCTATATAAAACTATATGCTTTGATCAACTCATCAAAGCGTATATTCCAACTCTGAGACGCTTGCACCAGTCCATAGATGGATCGCTGGAGCTTGCACATTTTATTAGCACCTTTAGGATCGACAAAACCTTCTGTTTGCATCATATACAACTCTTCTTTAAGAAATCCATTAAGGAATGTAGTTTTGACATCCATTTGCCAGATTTCATAAAATGTGGCAATTTGCTAACATGATTCGGACATACTTAAGCATCGCTACGAGTGAGAAAATCTCATCGTAGTCAACACCGTGAACTTTGTCAAAACCTTTTTCGACAAGTCTAGCTTTGTAGATAGTAACACTATATCAGCGTCAGTCTTCCTCTTGAAGATCCATTTATTTTCTATGGCTTGCCGATCATCAGGCAAGTCAACCAAAGTCCACACTTTGTTCTCATACATGCATCCCATCTCAGATTTCATGGCCTCAAGCCATTTCAGGGAATCTGGGCTCATCATCGCTTCCTCATGGTTCATACGTTCATCACGGTAAATTAACATGACCTCCAGAACAGGATTACCATACCACTCTGGTGCAGATCTCACTCTGGTTGACCTACGAGGTTCGGTAGTAACTTGATCTGAAGTTACATGATCATCATCATTAGCTTCCTCACTAATTGGTGTAGGATTCACAAACAGATTTTTGTGATGAACTACTTTCCAATAAGGGAGCAGGTACAGTTACCACATAAAGTTCTACTTTCCTCCCACTCACTTCTTTCGAGAGAAACTCCTTCTCTAGAAAGGATCCATTCTCAGCAACATATATCTTTCCTTTGGATCTGTGATAGAAGGTGTACCCAATAGTTACTTTTGGGTATCCTATGAAGACGCACTTCTCCGACTTGGGTTTGAGCTTATCAAGATGAAACTTTCTCACATAAGCATCGCAACCCCAAACTTTAAGAAACGGCAGCTTAGGTTTCTTGCTAAACCGCAGTTCATACGGTGTCGTCTCAACGGATTTAGATGGTGCCCTTTTTAATGTGAATGCAGCTAGCTCTATTGCATAGCCCCAAAACGATAGTGGTAAATTGGTAAGATACATCATAGATTGCACTATATCAAATAAAGTATGGTTATGACGTTCGGACACACCATTACGCTCTGGTGTTCTAGGTGGCATGAGTTTTTGAAACTATTTCACATTATTTTAATTGAAGACCAAACTCGCAAATCAAATATTCCCCTCTACGATCAGATCGTAGAAACTTTATTTTGTTGTTACGATGATTTTCCACTTCACTCTGAAATTCTTTGAACTTTTCAAATGTTTCAGACTTATGTTTCTTCAAGTAGATATACCCATATCTGCTCAAATCATCTGTGAAGGTCAGAAAATAATGATACCCGCCGTGAGCCTCAACACTCATCGGACCTCATACATCAGTATGTATTATATCCAATAAGTCAGTTTCTCGCTCCATTGTTCTGGAAAACGGAGGCTTAGTCATCTTTGCCCATGAGGCAGGTTCGCAAGCATCAACTGATTCATAATCAAGTGATTCCAAAATCCCATCAGCATGGATTTTCTTCATGCGCTTTACACCAATATGACCTAAACGGCAGTGCCACAAATAAGTTGCACTATCATTATTAACTTTGCATATGTTGGCTTCAATATTATGAATATTTGTATTACTACGATCGAGATTCAACAAACCATTTTCATTGGGTGTATAACCATAGAAGGTTTTATTCATGTAAACAGAATAACAATTAGTCTCTAACTTAAATGAATAACCGTATTGCAATAAACATGATCAAATCATATTCATGCTCAACGCAAACACCAAATAACACTTATTTAGGTTCAACACTAATCCCGAAAGTATAGGGAGTGTGTGATGATGATCATATCATTCTTGGAACTACTTCCAACACACACCGTTACTTCACCCTTAACTAGTCTTTGTTCATTCTGCAACTCCCGTTTCAAGTTACTACTCTTAGCAACTGAACTAGTATCAATTACCGATGGGTTGCTATAAACACTAGTAAAGCACACATCAATAACATGTATATCCAATATACCTTTGTTCATTTTTCCATCCTTCTTATCCGCCAAATACTTGGGGCAGTTCCGCTTCCAGTGACTAGTCCCTTAGCAGTAAAAACACTTAGTCTTAGGCTTAGGCCCATACTTGCACTTCTTCACTTGAGCAGCATCTAGCTTGCCGTTCTTCTTGAAGTTCCCCTTCTTCCCTTTGCCCTTTTCTTGAAACTAGTGGTCTTGTTAACCATCAACACTTGATGTTTTTCTTGATTTCTACCTTCATCGATTTCAGCATCACAAAGAGCTTGGGAATCATTTCCGTTATCCCTTGCATATTGTAGTTCATCACGAAGTTCTAGCAACTTGGTGATAGTGACTAGAGAACTCTGTCAGTCGCTATCTTATCTGGAAGATTAACTCCCACTTGATTCAAGTGGTTGTAGTACTCAAACAATCTGAGCACATGCTTACTGGTTGAGCTATTCTCCTCCATCTTGTAGGCAAAGTAATGTCAGAGGTCTCATACCTCTCGACACGGGCATGAGTATGAAATACCAATTTCAACTCTTGGAACATCTTATATGCTCCATGGCATTCAAAACATGTTTGGAGTCCCGGTTCTAAGCCGTAAAGCATGGTGCACTAAACTATCAAGTAGTTATCATACCGAGCTTTTGTCAAAATGTTCAAAACGTCTGCATCTGCTCCTGCAATAGTTCTGTCACCTAGCGGTGCATCAAGGACATAATAGTTATGTGCAGCAATGAGGATAATCCTCAGATCATGGATCTAGTCCGCATCTTTGCTACTAACATCTTTCAACTTATTTTTCTCTAGGAACACATCAAAAGTAAAATAGGGGAGCTAAACGCGAGCTATTGATCTACAACATAGATATGCTAATACTACCAGGACTAAGTTCATGATAAATTAAAGTTCAATTAATCATATTACTTAAGAATTCCCACTTAGATAGACATCCCTCTAATCATCTAAGTGATCACGTGATCCAAATCAACTAAACCATGTGCGATCATCACGTGAGATGGAGTAGTTTTCAATGGTGAACATCACTATGTTGATCATATCTACTATATGATTCACGCTCGACCTTTCGGTCTCAGTGTTCCGAGGCCATATCTTCATATGCAAGGCTCGTCAAGTTTAACCCGAGTGTTCTGCGTGTGTAAAACTGTCTTACACCCGTTGTAGATGAACGTTGAGCTTATCACACCCGATCATCATGTGGTGTCTCGGCACGACGAACTTTGGAAACGGTGCATACTCAGGGAGAACACTTTTACCTTGAAATTTAGTAAGGGGTCATCTTATAAAGCTACCACCGAACTAAGCAAAATAAGATGTGTAAAAGATAAACATCACATGCAATCATAATATGTGACATGATATGGCCATCATCATCTTGTGCTTTTGATCTCTATCTCCAAAGTACTGTCATGATCTCCATTGTTACCGGCATGACACTATGATCTCCACCATCTGGATCTTTTATCAACGTGTCATCACATGGTCGTCTCACCAGCTATTGCTTTTGCAACTATTGCTATCGCATAGCGATAAAGTAAAGCAATTACATGGCACTTGCATCTTATGCAATAAAAAGACAACCATAAGGCTTCTGCCAGTTGCCGATAACTTCAACAAAACATGATCATCTCATACAACAACTTATATCTCATCACGTCTTGACCATATCACATCACAACATGCCCTGCAAAAACAAGTTAGACGTCCTCTACTTTGTTGTTGCAAGTTTTATGTGGCTGCTACAGGCTGAGCAAGAACCGTTCTTACCTACGCATCAAAACCACAACGATATTTCGTCAAGTATGTGATGTTTTAACCTTCACAAGGACCGGGCGTAGCCTCACTCGATTCAACTAAAGTTGGAGAAACTGACACCCGCCAGCCACCTATGTGCAAAGCACGTCGGTAGAACCAGTCTCGCGTAAGAGTACGCGTAATACCGTTCCGGGCCGCTTCATCCAACAGTACCGCCGAACCAAAGTATGACATGCGGGTAAGCAGTATGAATTGTATCGCCCACAACTCACTTGTGTTCTACTCGCGCATATAACATCTACACATAAACCTGGCTTGGATACCACTGTTGGGGAACATAGTAATTTCAAAAAAATTCCTACGCACACACAGGATCATGGTGATGCATAGCAACGAGAGGTAAGAGTGTGTCCACGTACCCTCGTAGACCGAATGCGGAAGCGTTAGCACAACGCGGTTGATGTAGTCGTACGTCTTCACGATCCGACCGATCCAAGTACTGAACGCACGACACCTCTGATAACCCACAAGTATAGGGGATCGCAACAGTTTTCGAGGGTAAAGTATTCAACCCAATTTATTGATTCGACACAAGGGGAGCCAAAGAATACTCTCAAGTATTAGCAGCTGAGTTGTTAATTCAACCACACCTGGAAACTTAATATCTGCAGCAAAGTGTTTAGTAGCAAAGTAATATGATAGTAGTGGTAACGGTAACAAAAGGTAATAGTAGTAAAAATAATGTTTTTGGTATTTTGTAGTGATGATAGAAATAGCAACGGGAAAGTAAATAAGCGGAGAACAATATATGGAAAGCTCGTAGGCAATGGATCAATGATGGAGAATTATGCCGGATGCGGTTCATCATGTAACAGTCATAACCTAGGGTGACATAGAACTAGCTCCAGTTCGTTGATATAATGTAGGCATGTATTCCGAATATAGTCAAACGTGCTTATGGAAAAGAACTTGCATGACATCTTTTGTCCTACCCTCCCGTGGCATCGGGGTCCTTACGGAAACTAAGGAATATTAAGGCCTCCTTTTAATAGAGAACCGGAACAAAGCATTAACACATAGTGAATACATGAACTCCTCAAACTACGGTCATCACCGGTAAGTATCCCGATTATTGTCACTTCGGGGTTAACGGATCATAACACATAATAGGTGACTATAGACTTGCAATATAGGATCAAGAACACTCATATATTGATGAAAACATAATAGGTTCAGATCTGAAATCATGGCACTCGGGCCGTAGTCACAAGCATTAAGCATAGAAAAGTCATAGCAACATCAATCTCAGAACATAGTGGACACTAGGGATCAAACCCTAACAAAACTAACTCAATTACATGATAGATCCCATCCAACCCATCACCGTCCAGCAAGCCTACGATGGAATTACTCACGCACGGTGGTGAGCATCATGAAATTGGTGATGGAGGATGGTTGATGATGACGATGGCGACGGATTCCCCTCTCCAGAGCTCCGAACGGACTCCAGACCAGCCCTCCCGAGAGGTTTTAGGGCTTGGCAGTGGCTCCGTAATGTAAAACGCGATGATTCCTTCTCTCTAATTTTTTTCTCCCCGAAACACAATATATGGAGTTGGAGTCAGAGAGGCAACAGGGGGCCCACGAGGTAGGGGGCACACCCCCCACCCTTGTGGAGAGATGGTGGGCCCCCTGGCCTTCATCTTTTGCAGGTATTTTTCATATTTTCTGAAAAGTGGCTCCATGAAGTTCCAGGTCATTCCGAGAACGTTTGTTTCTGCACATAAATAACACCATGGTAATTCTGCTTAAAACAGCGTCAGTCCAGGTTAGTTCCACTCAAATCATGCAAGTTAGAGTCCAAAACAAGGGCAAAAGTGTTTGGAAAAGTAGATACGACGGAGACGTATAAACTCCCCCAAGCTTAAACCTTTGCTTGTCCTCAAGAAATTCAGTTGACAAGCTGAAAGTGATAAAGAAAAACTTTTACAAACTCTGTTTGCTCTTGTTGTTGTAAATATGTAAAGCTAGAATTCAAGTTTTCAACAAAGATTATAACAAACCACATTCACAATAACGCATAGGTCTCAAGTTTACTCATGTCAATGGCATAATCAACTAGCGAGCAATAATAATAAATCTCGAATGACAACACTTTCTCAAAACAATCATAATATGATATAACAAGATGGTATCTCGCTAGCCCTTTCCGAGACCGCAAAAGATAAATGCACAGCACCTTTAAAGACCAAGGACTGACTAGACATTGTAATTCATGGTAAAATAGATCCAGTCAAGTCATACTCAATGTAAACTAATACTCCCTCCGTTCCTAAATACTTGTCTTTCTAGGCATTTCAACAAGTGACTACATACGGAGCAAAATGAGTGAATCTACACTCTAAAATATGTCTACATACATCCGTATGTAGTAGTCATTTGAAATGTCTAGAAAGACAAATATTTAGGAACGGAGGGAGTAGTAATGAATGCAAATGACAGTGGTGCTCTCCAACTGGTGCTTTTTAATAAGAAGATGATGACTCAGCATAAAAGTAAATATATAGGCCCTTCGCAGAGGGAAGCAGGGATTTGTAGAGGTGCCAGAGCTCGGTTTTGAAATAGAGGTGAATAATATTTTGAGCGGTATACTTTCATTGTCAACATAACAACCAAGAGATGGCGATATCTTCCATGCTACACACATTATAGGCGGTTCCCAAACAGAATGGTAAAGTTTATACTCCCCCTTCCACCAACAAGCATCAATCCATGGCTTGCTCGAAACAACGAGTGCCTCCAACTAACAAGAGTCCCAGGGGGAGTTTTGTTTGCAATTATTTTTATTTAGTTTGCATAAAGCATGGGACTGGGCATCCCGGTGACTAGCCATTTATCTCGTGAGTGAGGAGCGGAGTCCACTCCTCTTGAGAATAACCCGCCTAACAAGGAAGATACAGATAGCCCTAGTTGATACATGAGCTATTCGAGCAAACAAAACAGGATATTTATTTGAAGGTTTAGAGTTTGGCACATACAAATTTACTTGGAATGGCAGGTAGATACCGTATATAGGTAGGTATAGTGGACTCATGTGGAATAACTTTGGGGTTTAAGGAGTTTGGATGCACAAGCAGTATTCCCGCTTAGTATATGTGGAGGCTAGCAAAAGACTGGGAAGTGACCAGCTAGAGAGCGACAACAGTCATGAACATGCATTAAAATTAATCAACACCGAATGCAAGCATGAGTAGGATATAATCCACCATGAACATAAATATCATGAAGGCTATGTTGATTTGGTTTCAACTACATGCGTGAACATGTGCCAAGTCAAGTCACTTAAATCATTCAGAGGAGGATACCACCCTATCATACCACATTGCTACGTCTTGAGAGCTTGCGTTGGTTTTCCCCGAAGAGGAAGGGATGATGCAGCAGAGTAGCATAAGTATTTCCCTCAGTTTTTGAGAACCAAGGTATCAATCCACCAGGAGGGCAATCTCAAGTCCCTCGCACCTGCACAAAATGATAGCTACTCGCAACCAACATGATTAGGGGTTGTCAATCCCTTCACGGTCACTTACGAGAGTGAGATCTGATAGATATAATATTTTTGGTATTTTTGGTACAAAGATGCAAAGTAAAAAGTAAAAGCAAAGTAAAAAAGCAAAGCAAGATTAAAGTGATGGAGATTGATATGATGAGAATAGACCCGGGGACCATAGGTTTCACTAGTGGCTTCTCTCAAGAGCATAAGTATTCTACGGTGGGTGAACAAATTACTGTTGAGCAATTGATAGAATTGAGCATAGTTATGAGAATATCTAGGCATCATCATGTATATAGGCATCACGTCCGTGACAAGTAGATCGAAACGATTCTGCATCTACTACTATTACTCCACTCATCGACCGCTATCCAACATGCATCTAGAGTATTAAGTTAAAAACAGAGTAACGCCTTAAGCAAGATGACATGATGTAGAGAGATAAATTCATGCAATATTAAATAAACCCCATCTTGTTATCGTCGATGGCAACGATACAATACGTGCCTTGCTGCCCCTTCTGTCACTGGGAAAGGACACCGCAAGATCGAACCCAAAGCTAAGCACTTCTCCCATGGCAAGAACTACCAATCTAGTTGGCCAAACCAAACGGATAATTTGAAGAGACTTGCAAAGATAACCAATCATACATAAAAGAATTCAGAGAAGATTCAAATATTATTCATAGATAGACTTGATCATAAACCCACAATTCATCGGTCTCAACAAACACACCGCAAAAAGAAGATTACATCGAATAGATCTCCACAAGAGAGGGGGAGATCTTTGTATTGAGATTCAAAGAGAGAGAAGAAGCCATCTAGCTACTAACTATGGACTCGAAGGACTGAGGTAAACGACTCACACTTCATCGGAGAGGCTAGGATGATGTAGAAGCCCTCCGTGATGACGGCCCTCTTCCGGCGGAGCTCCAGAACAGGCCCCAAGATGGGATCTCATGGATAAAGAAAGTTGCGGCGGTGGAATTAGGTTTTTGGCTCCTGTTCTAGTCGTTTGGGGGTACGTGTGTATATATAGGAGGAAGAAGTACGCTGGAGGAGCACCGAGGGGCCCACGAGGCAGGGGGCACGCCCTAGGGGGGGCCCACCCTCATGACCGCCTCTTTTGTTCCTTGGAGCAGGGTCCAAGTCTCCTGGATCATGTTCGGTGAGAAAATCACGTTCCTGAAGGTTTTATTCCGTTTGGACTCCGTTTGATATTCCGTTTCTTTGAAACACTGAAATAGACAAAAAAACAACAATTCTGGGCTGGGCCTCCAGTTAATAGGTTAGTCCCAAAAATAATATAAAAATGGAAAATAAAGCCCAATATAATCCAAAACAGTAGATAATATAGCATGGAGCAATCAAAAATTATAGATACGTTGGAGACATATCAGGCATCCCCAAGCTTAATTCCTGCTCGTCCTCGAGTAGGTAAATGATAAAAAGATAATTTTTGATGCGGAGTGCTACTTGGCATAATTTCAATGCAAATCTTCTTAATTGTGGTACGAATATTCAGATTAGAAAGATTCAAGACAAAAGTTTATATTGACATAGAAAATAATAATACTTCAAGCATACTAATAAAGCAAATATGTCTTCTCAAAATAACATGGCCAAAGAAAGTTATCCCTACAAAATCATATAGTCTGACTATGCTCTAGCTTCACCACACAAAATATTTGAATCATGCACAACCCCGATGACAAGCCAAGTAATTGTTTCATAACTTTTTCAAAACTTTTTCAATCTTCACGCAATACATGAGCGTGAGCCATGGATATAGCACTATAGGTGGAATAGAATGGTGGTTGTGGAGAAGACAAAAAGGAGAAGATAGTCTCACATCAACTAGGCGTATCAACGGGCTATGGAGATGCCCATCAATAGATATCAATGTGAGTGAGTAGGGATTGCCATGCAACGGATGCACTAGAGCTATAAGTATATGAAATCTCAAAAAGAAACTAAGTGGGTGTGCATCCAACTTGCTTGCTCATGAAGACCTAGGGCAATTTGAGGAAGCCCATCATTGGAATATACAAGCCAAGTTCTATAATGAAAAACTCCCACTAGTATATGAAAGTGATAACATGAGAGACTCTCTACTATGAAGATCATGGTGCTACTTTGAAGCACAAGTGTGGTAAAAGGATAGTAACATTGTCCCTTCTCTCTTTTTCTCTCATTTTTTATTTGGGCCTTTTCTCCTTTTTTATGGCCTCTTTTTATTTGGGCTTCTTTGGCCTCTTTTTTTTTAATTTTATTTTTTGTCCGGAGTCTCATCCCAACTTATGGGGGAATCATAGTCTCCATAATTCTTTCCTCACTGGGACAATGCTCTAATAATGATGATCATCACACTTTTATTTTTCTTACAACTCAACAATTACAACTCGATACTTAGAACAAAATATGACTCTATGTGAATGCCTCCGGCGGTGTACCGGGATATGCAATATGACAATGATGGAGTGTGTCATGATAAATGGAACGGTGGAAAGTTGCATGGCAATATATCTCGGAATGGATATGGAAATGCCATAATAGGTAGGTATGGTGGCTGTTTTTAGGAGGGTATATGGTAGGTGTATGATACCGGCGAAAAGTGCGCGGTATTAGAGAGGCTAGCAAAGGTGGAAGGGTGAGAGTGCGTATGATCCATGGACTCAACATTAGTCATAAAGAACTCATATACTTATTGCAAAAATCTAGAATTTATCAAAGCAATGTATTACGTGCATGCTCCTAGGGGGATAGATTGGTAGGAAAAGACCATCGCTCGTCCCCGACCGCCACTCATAAGGAAGACAATCAATAAATAAATCATGCTCCGACTTCATCACAAAACCGTTCACCATATGTGCATGCTACGGGAATCACAAACTTTAACACAAGTATTCTTTAAATTCACAACTATTCAACTAGCATGACTTTAATATTATCACCTCCATATCTCAAAACAATTATCATGCTTCAATCTTTTCTTAGTATTCAACACATGCAAAAGAAAGTTTCACAAATCTTGGATACCAAGCATATTATTATTAAGCAAATTACCATGCTATTAAGAGACTCTCAAAATAATTTAAGTGAAGCATGGGAGACCAATAGTTTCTTTAAAACAAATCCACCACCGTGCTCTAAAAGATCTAAGTGAAGCACATAGAGCAAAATTATAACGCTAAAAAAATATAAGTGAAGCACATAGAGCAAAACTACTTAGCTCAAAAGATATAAGTGAAGCACATAGAGCAAAACTACTTAGCTCAAAAGATATAAGTGAAGCACATAGAGTATTCTATCAAATTTTAATTCATATATGGATCTCTCAAAAGGTGTGTACAGCAAGGATAATTGTGGCATACTAAGACACAAAGACACAAATAATACAAGACGCTCCAAGAAAAACACATATCATGTTGGTGAACAAAAATATAGCTCTAAATTATCGATGGAAGTGGACGAAAGAGGGGATGCCTTCCGGGGCATCCCCAAGCTTTGACTTTTTGGTGTCCTTGGATTATCTTGGGGGTGCCATGGGCATCCCCAGGCTGAGGCTATTGCCACTCCTTGTTCCATGATCCATCAAAAGAATTCACCCAAAACTTGAAAACTTCACAACACAAAACTCAATATAGAAAACTCGTGAGCTCCGTTAGCGAAAGAAAACAAAAGACCACTTCAAGGTACTGTAATGAACTCATTCTTTATTTATATTGGTGTTAAACCTACTGTATTCAAACTTCTCTATGGATTATAAACTATTTTACTAGCCATAGATTCATCAAAATAAGCAAACAACACACGAAAAAAAGAATCTGTCAAAAACAGAACTGTCTGTAGTAATCTGTAGCTAGGGCAATATCTGGAACCCCAAAAATTCTAAAATAAATTGCTGGACGTGAGGAATTTATATATTAATCATATTCAAATAGAATTAACTAAATAGCACGCTTGAAATAAAAATCACAGCAGTTCTTGTGAGCGCTAAAGTTTCTGTTTTTTACAGCAAGTTCAACAAGACTTTCCCCAAGTCTTCCCAACGGTTCTACTCGGCACAAACACTAATTAAACACAAAAAAACACAACCAAAACAGAGGCTAAATAATTTATTTATTACTAAGAATGAGCAAAAAGCAAGGAATAAAAATAAAATTGGGTTGCCTCCCAACAAGCGCTATCGTTTAACGCCCCTAGCTAGGCATAAAAGCGAGGATAGATCTAGGTATTTCCATCTTTCGTAGGCAATCCACAAGTGGCTCTCATGATAGTTTCATATGGTAATTTTATTTTCTTTCTAGGAAAGTGTTCCATGCCCTTTTTTAATGGAAATTGAAATCTAATATTCCCTTCCTTCATATCAATAATCGCACCAACCGTTCTAAGGAAAGGTCTACCAAGAATAATAGGGCAAGAAGAATTGCAATCTATATCAAGAACAATGAACTCTATGGGCACATAATTCCTATTTGCAACAATAATAACATCATTAATACTTCACATAGGTTTCTTAATAGTGGAATCCGCAAGTTGCAAGTTTAGAGAGCAATCATCAAAATTACGGAAATCTAGTAAATCACACAAAGTCTTGGGAATAGTAGAGACACTAGCACCCAAATCACACAAAGCATAAAACTCATGATCTTTAATTTTAATTTTAATAGTTGTTTCCCGTTCATCATAGAGTTTTCTAGGGATAGAAACTTTCAACTCAAGTTTTTCTTCATAATATTGCATCAAGGCATCAACAGTATGTTCGGTGAAGGCTTTATTTTGACTATAAGCATGTGGAGAATTTAGCACGGATTACAACAAGGAAATACAATCAATTAAAGAGCAACTTTCATAATTAAATTCCTTGAAATCCAATATAGTGGGTTTAGCAACATCTAGATTTTTATTTCTTTCAATTCCACTTTCATCAATTTCATCATTAAGATCTAAATACTCCGAATTTTTAGAACGCCTTCTAGGTAAAGGAAGATCATATTCAGTTTCATCAAGATTCATATTGCAAAATAAAGATTTAATAGGGGACACATCAATAACTTTTAGATCTTCATCTTGATTTTCATAGGAATTGGAGGAACACGCTTTAATAAAGGCATCTTTGGAAGCACGCATCCTAGTGGTTCTTTCCTTGCACTCATCAGTGGAAATTCTCATGGATTTGAGAGACTCATTGATATCATGCTTAGGAGGAATAGATCTAAGCTTTAAAGAATCAACCTCAAGAGAAATTCTATCAACGTTTCTAGCCAAATCATCAACTTTAAGAAATTTCTCTTCAAGCAAAGCATTAAAATTCTTTTGTGAATTCATAAACTCTTTAACACTATTCTAAAATTCAGAGGGCATCTTATTATAATTTCCATAAGAGTTGTTGTAGGAATTCCCATAATCATTAGAAGGATTACTAGGATATGGCCTAGGATTAAAATTCCCTCTATAAGCGTTGTTACCAAAATTATTCCTACCAACAAAATTCACATCCATAGATTCATTGTTATTCTCAATCAAAGTAGACAAAGGCATATCATTAGGATCAGAAGAAACACTCTTAGTAGCAAATAATTTCATAAGTTCATCCATCTTTCCACTCAACACATTGATTTCTTCTATCGCATGCACTTTTTTATTAGAAGATCTTTCAGTATGCCATTGAGAATAATTAGCCATAATATTATCTAAGAGTTTAGTAGCATCTCCTAAAGTGATTTCCATAAAAGTGCCTCCCGCGGCCGAATCTAAAATATTTCTAGAAGCAAAATTCAATCCGGCATAAATTTTTTGTATAATCATCCACAAATTCAAACCATGAGTAGGGCAATTACATATCATTAATTTCATTCTCTCCCAAGCTTGTGCAACATGTTCATGATCAAGTTGTTTAAAGTTCATAATATCGTTTGTAAGAGAGATGATCTTAGCGGGAGGAAAATACTTAGAGATAAAATCATCTATGCAATTGTTCCATGAATCAATACTATTTTTAGGCAAAGACGAAAACCAAGATTTAGCACGATCTCTAAGCAAAAAAGGAAATAGTTTCAATTTAACGACATCATTATTGACATATTTTTTCTTTTGCATATCACATAAATCAACGAAGCTATTCAGATGAGTAGCGGCATCTTCACTAGGAAGGCCGGCGAATTGATCTTTCATAACAAGATTCACCAAAGCAGCATTAATTTCACAAGATTCAGCATCGGTAAGAGGAGCAATCGGAGTGCTAAGGAAATCATTATCACTGGTATTGGTGAAGTCACACAATTTGGTAGTATCTTGAGCCATCGCGACAAACAAGCAATCTAACACACGAGCAAACAAGAGCAAACGGGCAAAAAGAGGCAAATAGAGAGGGAGGATAGAGAGAGAGGGGGGGCGAATAAAATGGCAAGGGTGAATTGGGGGGGGAGGAAACCGAGAGGCAAATGGAAAAAATGTAATGCGAGAGATAGGGATTGTGATGGGTACTTGGTATGTTGACTTTTTGCGTAGACTCCCCGGCAACGGTGCCAGAAATCCTTCTTGCTACGTCTTGAGCTTGCGTTGGTTTTCCCCGAAGAGGAAGGGATGATGCAACAGAGTAGCATAAGTATTTCCCTCAGTTTTTGAGAACCAAGGTATCAATCCAGTAGGAGGCCACGCTCAAGTCCCTCGTACCTGCACAAAATGATAGCTACTCGCAACCAACGCGATTGGGGGTTGTCAATCCCTTCACGGTCACTTACGAGAGTGAGATCTGATAGATATAATATTTTTGGTATTTTTGGTATAAAGATGCAAAGTAAAAAGTAAAAGCAAAGTAAAAAGCAAAGCAAGATTAAAGTGATGGAGATTGATATGATGAGAATAGACCCGGGGGCCATAGGTTTCACTAGTGGCTTCTCTCAAGAGAATAAGTATTCTACGGTGGGTGAACAAATTACTGTTGAGCAATTGATAGAATTGAGCATAGTTATGAAAATATCTAGGCATGATCATGTATATAGGAATCACGTCCGTGACAGGTAGATCGAAACGATTCTGCATCTACTACTATTACTCCACTCATCGACCGCTATCCAGCATGCATCTGGAGTATTAAGTTAAAAACAGAGTAACGCCTTAAGCAAGATGACATGATGTAGAGAGATAAATTCATGCAATATGAAATAAACCCCATCTTGTTATCCTCGATGGCAATGATACAATACGTGCCTTGCTGCCCCTTCTGTCACTGGGAAAGGACACCGCAAGATCGAACCCAAAGCTAAGCACTTCTCCCATGGCAAGAACTACCAATCTAGTTGGCCAAACCAAACGGATAATTCAAAGAGACTTGCAAAGATAACCAATCATACATAAAAGAATTCAGAGAAGATTCAAATATTATTCATAGATAGACTTGATCATAAACCCACAATTCATGGGTCTCAACAAACACACCGCAAAAACAAGATTACATCGAATAGATCTCCACAAGAGAGGGGAGAACTTTGTATTGAGATTCAAAGAGAGAGAAGAAGCCATCTAGCTACTAACTATGGACCCGAATGTCTGAGGTAAACTACTCACACTTCATCAGAGAGGCTAGGATGATTTAGAAGCCCTCCATGATGACGGCCCTCTTTCGGCGGAGCTTCGGAACAGGCCCCAAGATGGGATCTCGTGGATACAGAAAGTTGCGGCGGTGGAATTAGGTTTTTGGCTCCTGTTCTGATCGTTTGGGGGTACGTGTATATATAGGAGGAAGAAGTACGCCGGAGGAGCACCGAGGGGCCCACGAGGCAGGGGGGCGCGCCCTAGGGGGGGGGGCGTAGCCCCACCCTCGTGACCGCCTCTTTTGTTCCTTGGAGCAGGGTCCAAGTCTCCTGGATCACGTTCGGTGAGAAAATCACGTTCCCGAAGGTTTTATTCCGTTTGGACTCCGTTTGATATTCCATTTCTTCGAAACACTGAAATAGGCAAAAAAACAGCAATTCTTGGTTGGGCCTCCGGTTAATAGGTTAGTCCCAAAAATAATATAAAAGTGGAAAATAAAGCCCAATATAGTCCAAAACAGTAGATAATATAGCATGGAGCAATCAAAAATTATAGATACGTTGGAGACGTATCACACATCATAACCATTTCAATAGCATGTTGGCACACAAGGTAAACCACTATAGCTCATAGCTAATAAAGCATGGCACAAGAAACTATGATCTCTAGTTGTCATTACAAACATGTTTATTCATAATAGGCTGAATCAGGAACGATGAACTAATCATATTTACAAAAACAAAAGAGGTCGAGTTCATACCAGCTTTTCTCATCTCAGCCAGTCCATCATACATCGTCATAATTGCCTTTCACTTGCACGACCGAGTAGTGTGAATAATAATAATAGTGCACGTGCATTGGACTAAGCTGAAATCTGCAAGCATTAAATAAACAGGAGAAGACAAGGCAATATGGGCTCTTTTGTCAGATAAACAATAATGCATATAAGAGCCGCTTCAACAATGTAATTATAGTCTTCTCCTATTGACCCCAAAGAAAAGAAAAGAAATAAAACTATTTACACGGGAAAGCTGCCAACAAGAAAAAGAACAAGAAATCTTTTTGGGTTTTCTTTTTAATTACTACTACAAGCATGGAAATTAAAGTGATTAAAAGCTACAACTAATTTTTTTGGATTTTCTTAAGGTTTATTAAACACACAAGAAGAAAGCATAAAAAGGAAATTAAACTAGGATGGATGATACAATGAAAAAGTATGAGCACCGACATCTAGCAATGAGTGTGTGAACATAAATGTAATGTTTGTGAGAAATACGTACTCCCCCAAGCTTAGGCTTTTGGCCTAAGTTGGTCTATGGCCACGGCTGGCCTGGCGGATATCCATAATAATAGTTGGGGTCATACTGAGATGCAGCGGCTATCGCCTACTGAGCTGCAGCTTGGCGATGAGCGGCCTCCGCTCTCCTCTCGTACTCATCTGCCTCCTCTCTGGTAATGGTATATCTTCCTCTTGCATGATAATCAAAGAAGGCAGGAGCAGGGAGAGTAATATGGACAACACGGCGTCTGTCAAAGATTAGTCGATACTGGAGAGGTGATTCATTCCTCTCAACAAACTGGTGGTGAACCATAGCATTAAAGTCTAGGTAAGCAGGTGGTAATTCAATATCATCTTCGCATATGGCTACACCAAGAAAATTAGCTATGTGGGTTGCATAAATTCCTCTAAAGAAATCTCCATTAAATCTATTAAGATGCAACCTACGTGCAACAATGGCTCCCAAATTATAAGATTGGTCTCCTAACACAGCACTCCTAAGAATACTGAGATCGGGGACACACATGTGACATGCCTCATCTTTACCACCGACGCATCTACCTATGAAGAGAGAAAAATAATGTATAGCAGGAAAGTGAATGCTCCCTATGGTAGCTTGTGTAATATCTCTAGATTCTCCCACAGTTATGCTAGAAAGAAAATCTCTAAATTCAGATTTGCGAGGATCCCTTATACTACCCCATTGTGGAAGTTTGCATGAAGTGGTAAAATCCTCTAAGTCCATAGTGTAAGAATTATCATAAAGATCAGACATGACAATTGGAGAATTACGTGAAGTTGAAAATTCAAACCTCCTCACAAAGGTACTGGTGAGGTTGTGATACTGGCTGCACTTCTCTTCCTTGAAGCTCACAAGATCAACGTTACGCAAATATGCATTGAATTCTTCCTTAATTCCTGCTCGATCCATAAAGTTCTCAGAGGGCCATTCACAAGGACGCACTGGAGCATCTCTTGGTGGCTCGTCATCAGCATCACGCACTGCAAGCCTGGGTCCTTGCTTCCTTGAAGAACCACCTTGGAACATTTTCCTAAGCATATTTCTTCAAAATAAAAGTAAACCATACTCAATAATATTGATAGCAACTACTCCTACAAGTGCCTAGAGCCTATATCTTGCATCAAAACTACTTTTGACCATATAAATTTGCCATGCAAGCTCAAGAACAGGGTCACCTAAGCAGCAAAAATTTGCAATTAATAAAGCACCAGAACAAAAAATTAATTGGACCAATGGAGGAGTCACATACCAAGGAACAATCTCCCCAAGCAGTTTTGTGAGAGGTGCTTTGAGCAAGGAGATCGAAAATGGCAGTAAAACGAGCTTGGACTCGGGTTTGAGCTGGTTATTCGTGTTTGTGGGAGGAAGAGGAAGTGTATAGGTGAAAGAATAAGTGGAGGAGGGCCACCGTGCGCCAACGAGGCAGGGGGGCGCGCCCAGGGGGTAGGGCGCGCCCTCCACCCTCGTGGGCAGGTGGTTGACCCCCCTGCTATGTTGTCAATGCCAAATATTCTCAAATATTCTAGAAAAAATCAGATTTAAATTTTATGCCATTTGTTGAACTTTTGTTTTCGAGGTATTTTTATATTGCACGGATAATCAGATAATAGACAGAAAAATATTTATTTTATTTTATTTATTATAAATAACATAAAGTAAAAGTGGGGTACAGAAGGTTGTGCCCTCTAGTTTCATCCATCTCATGATCATCAAAAGGAATCCACTGACAAGGTTGATCAAGTCTTGTTAAAGAACTCATTCCGAATAACATGGAACCGGAGAAATTTCGAATAACACTATGTTACCTCAACGGGGATATTGACATCCCCAATAATAAGAATATCATATTTCTTCTTGATAGTAGGAAGAGGAAATTCAAAACCTCCGAATATAATCGATGAAATTTTTCCAATAGATTTGATACTATGAACTTGAGGTTGTTTCCTCGGAAAGTGTACCGTATGCTCATTACCATTAACATGAAAAGTGACATTGCCTTTAGTTCAATCAATAACAGCCCCTGCAGTATTCAAAAAGGGTCTTCCAAGAATAATAGACATACTATCGCCCTCGGGAATATCAAGAATAACAAAGTCCTTTAAAATAGTAACGTTTGCAACTACAACAGGCACATCCTCACAAATACCGACAGGTATAGCAGTTGATTTATCAGCCATTTGCAAATATATTTCAGTAGGTGTCAACTTATTGAAATCAAGTCTACGATATAAAGAGGGAGGCATAACACTAACACCGGCTCCAAGATCACATAAAGCAGTTTTAACATAATTTCTTTTAATGGAGCATGGTATAGTTGGTACACCGGGATCTCCAAGTTTCTTTGGTATTCCACCCTTAAAAGTATAATTAGCAAGAATGGTGGAAATTTCAGCTTCAGGTATCTTTCTTTTATTTGTAATGATATCTTTCATGTACTTAGCATAAGGATTGGTTTGAGCATATCAGTTAATCGCATACGCAAAAAGATAGGTCTAATCATTTCAGCAAAGCGCTCAAAATCCTCATCATCCTTTTTCTTGGATGGCTTGGGAGGAAAAGGCATGGGTTTCTGAACCCAAGGCTCTCTTTATTTACCATGTTTCCTAGCAACGAAGTCTTTCTTATCATAACGTTGATTCTTTGATTGTGGGTTATCAAGATCAACAACAGGTTCAATTTCTACATCACTTTCATTACTAGGTTGAGCATTATCATGAACATTATTAGTAACATTATTACTAGTTTCAGTTTCATTACCAGATTGTGTTTCAGCATCAGAAATAGAAATATCATTTGTATTCTCAGGTGTTTCAACAATAGGATCACTAGAAGCATGCAAAGTCCTATCATTTTTCTTTTTCTTCCTTTTAGAAGGACTAGGTGCATCTATATTATTTCTCTGAGAATCTTGCTCAATTCTGTTAGGATGGCCTTCAGGATACAAAGGTTCCTGAGTCATTCTACCAGTTCTAGTAGCCACTCTAACATCATTATCATTATTCTTATTATTCAATCCATTGAGCAAATCACTTTGAGCTTTAAGTACATGTTCTATTTGAGTGGTAATCACAGAAGCATGTTTACTAATAAGTTTAAGTTCACCTTTGACATTAGCCATATAATCACCCAAGTGTTCAAGCATATTTGAATTGTATTTCAATTGTTTACCAAAATAAGCATTAAAATATTCTTGCTTAGCCATAAATTTATCAAACTCATCTAAGCATGGGCTAGCAAATTTAGTAAATGGGATTTCAGCTTTATCATATCTGTAGAGAGAATTTACCTTTACTACCTGTGTCGGGTTATCAAGACCATGAGTTTCTTCAATAGGTAATGGATTAAGATTATATGTTTCTTCAACAGGCGGTAAATTAAGACCATGTATTTCTTCAATAGGAGGTAAATTCTTAACATCTTCAGCTTTAATACCTTTTTCTTTCATAGATTTCTTTGCCTCTTGCATACCTTCAGGACTGAGAAATAGAATACCCCTCTTCTTCGGAGTTGGTTTAGGAATAGGCTCAGGAATTGGATCCAGAGGTGTCCAATTATTTTCATTTGTCAACATATTATTAAATAGAATTTCAGCTTCATCCGGTGTTCTTTCCCTGAAAACAGAACCATCACAACTATCCAGGTAATCTCTGGAGGCATCAGTTAGTCCATTATAAAAGATATCAAGTATTTCATTTTTCTTAAGAGGATGATCGGGCAAAGCATTAAGTAATTGGAGAAGCCTCCCCCAAGCTTGTGGGAGACTCTCTCCTTCAATTTGCACAAAATTATATATATCCCTTAAAGCAACTTGTTTCTTATGAGCAGGGAAATATTTAGCAGAGAAGTAATAAATCATATCCTGGGGACTACGCACACAACCAGGATCAAGAGAATTAAACCATATCTTAGCATCACCCTTTAATGAGAACGGAAATATTTTAAGGATATAAATGTAACGAGTTCTCTCATCTTTAGTGAACAGGGTGGCTATATCATTCAATTTAGTAAGATGTGCCACAACAGTTCAGATTCATAACCATGAAAAGCATCAGATTCAACCAAAGTAATTATATTAGGATCAATAGAGAATTCATAATCCTTATCGGTAACACAGATAGGTGAAGTAGCAAAAGCAGGGTCAGGTTTCATTCTAGCATTTAGAGATTGCTTACTCCATTTAGCTAATAACCTTTTGAGTTCATTTCTATTTTTGCAAGCTAAAATAGCGAAAGAAGCTTCTTGATCAAAAACATAACCCTTAGGAATAACAAGTGATTCTTCATCATCACTTTCATCAGTATCAGCAGATTCAATATTTTCAATTTCTCTAGCCCTAGCAAGTTGTTCATCAAGAAAATCACTAAGTGGCACAGTAGTATCAGGCATAGAGGTAGTTTCATCATAAGTATCATGCATAGCAGAAGTGGCATCATCAATAACATGCGACATATCAGAATGAATAGCAGAAGCATGTGTAGGTGTCACAAGCTTACTCAAAACAGAAGGTGAATCAATTGCAGAGCTAGATGGCAGTTCCTTACCTCCCCTCGTAGTTGAGGGATAAATCTTGGTTCTTAGATCTTTCAAGTTCTTCATAATGATAAGCAGATATATATCCCAAGTGACTCAAAGAATAGAGCTATGCTCCCCGGCAACGGCGCCAGAAAATAGTCTTGATAGCCCACAAGTATAGGGGATCGCAATAGTTTTCGAGGGTAAAGTATTCAACCCAAATTTATTGATTCGACACAAGGGGAGCCAAAGAATACTCTCAAGTATTAGCAGCTGAGTTGTCAATTCAACCACACCTGGAAACTTAATATCTGCAGCAAAGTGTTTAGTAGCAAACTAATATGATAGTAGTGGTAACGGTAACAAAAGGTAACAGCAGTAAAAATAATGTTTTTGGTATTTTGTAGTGATGATAGCAATAGCAACGGGAAAGTAAATAAGCGGAGAACAATATATGGAAAGCTCGTAGGCAATGGATCAGTGATGGAGAATTAGGCGGGATGTGGTTCATCATGTAACAGTCATAACCTAGGGTGACACGGAACTAGCTCCAGTTTATTGATATAATGTAGGCATGTATTCCGAATATAGTCATACGTGCTTATGGAAAATAACTTGCATGACATCTTTTCTCCTACCCTCCCGTGGCAGCGGGATCCTTACGGAAACTAAGGGATATTAAGGCCTCCTTTTAATTGAGAATCGGAACAAAGCATTAACACATAGTGAATACATGAACTCCTCAAACTACGGTCATCACCCGTAAGTATCCCGATTAGTGTCACTTCGGGGTTAACGGATCATAACACATAATAGGTGACTATAGACTTGCAAGATAGGATCAAGAACACTCATATATTGATGAAAACATAATAGGTTCAGATCTGAAATCATGGCACTCGAGCCCTAGTGACAAGCATTAAGCATAGCAAAGTCATAGCAACATCAATCTCAGAACATAGTCGACACTAGGGATCAAACCCTAACAAAACTAACTCGATTACATGATAGATCCCATCCAACCCATCACCGCCCAGCAAGCCTATGATGGAATTACTCACGCACGACGGTGAGCATCATGAAATTGGTGATGGAGGATGGTTGATGATGACGATGGTGACGGATTCCCCTCTCCGGAGCCCCGAACGGACTCCAGATCAGCCCTCCCGAGAGGTTTTAGGGCTTGGCGGCGGCTCCGTATCGTAAAACGTGATGATTTCTTCTCTCTGATTTTTTCTCCATGAAACACAATATATGGAGTTGGAGTTGGAGTCAGAGAGGCAACAGGGGGCCCACGAGGTAGGGGGGCGCGCCCTAGGGGGGCAGGCGCGCCCCCCACCCTCGTGGAGAGGTGGTGGGCCCCCTGGCCTTCATCTTTTACAGGTATTTTTCATATTTTATGAAAAGTGGCTCCGTGAAGTTTCAGGTCATTCCGAGAATGATTGTTTCTGCACATAAATAACACCATGGTAATTCTGCTGAAAACAGCATCAGTCCGGGTTAGTTCCATTCAAATCATGCAAGTTAGAGTCCAGAACAAGGTCAAAAGTGTTTGGAAAAGTAGAAACGACGGAGACGTATCAACCTCCGAGTTTTGCACACATTCAACTCGATGACGTCCCGCGAGCTCCGATCCAGCAAAGTTTCACAGGAGAGTTTCGTCAGCACGACGGCGTGGTGACGGTGATGATGATGCTACCGACGAAGGGCTTCGCCTAAGCACCTCTACGATATGATCGAGGTGGATTATGGTGGAGGGGGGCACCGCACACGGCTAAGAGATCAATGATCAATTTTTGTGTCTCCATGGGGTGCCCCCCTCCCCGTATATAAAGGCGTGGAAGAGGGGAGGGCCGGCCCTCTGTATGGCACGCCCTAGGGAGTCCTACTCCCATCGGGAGTAGGATTCCCCCTTTCCTAGTAGAACTAGGAGCCCTTCCAAGTAGTAGGAGTAGGAGAGAAGGAAAGGGAAAAGAGAAGAGAAGGAAGGAGGGGGCGCCGCCCCTCCCCCTAGTACAATTCGGACTAAGCATTGGGGGCATGCAGCCTCTCCTCTCTCTTTCCCCTAAAGCCTAATAAGGCCCATATACTCCCTGGCGAATTCCCGTAACTCTCCGGCACTCCAAAAAATATCCGAATCACTCGGAAACTTTCCCATGTCCGAATATAGTCGTCCAATATATATATATATATATATATATATATATATATATATATTTACGTCTCGACCCTTTCGAGACTCCTCGTCATGTCCCCGATCTCATCCGGGACTCCGAACTACGTTCAGTACATAAAAACACATAAACTCATAATAGAAATCGTCACCAAACTTTAAGCGTGCGGACCCTACGGGTTCGAGAACTATGTAGACATGACTGAGACACGTCTTCGGTCAATAACCAATAGCGGAACCTGGATTCTCATATTGGTTCCTACATATTCTACGAAGATCTTTATCAGTCAAACCGCATAACAACATACGTTGTTCCCTTTGTCATCGTATGTTACTTGCCCGAGATTCGATCGTCGGTATCTCAATACCTAGTTCCGTAATACATCATCCCGCAACTAACTCATTAGTTACAATGCTTGCAAGGCTTATAGTGATGTGTATTACCGAGTGGGCCCAGAGATACCTCTCCGACGATCAGAGTGACAAATCTTAATCTTGAAATACGCCAACTCAACAAGTACCTTCGGAGACACCTGTAGAGCACCTTTATAATCACCCAGTTACGTTGTGACGTTTGGTAGCACACAAAGTGTTCCTCCGGTAAATGGGAGTTGCATAATCTCATAGTCATAGGAACATGTATAAGTCATGAAGAAAGCAATAGCAACATACTAAACGATCAAGTGCTAAGCTAACGGAATGGGTCAAGTCAATCACATCATTCTCCTAATGATGTGATCCCGTTAATCAAATGACAACTCATGTCTATGGTTAGGAAACTTAACCATCTTTGATTAACTATGTTTGTCTATGTATTCACACATATATTATGTTTCCGGTTAATACAATTCTAGCATGAATAATAAACATTTATCATGAAATAAGGAAATAAATAATAACTTTATTATTGCCTCTAGGGCATATTTCCTTCAGGTGTGGTGCCCATGGTTGGGATGTCCTCATTAGCCATGGGGCCGGTGTCATCTTGACATCCCCCACTGGAGATACAGTCCATTATCTGCTCCAAATACTATATACAGACTCTAATAACGCAGCCGAATACGAGGCCTTATTGCATGGTCTTTGGATGGCTATCTCAAAGGGCATACAACGCCTCGAGGTCCGCGGGGATTCAAACCTTGCAATATCCCAAATAAATGGAGATTTTGATGCCAAAGATCCGAAGATGGCGGCTTACCGCAACGCCGTACTAAAAATATCTGCTCGGTTCGAGGGGCTTGAGTTTCATCACATGGCCCGAGAGAGCAATTAGGCAGCGGACATCCTTGCTCGCATGGGGGCTAAGCGTGACCCCGTCCCACCTAACACCTTCGTGGAAAGGCTCTTCAAGCCATCCGTGGTATGGCAGGACGAGAGCAGCAACATCAGTCCGGATCCGATCACACCCCCGGATTCCGAATATCATCGGGGGCTCCGCCACTGAACCAACGCCATCAGCTCATGTGATCATGGCGTTAATCGCCCCATGGACCGAACCCTTCCTGGCCTACCTCAATAGGCGAGAGCTCCCCGAGGACTAGAATGAGGTTCGATGCATCGTCCGACGCTCAAAAGCCTACAAGGTTCATGAAGGAGAGCTCTACAAGAAAAGTAATATCGGAGTCCTTCAAAGGTGTATCTCCGAAGAAGAGGGGTGGCAGCTCTTGGCCGAAGTCCATGCTGGTCTTGGCGGTCATCATGCTGCAGCTCGGGCCCTTGTAATTAAAGCCTTCCGAACTAGATTTTTCTTGCCTATGGCCCGAGTAGATGCGCAAGACCTCGTCCAGCGTTGTGTAGGATGCCAGCTTTTCGCCAATCAAAGCCCTATGCCGCCTAATGCCCTACAAACAATCCCAATCACTTAGCCCTTTGCGGTCTGGGGCTTGACATGGTCGGACCCCTTAAAGGGGGAAGCCATAAGAAAAAATATATGTTGGTCATGGTGGATAAATTCACCAAGTGGATAGAGGCCAAGCCAGTTAAAATGGCTGAAGCTGGACCAGTGATAGATTTCGCATCAGGTGTCGTACACCGTTATGTTGTCCCACACAGCATCATCCCAGATAATGGATCCAACTTCATAGCCGACGAGGTAAAAACTCGGTGCGCTAATTTGGGTATCAAGCTCAATTATGCCTCCGTCTATCACCCTCAAACAAACGATCAGGTCGAATGGGCTAATGGCCTGATAATGAGCGGCATTAAACATAGACTAGTGCGATCCTTACAGGAGTCAGATAAACACTGGGTTGAGGAGCTCGACTCCGTACTCCGGGGGCTGCGGACCACACCCAATCACACAACCAGAGACACACCGTTCTTCATGGTGTACGGCGCAGAGGCCATCTTGCCCTGCGATATTATCCATGACTCAGCTCGAGTCCACATGTACGAGGAGAAAGAAGCCGAGATCAATCGACAAGACAACTTAGATGGCCTGGAGGAGGAGCGCGATGTTGCAAAAGCTCGCTCAACATTCTAACAACAACAAGCTCGAAGATACCAAAGTAGAGAAGTGCGGGCCAAGACTTACAATGTCGGTGAACTCGTTCTACGCCTACCAAAGAAGAAAAAGGACAAGCTCAAGCCCAAATGGGAGGGTCCCTTCATTATAGATGAAGTTCTCACTGGAGGAGCCTATCGCCTTCGCAATGCATCAGACAATCTCTTAGAGCCGAACCCATGGAACGCTGCCAGACTCCGAAGGTTCTACGCCTAAGTCCGACCTCACTGTTTGTTACCTTTTTCTATTCTTTTCTTTTTCTTCTTTTCATTTTATACGACTTCTAGCTCGTGTTCGGATAAACCGCACACCTAAGGGGTATACATCCTTAAATGTATATACCCCACAATACCTGGGGGCTTCTTTTCATAAGAAGCTTATTATTATTTTTCGAGCATCAAGCTCACAGTATATATGTGTCGTCTACTCATATTTGTCTTTTCTTCACCATTATAAGCACCTTTATAACTTAAGTTTTTGCCAAGCTGGGTTGCCTGGCTCCCGTGCTTATGCCCTACGTTGCCGCTTGTTCGGCTAGGGCATAAAGGGAGAACCTCTGCGATTGTTACAGCCGGGTTATCCGGACGTGTACTGATACGTCTCCAACGTATCTATAATTTTTGATTGCTCCGTGCTATATTATCTACTGTTTTGGACATTATTGGGCTTTACAATCCACTTTTATATTATTTTTGGGACTAACCTATTAACCGAAGGCCCAGCCCAGAGTTGTTGTTTTTTGCCTGTTTTAGGGTTTCGAAGAAAAGGAATATCAAACGGAGTCCAAACGGAATGAAACCTTCGGGAACGTGATTTTCTCAACGAACAAGACCTGGGAGACTGGGACCCTACGTCAAGACACAAAATAGGAGGCCACGAGGTAGGGGCGCGCGCCTGCCTACCCCATGCTCGCCCTCCACCCTCGTGGGCCCCCTGTTGCTCCACCGACGTACTCCTTCCTCCTATATATACCTACGTACCCCAAACGATCAAATACAGAGCCAAAAACCTAATTCCACCGCCGCAACTTTCTGTATCCACGAGATCCCATCTTGGGGCCTATTCCGGAGCTCCGCCGGAGGGGGCATCGATCACGGAGGGCTTCTACATCAACACCATAGCCCCTCTGACGAAGTGTGAGTAGTTTACCTCAGACCTACGGGTCCATAGTTATTAGCTAGATGGCTTCTTCTCTCTTTTTGGATCTCAATACAATGTTCTCCCCCTCTCTTGTGGAAAACTATTCGATATAATCTTCTTTTTGCTGTGTGTTTGTTGAGGCCGATGAATTGTGGGTTTATGATCAAGTCTATCTATGAATAATATTTGAATCTTCTCTAAATTCTTTTATGTATGATTGGTTATCTTTGCAAGTCTGTTCGAATTATCAGTTTGGTTTGGCCTACTAGATTGATCTTTCTTGCAATGGGAGAAGTGCTTAGCTTTGGGTTCAATCTTGCGGTGTCCTTTCCCAGTGACAGTAGGGGCAGCAAGGCACATATTGTATTGTTGCCATCGAGGATAAATAGATGGGGTTTTCATCATATTGCATGAGTCTATCCCTCTACATCATGTCATCTTGCTTAAGGCGTTACTGCGTTTTTAACTTAATACTCTAGATGCATGCTGGATAGCGGTCGATGAGTGGAGTAATAGTAGTAGATGCAGGCAGGAGTTGGTCTACTTGTCTCGGACGTGATGCCTATATGCATGATCATACCTAGATATTCTCATAACTATGCTCAATTCTGTCAATTGCTCAACAGTAATTTGTTGACCCACCGTAGAATACTTATGCTCTCGAGAGAAGCCACTAGTGAAACCTATGGCCCCCGGGTCTATCTTTATCATATTAATCTCCTACTACTTAGTTACTTCCTTTGCTCTTTACTTTGCCTTTATTTTACTTTGCATCTTTATCACAAAAATACCAAAAATATTATCTTTATCATATCTATCAGATCTCACTCTTGTAAGTGGCCGTGTAGGGATTGACAACCCCTATTCACGTTGGTTGCAAGGATTTATTTGTTTTGTGCAAGTATGAGGGACTCGCGCGTAGCCTCCTACTGGATTGATACCTTGGTTCTCAAAAACTGAGGGAAATACTTACGCTACTTTGCACATCATCCCTTCCTCTTCGGGGAAAACCAACGCAGTGCTCAAGAGGTAGCAAGAAGGATTTCTGGCGCCGTTGTCGGGGAGGTCTACGCAAAAGTCAACATGCCAAGTACCCATCACATACCCTTATCTCCCGCATTACATTATTTGCCATTTGCCTCTCATTTTCCTCTCCCCCACTTCACCCTTGCCGTTTTATTCGCCCTCTCTCTCTCTCTATCCTCCATCTCTTTCTCTATTTGCCTCTTTTTGCCCGCTTGCTTTTTGTTTGCTTGTGTGTTAGTTGCTTGCTTGTCACGATGGCTCAAGATAATACTAAATTATGTGACTTCACCAATACCAACAACAATGATTTTATTAGCACTTCGATCGCTCCTCTTACCAATGCTGAATCTTGTGAAATTAATACTGCTTTGCTGAATCTTGTCATGAAAGATCCGTTTTCCGGCCTTCCTAGTGAAGATGCCACCACCCACCTAAATAGCTTCATTGATTTGTGTGACATACAAAATAAGAAAGATGTGGATAACGATATTGTTAAATTGAATCTATTTCCTTTTTCGCTTAGAGATCGTGCTAAAGCTTGGTTTTCGTCTTTCCCTAAAAATAGTATTGATTCATGGAATAAGTGCAAATATGCTTTTATCTCTAAGTATTTTCCTCCCGCTAAGGTCATCTCTCTTAGAAACGATATTATGAATTTTAAGCAACTTGATCATGAACATGTTGCACAAGCATGGGAGAGAATGAAACTAATGATACGTAATTGCCCTACTCATGGTTTAAATTTGTGGATGATTATACAAAAATTTTATGCCGGATTGAATTTTGCTTCTAGAAATCTTTTAGATTCGGCCGCGGGAGGCACTTTTATGGAAATCACTTTAGGAGAAGCTACTAAACTCCTAGATAATATTATGGTTAATTATTCTCAATGGCATACTGAAAGATCAACTAATAAAAAGGTGCATGCGACAGAAGAAATTACTGTTTTGAGTGGAAAGATGGATAAACTTATGAAATTATTTGTTAATAAGAGTGTTTCTTATGATCATATTGATATGCCCTTGTCTACTTTGATTGCGAATAATAATGAATCTATGGATGTGAATTTTGTTGGTAGGAACAATTTTGGTAACAACGCGTATAGTGGAAATTTTAACCCTAGGCCTTATCCTAGTAATCCCTCTAATAATTATGGTAATTCCTACAACAATTCTTATGGAAATTATAATAAGATGCCCTCTGATTTTGAATCTAATATTAAAGAATTTATTACTTCGCAAAAGAATTTCAATGCTTTCATTGAAGAAAAATTGCTTAAGATTGATGATTTGGCTAGGAGCGTTGATAGAATTACTCTTGATGTTGATTCTTTGAAACTTAGATCTATTCCACCTAAGCATGATGTCAATGAGTCTCTCAAAGCCACGAGAATTTCCATTGATGAGTGCAAAGAAAGAACCGATAGGATGTGTGCTAAGAAAGATGCCTTTATAAGAGCGTGTTCTTCTAGTTCCTATGAAAATAATGATGAAGATCTAAAAGTTATTGATGTGTCCCCTATTAAATCTTTGTTTTGCAATATTAATCTTGATAATGATGGGACTGAATATGATCCACCTTTACCTAGAAGGCGTTCCAAAATTCAGAATTTGTTGATCTTGATGCTAAAATTGATAGAAGTGGGATTGACGAAATTAAAACCCTAAATGTTGCCAAACCCACTATTATGGATTTCAAGGAATTTAACTATGAAAATTGCTCTTTGATTAATTGTATTTCCTTGTTACAATTCGTGCTAAATTCTCCCCATGCTTATAGTCAAAATAAAGCGTTTACTAAACATATCGTTGATGCCTTGATGCAATCTTATGAAGAAAAACTTGAATTGGAAGTTTCTATCCCTAGAAAGCTTTATGATGAGTGGGAAAAAACTATTAAAATTAAAATTAAGGATCATTAATGCTATGCTTTATGTGATTTGGGTGCTAGTGTTTCGACAATTCCAAAGACTTTGTGTGATTTGTTAGGTTTCCGTGATTTTGATGATTGCTCTTTATACTTGCACCTTGCGGATTCCATTATTAAGAAACCTATGGGAAGAATTAATGATGTTCTTATTGTTGCAAATAGGAATTATGTGCCCGTAGATTTTATTGTTCTTGACATAGATTGCAATCCTTCACGTCCTATTATTCTTGGTAGACCTTTCCTTAGTACGATTGATGCAGTTATTGATATGAAGGAAGGAAATATTAGATTCCAATTTCCATTAAGGAAAGGCATGGAACACTTTCCTAGAAATAAAATTAAATTACCTTATGAATCTATTATGAGAGCCACTTATGGATTGCCTACCAAAGATGGCAATACCTAGATCTATCCTTGCTTGTTATGCCTAGCGAGGGGCGTTAAACGATAGCGCTTGTTGGGAGGCAACCCAATTTTATTTTTATTCCTTGATTTTTGCTCCTGTTTAGTAATAAATAATTTATTTAGACTCTGTTTTGGTTGTGTTTTTTGTGTATAATTAGTGTTTTTGCCAAGTAGAACCGTTGGGAAGACTTGGGGAAAGTCTTGTTACACTTGCTGTAAAAAACAGAAACTTTAGCGCTCACGAGAACTACTGCCATTTTTATTTGGAAAGTTATATTTAGTTAATTATTTTTGCAGATGATTAATATATAAATTCCTCACTTCCAGCAATTTATTTTAGAATTTTTGGGGTTCCAGATCTTGCGCTAGCTACAGATTACTACATACTGTTCTGTTTTTTTGACAGATTCTGTTTTTCGTGTGTTGTTTGTTTATTTTGATGAATCTATGGCTAGTAAAATAGTTTATAAACCATAGAGAAGTTGGAATACAGTAGGTATAACACCAATATAAATAAATAATGATTTAATTACAGTACCTTGAAGTGGTCTTTTATTTTTCTTTCGCTAACGGAGCTCATGAGATTTTCTACTTTGAGTTTTGTGTTGTGAAGTTTTCAAGTTTTGGGTAAAGATTTGACGAATTATGGAACAAGGAGTGGCAAGAGCCTAAGCTTGGGGATGCCCCGGAAGGCATCACCTCTTTCGTCTACTTCTACTGGTAACTTTACTTGGAGCTATATTTTTATTTGCCACATGATATGTGTTTTGCTTGGAGCGTCTTGTATGATTTGAGTCTTTATTTGTTAGTTTACCACAATCATCCTTGCTGTACACACCTTTTGAGAGAGCCATACATAATTTGGAGTTTCTTAGAATACTCTATATGCTTCGCTTATATCTTTTGAGTTATATAGTTTTGCTCTAGTACTTCACTTATATATTTTAGAGCACGGTGGTGGATTTGTTTTATAGAAACTATTGATCTCTCATGCTTCACTTATATTATTTTGAGAGCCTTAATAGCATGGTAATTTGCTTAAAATCCTAATATGCTAGGTATTCAAAGTTAGTAAAATTTTCTTAAGAGAGTTTTGAATACTAAGAGAAGTTTGATACTTGATGATTGTTTTGAGATATGGAGGTAATAATATCAAAGTCGTGCTAGTTGAGTACTTGTGAAATTGAGAAATGCTTGTGTTGAAGTTTGCAAGTCCCGTAGCATGCACGTATGCTAAACGTTATGTAACAAATTTGAAACATGAGGTGTTATTTGATTGTCCTCCTTATGAGTGGCGGTCGGGGACGAGCGATGGTCTTTTCCTACCAATCTATCCCCTAGGAGCATGCGCGTAGTGCCGAGGTTTTTGATGACTTGTAGATTTTTGCAATAAATATGTGAGTTTTTTATGACTAATGTTGAGTCCGTGGATTATACGCACTCTCACCCTTCCATCCTTGCTAGCCTCTTTGGTACCGTGCATTGCCCTTTCTCACATTGAGAGTTGGCGCAAACTTCGCCGGTGCATCCAAACCCCGTGATATGATATGCTCTTTCACACATAAACCTCCTTATATCTTCCACAAAACAACCACCATACCTACCTATTATGGCATTTCCATAGCCATTCTGAGATATATTGCCATGCAACTTTCCACCATGCCTTTCATCATGACACATTCATCATTGTCATATTGCTTAGCATAATCATGTAGTTGACATAGTATTTGTGGCAAGGCCACCGTTCATAATTCTTTCATACAGGTCACTCTTGGTCCATTGCATCCCGGTACACCGCCGGAGGCATTCATATAGAGTCATACTTTGTTCTAGTATCAAGTTGTAATCATTGAGTTGTAAATAAATAGAAGTGTGATGATCATCATTAATAGAGCATTGTCCCAAAAAGAAAAACGGGAAGGGCCAAAAAAGGGAAGGCCAAATAAAAAATATAATTAAAAGGGGCAATGCTACTATCCTTTTTTTCCACACTTGTGCTTCAAAGTAGCACCGTAATCTTCATGATAGAGAGTCTCTTGTTTTGTCACTTTCATATACTAGTGGGAATTTTTCATTATAGAACTTGGCTTGTATATTCCAACAATGGGACTCCTCAAGTGCCCTAGGTCTTCGTGAGCAAGCAAGTTGGATGCACACCCACTTAGTTTCTTTTGTTGAGCTTTCATACATTTATAGCTCTAGTGCATCCGTTGCATGGCAATCCCTACTCCTTGCATTAACATCAATTGATGGGCATCTCCATAGCCCATTGATTAGCCTCGTTGATGTGAGACTTTCTCCTTTTTTGTCTTCTCCACATAACCCCCCTCATTATATTCTATTCCACCCATAGTGCTATGTCCATGGCTCGCGCTCATATATTGCGTGAAAGTTTATAGGTTTGATATTACTAAAGTATGAAACAATTGCTTGGCTTGTCATCGGGGTCGTGCATGATGAGAGCATTCTTGTGTGACAAAAATGGAGCATGACTAAACTATATGATTTTGTAGGGATGAACTTTCTTTGGCCATATTATTTTGAGAAGACATAATTGCTTAGTTAGTATGCTTGAAGTATTAATATTTTTATGTCAATATGAACTTTTGTGTTGAATCTTTAGGATCTGAATATTCATACCACAATTAAGAAGAATTAGATTAAAATTATGCCAAGTAGCACTCCGCATCAAAAATTCTTTTTTTATCATTTACCTACTCGAGGACGAGCAGGAGTTAAGCTTGGGGTTGCTTGATACGTCTCAAACGTATCTATAATTATTGATTGCTCCATGATATATTATCTATTCTTTTGGACATTATTGGGCTTTATTATCCACTTTTATATTATTTTTAGGACTAACCTATTAACCGGAGGCCCAGCCCAGAATTGCTGTTTTTTTGCCTGTTTTAGGGTTTCGAAGAAAAGGAATATCAAACGGAGTCCAAATGGAATGACACCTTAGGGAACGTGATTTTCTCAACGAACAAGACCTGGGAGACTTGGACCCTACGTCAAGACACAAAAGAGGAGGCCACGAGGTAGGGGGCGCGCCTGCCTACCCCAGGCGCGCCCTCCACCCTCGTGGGCCACCTGTTGCTCCACCGACGTACTTCTTCCTTCTATATATACCTACGTACCCCCAAACGATCAGATACGGAGCCAAAAACCTAATTCCACCGCCGCAACTTTCTGTATCCACGAGATCCCATCTTGGGGCCTGTTCCGGAGCTCCGCCGGAGGGGGAATCAATCACGGAGGGCTTCTACATCAACACCATAGCCCCTCCGATGAAGTGTGAGTAGTTTACCTCCGACCTGCGGGTCCATAGTTATTAGCTAGATGGCTTCTTCTCTCTTTTTGGATCTCAATACAATGTTCTCCCCCTGTCTTGTGGAGAACTATTCGATGTAATCTTCTTTTTGCGGTGTGTTTGTTGAGACTGATGGATTGTGGGTTTATGATCAAGTCTATCTATGAATAATATTTGAATCTTCTCTGAATTCTTTTTTGTATGATTGGTTATATTTGCAAGTCTCTTTGAATTATCAGTTTGGTTTGGCCTACTAGATTGATCTTTCTTGCAATGGGAGAAGTGCTTAGCTTTGGGTTCAATCTTGCGGTGTCCTTTCCCAGTGACAGTAGGGGCAACAAGGCACGTATTGTATTGTTGCCATCGAGGATAACAAGATGGGGTTTTCATCATATTGCATGAGTCTATCCCTCTACATCATGTCATCTTGCTTAAGGCATTACTCTGTTTTAACTTAATACTCTAGATGCATGCTATATAACGCTCGATGAGTGGAGTAATAGTAGTAGATGCAGGCAGGAGTCGGTCTACTTGTCTCGGATGTGATGCCTATATACATGATCATACCTAGATATTCTCATAACTGTGCTCAATTCTGTCAATTGCTCAACAGTAATTTGTTCACCCATCGTAGAATACTTATGCTCTCGAGAGAAGCCACTAGTGAAACCTATGGTCCCCGGGTCTATCTTTATCATATTAATCTCCTGCTACTTAGTTATTTCCTTTGCTCTTTACTTTGCCTTTATTTTACTTTGCATATTTATCACAAAAATACCAAAAATATTATCTTTATCATATCTATCAGATCTCACTCTCGTAAGTGGCCGTGTAGGGATTGACAACCCCTATTGGCATTGGTTGCGAGGATTTATTTGTTTTGTGCAGGTACGAGGGACTCACGCGTAGCCTCCTACTGGATTGATACATTGGTTCTCAAAAACTGAGGGAAATACTTACGCTACTTTGCTGCATCATCCCTTCCTCTTCGGGGAAAACCAACGCAGTGCTCAAGATGTAGCATGTACCTCAGAAGGGTGAAGCCAAAATCTAGCGTTCTTAAGGGAATAATTGGTTGGCGAGCAAAAGACAAACTGCCTTCGTTGCAGTACAAAGCCCCCAGACTATAACGTGTACTGTGATTTTTAGCATCACAACTTCGGTATGCACAAAAAACTGCATGTTAGCCCAGGGAAAGGAACCCTTAACGGAACTATTCTCTCTGGAAGATGTTTCTTACAATCTAATGTAATATAACATAACTCCCCGAATACAACTTGTCTATTCAAGCAACTATGACCAGACTGCCTGGTTTCCGAACATTCTCTGGTGTTTACCTATGGTATAGTATTCGGAAACACTCCAAATCTAGGGTTTTCGTAGGTCGAAGCAGAAAGTCTTCCATGACAATCGTTTTACAAATTCGGCTTGAGACAAGTTTGTCAATAAAAGTACATTGCTACTTGGACTGAAAAACTTATTCTTCCTCTAGACCCTCTAACAGGTTGTCTAGTTTACAATCCCGTTGAGAAAATTTGGCGGCCATCTTTACTTGGTCATACACCAGGCTGACCAGAATTTCCTATCCATCGGATCCTCGAGGTCCGACCCGCGCCATATGATTCAGAGAAAGTCCGGTGTACCGTGTTTTCACCATGGCACAGGCTTCCCGAGCACCTTCTTGGCAGGCTGATATGTTCCATAGCCCAGAACGTCGCCGAGCTCCCTTCAATAAATTAACGAGTTCCTCCATACTTCCTGGAGAAGAATCGGCTGGCCATAAAGCCTTAGCGATGTTCCTCATTGCCTTCCAGGCTCGCTCATTCACCTTAGACAGCTCTTGTAGCAGGTTGCCTTGAAATCTGGACACCTCTTCTTCGGGCCGCCCAGTCAGCACACCTGCATAAATAAATTTGTTAGGATTCGCATTAGCGAGCTGCACGGAAGTATGTTAAAAGGCATACTGAATATGCCACCTCTCAGATTTCGGTTCTCCTTCAAGGCGTCCGCCAGTTGGGCTCGCACGTCTTTCAGCTCTTCGCCTAGCTGGGTGTTGGCATCCTGTAGCTTGTTCTTCTCATTCCTAGTCCATGTCAGTACACGTTGACCAGCGGCCTCTTGCCTTTTGGCATGTTGTTTAGCCACCCGCGAAGTCTTCACTTTCTCTTCCAACTGATCCAACGTTCCTGCCAAGTAAATACAACCGTGTTTATTTGAATAAACAGTACTGGCACATGATTATATTTTCCGGACAGTCGCGGACATTACTAGTCGGTGCCTCCTTGGACTTCGCCAGTTCGGCGGTAACAACAGTTAGCTGGGTCCGGCATTTCTCCAACTCCTTAGATAGCATGTTGTTCTTCTGTGTGAGTACCTGATTATGCAACGATCCTTAAATTAGTTGCGTCAACTTCTTTAAGTCTCAGGAGCTACAGACACATGATCTTACCCACATGTCCTTGGAAAGCTGTTGAGTGGCTCCAGCGAGCCCATCCCGAGCAGCTCGGATGTATGCATCCGCTGAGCTAAAAACATTAAATCCTCAGGGAGAGGACAATCCGGCATAACCGCTCTCCAGCTCCGATGGTTCATTGCACTCTCCACTTTGGAGTTGGTAACTAATACATCATCTGAATCCTCAGGGAGAGGACAATCCGGCATTTCTCCTATACCAACCCCAGCTATTTGGGCGGGATCCGGGGTTCGGATGGGTGATGCATGACCGGCAAGGTCCCCGGACACAGTCCGGCATATGCTTTTCCTGAAAATGACACACAGCAGGAAATGTCAAAATTCGGTACCTCTGCCATGAGAGCATTCAAAAAATAACCATACCTTTTTGAGGGTGGGAGCTTGGCACTATCATCGTCCGCCTTCCTTTTCGAAGAGCCGCCCCGTGCAGGCGTCACCTTCTTAAGGGACGTTTCCGATGCGGTGTGGCGAGACGAGCGCCGCCCCTTTGAAAAACGAGACAATTCGGCAGGTGAGGCGCAATAAGAAAACTCTTTTGAAGGAGATGTCTCCTGGGTACTTACGTGGGAAGAGGGAAGAAGGCAAGGGTAATCAGCTATAATGGCCACTTTCGTGCCATCGTAAGTCGCTTGATAGAAAACCCCTCCTTGAGCTCTACGGATATATCCGGATCCTCTTCGAATCCGGGATCCAAGTCTCAAATATAGTCCTCCGGCTGTGGGGTGGGGTTGTAGATCTCCGCGACAACTTTCCTCCATTCCTATCAAGAAATGGTGGGATTAAGTTCAGCTGGGTACGACTCAGGAGGAGTATTGAGTAAAATTACTGAGCAAAGGCTTACCCAGCTGGGAGGGTTGTACATGGAAAAGCCATCTCGGCACATAAGGCGAGTGAATTCTTCTTTCTCCCCCTTAAAAGATCAGCCAGTATGGCGGCCAAGGCGGCGAAGTTGTCCGAACCCTTACGTCCGCGTCGTTATGCGTCGTATTCTCCGTTGTAATGCCACATGGGGAGTCCTCTGGATTTGAGTGGCTGAACACCTCGCGTTATTGCAATCGCCATTACCTAAATAATGGATAGTATGGATTGGGCGAGTGTCTTTATCTTGTCCATTAGCTTCTTAACCTCCGCACTGTCTTCCTCCTCGAAGCTTCAGGGGTGCCAGCTGTGGCGCTTCTTTAACGGAGCATTGGAGAACGCAGGTAGGCCTCGTCGGATTGGGTCTGGGAGAATGACATCTTCAATATAAAACCACTCTGAGGGCCACTCTTCGGATGCCTTCTTCGGAGTACCGGATAGGTATCCTGTCCCGCCTATGTGCCACACTTCGGCGCCACCCACCTCGAATATGGATCCCTTTTGGGAGCGAGGGACGAGGCAGAAAAGCTTCTTCCATAACTCAAAATGGGCCTCGCAGCCTAGGAACAGCTCGCAAAGAGCGACGAAGCACGCGATGTGCAGAATGGAGCCCGTCGTGAGGTTGTGTAGTTGGAGGCCATAGTACTCTAGGAGACCTCGGAGGAAACGATGGATTGTAAATGCAACGCCTCTTAATAGAAAGGAAATGAAGCACACTTGCTCCCCTTCTGAAGGATTAGGGAAATTTTTTGCCAAGGCTTCGCTAGTAAAAGAGGTTAATCCCGACCGAACGGGGACTAGATCCACAGGGGGGAGATATCCCTGCACCTGGAGCTTGGTCAGCTGGGCATGGGATATAGAACAACTCTCCCAATCGCCTTTTTGCGGACCGTGGGGGTGGGAGCAAGAACTGGGAGCACTGGCCATGCTTGCGTGGTTTCTTGTGGCAAGCTCTAAGGATTTTCCGCCTGGTATGGAATGGCATCTGAGATTCAATCTCCTTAAATAGACGCCTTCCCTACATGGCCCGGGTGTTATGTGTAAAAATACTTGGACCCTTCATATTCGTCTGACACGTGGGAGCCAGAACGACGATGGCGCAGAAGCCGAAGGATATAACATTTAGTGTAAAGCCGAACTATTCGAAGAGCTCACCTTACCAAGACCCAAGATGTAAAAGCCGAATACAGTCCTTTGGTTCAGATGCTTTGAAGTCTGCGGAGAAGGAACCTGCCTTGCAATGCCGAAGACAACTTGCGCATCATACACATTGTCATTGAAGACTGGTTCGAGGGCTACTAAGGGAGTCCTGTATTAGGGGATCCTCGGGCGTCTGGGCTATGTGACATGGGCCAGACTCATGGGCCTTGAAGATACAAGATGGAAGGCTTACCCCGTGTCCGGATGGGACTCTCCTTGGCGTGGAAGGCAAGCTAGGCGCTCGGATATGAAGATTCCTTCCTCTGTAAACCGACTCCGTACATCCCTAGGCCCCTCCGGCGTCTATATGAACCGGAGGGTTTAGTCCGTAGAGACAATCATAATCATACAAGCTAGACGTCTAGGATTTAGACATTATGATCTCGTGGTAGATCAACTCTTGTAACCCCTATACTCATCAAAGTCAATCAAGCAAGACGTAGGGTTTTTCCTCCATCAAGAGGGCCCGAACCAGGCTAAACATCGTGTCCCCTGCCTCCTGTTACCTCCGATCCTTAGATGCACAGTTCCGGACCGCCTACCTGAGATCTGCCGGTTTTGACACCGACACTTGTTCCTCCCGGGGGCGCATGGCCAAGTGGTAATCAGAGGGTACTTGAGGATCTGGTACTGATCCAGCTTGTTCCTCCTAGTAGTGTCCATCCGAGTGGTAGTGTGTCAGTGCTTTGGTTTTTCATGCATGCTTTCCGACTGACTATATTTTGTATGCTATAGATGGCTTGTGAGTTGGGATCCAACTATACTGTGCTGGCGAAGGAGGTGATATCCCTTCGGCTGGACCTGGACACAGAGAAGCTCAAGAGTGCCCGACTAGAGAAGGAGAAAACCCTGGGAGGTAAGACATTTCCTTTAGTTGGTAGTTTCACATTGTTTTTCCCTTTTGATTCGAGTCATTCCACTCCGACAGATGTTCATAGCCTGAACACCCAACTCGTAAGAAGGCTCGAGACTTCTATTTCTTTAGAAACCACAAAGCAGACTCTGGAGAAAGGACAAGGACCTGGCATTGGCTCAGAAGGACGCCAAGACCAAGACCAAGCTTGCCGATGAGAAGTTGGTTTCAGTCAGAAAATTGGAGGAGGAGATTAAGGACCTCAAGGCTGCAGTCATCGCTGCCTAATGTGAATCTTCCGAATGGGAGAAGAAATGCACAGATAAAGTCATCGCCTTTGCGCATGAGAAATAGACTCTGGAGGAGAAGGTTGCACAGCTCACTAAGAAGAAGAATGCCCTGGAGCAATACATTGAGGATTTCTGCACAAAGATGACCGAGACGCTCCCTGGTAAGTCCTTCTTGTCCAAATGGAATTCGCGAGTTGTTAAGTTTTCCTCAATCATTTACTCATGAGTTGCTTCTTCCTGATCAGAGAACTACTACAACACGGAGCTTTTTCCCGATCAGGTCACTCGTCGCCGACAATGCAGCTCTCGCCGTCTTGTGTCTGGAAGAACATCTGGAGAACGCCTTAGGCTATACCATTCCAACGAGGTGTGCCTTGAGCCGGATCAACAAGGAGCTGCAGCCTGATGAGGAGACCCAGAAGGACCTGGAGTCCATCATGACGTGGTTGAATGAGGACCCTGCCCGAGTGAAAGCTTGGAAGAAGTCGGCTACCCAAAGTGGTGCTGGTGTGTGATGACCCACAAGTATAGGGGATCAGTTGTAGCTCTTTTCGATAAGTAAGAGTCTCGAACCCAACGAGGAGCAGAAGTAAATGACAAGTTGTTTTCAGCAAAGTAATGTCTGCAAGTTCTGAAATTGTAAGTAGCGGAGTAGTTTGATAGCAAGATAATTTGTAACGAGCAAGTAACGATAGAAGTAACAAATGTGCAGCAAGGTAGCCCAATCCTTTTGAGGCAAAGGATAGGTAAAATAGTCTCTTATGACAATCAAAGTGTTCTTGAGGGTACACGGGAATTTCGTCTAGTCACTTTCATCATGTTGGTTTAATTCGTGTCTGGTAATTTGATAATTTGATATGTGGGTGGACCGGTGCTTAGGTGTTGTTCTTACTTGAACAAACCTCCTACTTATGATTAACCCTCCCGCAAGCATCCACAACTATGATAAAAGTATTAAGAATAAATTCTAACCATAGCATTAAACTTTTGGATCCAATCGGTCCCATACGGAGTAGCGCATAAACTGGGGTCTAAGCTTCTGTCAGTCTCGCAACCCATCATATAATTGCTACTCCAGAATGCATTCCCTTAGGCCCAAATATGGCGAGGTTTCATGTAGTCAACGATCACATGACACCACTAAGGGAATCAAAACATACATACTATCAAAATATCGAACACATATCAAATTCACATGATTACTTGCAACATGATTTCTCACGTGACCTCAAGAACAAAGGTAACTACTCACAAATGATAAACATGCTCATGATCAGAGGGGTATAAAATAGCATATTGGATCTGAACATATAATCTTCCACCAAATAAACCATATAGTAATCAACTACAAGATGTAATCAACACTACTAGTCACCCACAAGCACCAATCTATAGTTCCTGTAACAAGATTGAACACAAGGATGAACTAGGGTTTGAGAGGAGATGGTGTTCTTGAAGATGTTTATGAAGATTTCCCTCCCCAAGATGGGAGAGTTGTTGGTGATGATGATGACGATGATTTCCCCCTCCGGGAGGGAAGTTCCCCTGGCGGAATCGCTCCGCCAGAGGGCAAAAGTGCTCCTGCCCAAGTTTCGCCTCGAGGCGGCGGCGCTCCATCCCAAAAGTCCTCTCCCTATTTTTCTAGGTCAAAACGACCTATATACCGGAAGATGGGCACCGGAGGTGGGCCTGGGTGAGCACAACCCACCAGGGCATGCCTGGGCGCCCTGGCGCGCCCAGGTGGGTTTGTGCCCATGATACGTCTCCAACGTATCTACAATTTGTTATTGTTCCATGCTATTATATTATCTATTTTGGATGATAATGGGCTTTATTTTACACTTTTATATTATTTTGGGACTAACCTATTAACCGGAGGCCCAACCCAAATTGCTGTTTTTTGCCTATTTTAGTGTTTCGCAGAAAAGGAATATCAAACGGAGTCCAAACGGAATGAAACCATCGAGAATGTGATTTTTGGAACAAACGTGATCCAGAGGACTTACAGTGGACGTCAAGCCATCAAGGAGGTGGCCACGAGGCAGGGGGCGCGCCTACCCCCCTCGGCACGCCCTCCACCCTCAAGGGCCCCTTGTTGCTCCACCGACCTACTTCTTCCTCCTATATATATTAATATACCCCACAAACATCTAGGAGCACCACGAAACCCTATTTCCACCACCGCAACCTTCTGTACCCAAGAGATCCAATCTTGGGGCCTTTTCCGGAGCTCCGCCGGAGGGGGCATCGATCACAGAGGGCCTCTACATCAACTCCATGGCCTCTCCGATGATGTGTGAGTAGTTTACTTCAGACCTTCAGGTCCATAGCTAGTAGCTAGATAGCTTCTTCTCTCTCTTTGGATCTCAATACAAAGTTCTCTGCGATTCTCTTGGAGATCTATTCGATGTAACTCTTCTTTTTGCGGTGTGTTTGTGGAGATTCAATGAATTGTGGGTTTATGATCAAGTTTATCTATGAACAATATTTGAATATTCTCTGAATTCTTTTATGTATGATTGGTTTATCTTTGCAAGTCTCTTCGAATTATCAGTTTGGTTTGGCCTACTAGATTGATCCTTCTTGCAATGGGAGAAGTGCTTAGCTTTGGGTTCATCTTGCGGTGCTCGATCCCAGTGATAGAAAGGGAAACGACACATATTGTATTGTTGCCATCAAGGGTAAAAAGATGGGGTTTACATCATATTGCATGAGTTTATGCCTCTACATCATGTTATCTTTCTTAAGGCGTTACTCTGTTCGTATGAACTTAATACTCTAGATGCATGCTGGATAGCGGTCGATGTGTGGAGTAATAGTAGTAGATGCAGAATCATTTTGGTATACATGTCTTGGACGTGATGCCTATATACATGATCATGCCTATATATTCTCATAATTATTCGCTTTTCTATCAATTGCTTGATAGTAATTTGTTCACCCATCGTAATACTTATGCTATCTTGAGAGAAGCCACTAGTGAAATGTATGGCCCCCGGGTCTATTTTCCATCATACAAGTTTCCAATCTATTTTGTTTTGCAATCTTTACTTTCAATCTATATCATAAAAATACCAACAATACTTATATTATTATTATCATCTCTATCAGATCTCACTCCTGCAAGTGGCCGTGAAGGGATTGACAACCCCATTATCACGTTGGTTGCAAGGTTCTTATTTGTTTGTGTAGGTACGAGGTGACTCGCGCATGGTCTCCTACTGGATTGATACCTTGGTTCTCAAAAACTGAGGGAAATACTTATGCTGCTTTACTGCACCACCCTTTCCTCTTCAAGGGAAAACCAACGCAGTGCTGAAGAGGTAGCAAGAAGTATTTCGGGCGCCGTTGCTGGGGAGATTTACGCCAAGTCAAGACATACCAAGTACCCATCACAACTCTTATCCTTCGCATTACATTATTTGCCATTTGCCTCTCATTTTCCTCTCCCCCACTTCACCCTTGCCGTTTTATTCATCTCTTTCCCATTTGTTTTCTTGTACCATGTCCGATTCAAAAAGGGCTAAGGGTTCTCTCCTGGGTTTTACCTTGGATAGTCCCTCTGTCCTCTCTAAGCTCATAAATAATGATGTTATGGAGATACCTAGCGGGATTATCAATGAGAGTTTGAATAATTTTGATGCAGATGATCCCAGAATTTTTCGTTATTTACTTGATGAATCTTTGAAAGACGCTTGGGATAGGCTATTAAGAATTCAAGCTAGCTATGTGCCCCAATATCAAATTGAGGTTTACCTGAAAAGATTTTATATTGGTTTACCCTCTTAATTCAAGCAAGTTCTAGATTCTATCTTTGAAGAAGGTTTTCTTGAGGGGGATCCCATTGATACTTATCAAAGGATGAAAAATATATTTGGGCACCCCATGAGTGAGAAGGTTGAATCTACCTCTCTTTTGTGCTTTTACCAAAATGAAACTATCAAAGAAATGAGGGCTAGCTTAGATGCCAATTTCCGTAACGTGCTTAATCTCTCTTCCACTATCAATGGACACGTGCTATCTCAAAATATAAAGATAAATCCTATATAAAACAAATGGTCTCTTTTCTTTCCTAATACCAAAGATGGCAATACCTAGATCTATCCTTGCTTTTATGCCTAGCTAGGGGCGTTAAACGATAGCGCTTGTTGGGAGGCAACCCAATTTTATTTTTATTCCTTGCTTTTTTTATCTACCCTCTGTTTTGGTTGTGTTTTTTTGTTTAATTAGTGTTTGTGCCAAGTAGAACCGTTGGGAAGACTTGGGGAAAGTCTTTTTGATCTTGCTGTAAAAAACAAAAACTTTAGTGCTCACGAGAATTGCTGCCATTTTTTACTGGAAAGTGCTATTTAGTTAATTATTTGTGCAGATGATTAACAGATAAATTCCTCACGTCCATAAATTTATTTTAGAATTTTTAGGGTTCCATAAGTATTCTAAACCTACAGATTACTACAGACTGGTCTGTTTTGACAGATTCTGTATTTCGTGTGTTGTTTGCTTATTTTGATGAATCTATGGCTAGTAATAGAGTTTATGAACAATAGAAAAGTTGGAATACATTAGGTTTAACAGCAATATAAATAAAGAATGAGTTCATTACAGTACCTTGAAGAGGTGGTTTGTTTTCTTTTACTAATGGAGCTCACGAAGATTTTCTTTTAAGTTTTGTGTTGTGAAGTTTTCAAGTTTTGGGTAAGGATTTGATGGATTATGGAACAAGGAGTGGCAAGAGCCTAAGCTTGGGGATGCCCAAGGCACCCCAAGGTAAAATACAAGGACACCAAAAAGCCTAAGCTTGGGGATGCCCCGAAAGGCATCCCCTCTTTCGTCTTCGTCTATCGGTAACTTTACTTGGAGCTATATTTTTATTCACCACATGATATGTGTTTTGCTTGGAGCGTCTTGCATGATTTGAGTCTTTGCTTTTTAGTTTACCACAATCATCCTTGCTGTACACACCTTTTGAGAGGTACACACATGAATTGGAATTTATTAGAATACTCTATGTGCTTCACTTATATCTTTGGAGCTATATAGTTTGTGCTCTAGTACTTCACTTATATCTTTTAGAGCACGGTGGTGGTTTTATTTTATAGAAATAATTGACATATCATGCTTCACTTATATTATTTTGAGAGTCCTTTAGAACAACATGGCAATTTGCTTTTAGGCATAATAAAAACTTTCATATAAGTGCATTGAATACTAATAGAAGTTTGATACTTGATGATTGTTTTGAGATATGGAGATAGTGATATGAAAGTTGTGCTAGTTGAGTAGTTGTGAATTTGAGAAATACTTGTGTTGAAGTTTGCAAGTCCCGTAGCATGCACGTATGGTAAACTTTGTGTAACCAATTTGAAACATGAGGTGTTATTTGATTGTCTTCCTTATGAGTGGCGGTCGGGGACGAGCGATGGTCTTTTCCTACCAATCTATCCCCCAAGGAGCATGCACGTAATACTTGGTTTTTGATGACTTGTAGATTTTTGCAATAAGTATGTGAGTTCTTTATGACTAATGTTGATTCCATGGATTATACACACTCTCACCCTTCCACCATTGCTAGCCTCTTCAGTACCGTGCATTGCCCTTTCTCACCTTGAGAGTTGGTGCAAACATCGCCGGTGCATCCATACCCCGTGACACGATACGCTCTATCACACATAAACCTCCTTATATCTTCCTCAAAACAACCACCATACCTACCTATTATGGAATTTCCATAGCCATTCCGAGATATATTGCCATGCAACATTCCACCGTTCTTTTTATTATGACACGCATCATCATTGTCATATTGCCTTGCATGATCATGTAGTTGACATCATATTTGTGGCAAAGCCACCATTCATAATTCTTTCATACATGTCACTCATGAGTCATTGCACATCCTGGTACAACGTCGGAGGCATTCATATAGAGTCATATCTTGTTCTAGTATCGAGTTGTAATCGTTGAGTTGTAAATAAATATAAGTGTGATGATCATCAGTAATAGAACATTGTACCATAAAAAAAGGCCAAATAATAAAAGAAGGCCCCCCAAAAGGGGGCAATGCTACTATCCTTTTTTCCACACTTGTGCTTCAAAGTAGCACCATGATCTTTATGATAGAGAGTCTGTTATTTTGTCATTTTCAAATACTAGTGGGAATTTTTCATTATAGAACTTGGTTTGCATATTCCAACAATGGGCCTCTTCAAGTGCCCTAGGTCTTCGTGAGCAAGCAAGTTGGATGCACACCCACTTAGTTTCGTTTGTTGAGCTTTCATACATTTATAGCACTAGTGCATCCATTGCATGGCAATCCTACTCCTTGCATTGACATCAATTGATGGGCATCTCCGTAGCCCATTGATTAGCCGCGTCGATGTGAGACTTTCTCCTTTTTTGTCTTCTCCACATAACCCCCTTCATTATATTCTATTCCACCCATAGTGCGATATCCATGGTCACGCTCATGTATTGTGTGAAAGTTGAAAAAAGTATGAGATTACTAAAGTATGAAACAATTGCTTGGCTTGCCATCGGGGTTGTGCATGATGAGAGCATTCGTGTGTGACGAAAATGGAGCATGACCAAACTATATGATTTTGTAGGGATGAACTTTCTTTGGCCATGTTATTTTGAGAAGACATGATTAATTTGTTAGTATGCTTGAAGTATTATTATTTTTATGTCAATATTAAACTATTATCTTGAATCTTTCGAATCTGAACATTCATGCCACAATAAAGAAAAAAAATTACATTGAGAAATATGTTAGGAAGCATTCCACATCAAAAATTCTGTTTTTATCATTTACCTACTCGAGGACGAGTAGGAATTAAGCTTGGGGATGCTTGATATGTCTCCAACGTATCTATAATTTTTGATTGTTCCATGCTATTATATTATCTGTTTTGGATGATAACGGGCTTTATTTTACACTTTTTTTATTATTTTGGGACTAACCTATTAACCGGAGGCCCAGCCTAAATTGCTGTTTTTTGCCTATTTCAGTGTTTCACAAAAAAGGAATATCAAATGGAGTCCAAACGGAATGAAACCTCCGGGAATGTGATTTTTGGAAAAAACATGATCCAGAGGACTTGGAGTGGACGTCAAGCAATCAACGAGGTGGCCACGAGGCAGGGGGTGCGCCCTCCACCCTTGTGGGCCCCTCATTGCTCCACCGACCTACTTCTTCCTCTGATATATATTCATATACCCCGCAAACATCCAGGAGCACCACGAAACCCTATTTCCACCACCGCAACCTTCTGTACGCAAGAGATCCCATCTTGGGGCCTTTTCCGGAGCTCCGCCGGAGGGGGCATCGATGACGGAGGGCCTCTACATCAACTCCACGGCCTCTCCGATGATGTGTGAGTAGTTTACTTCAGACCTTCGGGTCCATAGCTAGTAGCTAGATGGCTTCTTCTCTCTCTTTGGATCTCAATACAAAGTTCTCCTCGATTCTCTTGGAGATCTATTCGATGTAACTCTTCTTTTTGCGGTGTGTTTGTCGAGATCCGATGAATTGTGGGTTTATGATCAAGTTTATCTATGAACAATATTTGAATCTTCTCTGAATTATTTTATGTATAATTGGTTTATCTTTGCAAGTCTCTTTGGATTATCAGTTTGGTTTGGCCTACTAGATTGATCCTTCTTGCAATGAGAGAAGTGCTTAGCTTTGGGTTCAATCTTGCGGTGCTCGTTCTCAGTGACAGAAAGGGAAACGACACGTATTGTATTGTTGCCATCGAGGATAAAAAGATGGGGTTTACATCTTATTGCATGAGTTTATCCCTCTACATCATGTCATCTTGCTTAAGGCGTTACTCTGTTCTTATGAACTTAATATTCTAGATGCATGCTGGATAGCAGTTGATGTGTGGAGTAATAGTAGTAGATGCAGAATCATTTCGGTCTACTTGTCTTAGTCGTGATGCCTATATACATGATCATGCCTAGATATTCTCGTAATTATTTGATTTTCTATCAATTGCTCGACAGTAATTTGTTCACGCACCGTAATACTGATGCTATCTTGAGAGAAGCCACTAGTGAAATGTATGGCCCCCGGGTCTATTTTCCATCATACAAGTTTCCAATCTATTTTGTTTTGCAATCTTTACTTTCAATCTATATCATAAAAATACCAACAATACTTATATTATTATTATCATCTCTATCAGATCTCACTCCTGCAAGTGGCCGTGAAGGGATTGACAACCCCATTATCACATTGGTTGCAAGGTTCTTATTTGTTTGTGTAGGTACGAGGTGACTCGCGCATGGTCTCCTACTGGATTGATACCTTGGTTCTCAAAAACTGAGGGAAATACTTATGCTGCTTTACTGCACCACCCTTTCCTCTTCAAGGGAAAACCAACGCAATGCTCAAGAGGTAGCAGCCCACCTAGTGGGCCCCCTCTGGTAGTTATTCGCTCCAATAATTCTTAAATATTCCATAAAAAATCTCCATGAAGTTTCAACTTGTCTTGATTTGTGCAGAATAGGTAGCCTGACGTAACTTTTCTAGGTCCAGATTTCCAGCTGCCGGAATTCTCCCTCTTGCTGTGTACCTTGCAAATTATGAGAGAAAAGGCATTAGAATTACTCCAAAAAGTATTATTATGGATAAAAACATCATAAATAACAGTAAGAAAACATGATGCAAAATGGACATATCAACTCTCCCAAGCTTAGACCTCGCTTGTCCTCAAGCGAAAACTTAAATCGAAAAACATGTCCATATGCTTTGAGAGAGAGGTGTTGATAAAAACAAAATACGAACATAGAAGCATCATGTTGATTATTATAACAACAACAAAATTAAACATAGGACTATTATAATAGAACTTTCATCATATACTTGTCGTGCATAAGTAATAGTTCATCACACAATCGAAGTATAAAACAAAAACTCTATTAGAAACCAACAAACTATGTTCTCAGTCAACTTTGCAACTACCATTCATCATCTTTTCACGAAGGGTCACATGTTGGAGCCTTTAGGCAAGTCCACATACTCAACCATCATATAGTCTTGTATGATTTCTAACACTCACCGTGTACACATGAGAAGAACGTTTCAACCGGACACATAGAAAGATAGGGGTTATGGTTTCGACTCCCAATGTACTCACCTCAAGGGTGATGTCAATAATAATAACTCATGCCACCCATATTCGAGTGGACATATGTGCCTAGATCTTTCCTCACCACATGATGTTTGCCAAAGGAGAAAAATAAAAGGAATAGAGAGAAAAACTTTGACTCTTGCATAAAAGTAAAAGATAGGCCCTTCGCAGAGGGAAGCAGCGGTTGCCATGCGCGTATTTGTTTGTATGCTCAATCCCTTAGTGCAAAAGAATGTCACGTTACATTTCCCCTTGTGATAGCGACCTTTATTATGCAGTCTGTCGCTTTTATTCTTCACCATCACAAGTTCGTGCAACGCTCAATTTTCTCGTACACTAAATGATCTCACACTTTTAGAAGCAATTTTTATTGCCTTTTTGCACCGATGACAACTTACTTGGGGGATCTTGCTCAATCCCTAGGTAGGTATGGTGGACTCTTGAAAATGAGATTTGGGTTTAAGGGTTTTTGAATGCACAAGAAGTATTTCTACTTAGTGCGGAATTTTTGTCTAGCAAAGATAGGGGCAAGCACAACAAGTTAAAGGATCTATAACAATATGACTTCTGTGTAAATATGAACAAACATAAATCATTAAGTTATCTTCCTTGTCCAACATCAACAATTTTGGCATATAGTATTTTTATGAGGGTTCACAATCACAAATGATTTCTAGGATAGTATATTTATATGTGAATCTTCTCTTCCCTTATTAATTCTTTCATGAGTTGCATCATTGAGTAACACTATGTTTGTCAATCTTTAATAAAATTTTCTACTTATACTTTTCCTTATGTGGTGCCACCACCTACAATAGGATTAGTATATGATCTTATTGATTTATTTCCTTGCTCTTTTCTTTCTTTATTTCTTTTGTTTTATTTGCAACATGAAAGTAAATTGACTTAGTAGGGAAAAGCCTAGCAGCAGTGCGGGTTTTAGGCCTATCAGTAGCACGGGGCGATGCGCTACTGATAAGGCACTACAGCTAACGTATAGCAGTATCGTGCATCTGCCCACGCTACTGCTAAATCGACTTAGTAGTAGCGACTTCCCGGAGGAGCGCTACTGGTAATTTGTAGTAGCGCTTCTCCCTGCCTGCGCTGCTACTATTATTTCGTATTTTATTTCTTTTTTAGTTCATGTTGTATTCGTATACCTTTACACAAGTTTTCATACAATAGGAATTTAGAAATTGTTTTTACATCATAATGAGTTATTACATCACGGGGTGAAAGAACCGTGGACTAGTTTCAAGGGGATGGACATCCACTTGAAACTAATCCGCGGTTGTTTCACCCAATGATATAATAAATATCATCATCATCATCATATCATTAACAACTTATCATCATAATACATCATTGTCATATAACACCTCCTCAAAATCATCGTTTTCATCAGTGAGACATCACATAGCAAATTGGTCACTAGTCATAATCACAAGTACTCCTCATCATCAACTCTAACACATTGTATCACATAATAAACATATTGTACCTCATAGGACTTACTACATTCTCCTAGGACCTACTATATTCTCTAAAGTAAAATAGCAAAAAACAAGATAGCCCATGACTCTCCATTATGGAGAATGGAGATTATCGTGTCTCCAATTCTTGCCTTTCGCTTAATGTTACTTCCAAGAACCTCCTTGCGAATGTCCAAACATTTTTTCCATTCTTTGATTAGCATGTGTTCACCGGTTTTAGAAATCTGATATGCACAGGTGAGCTCCTTAGATTGACCTGGCTGTATGTTCAGAACTGCAAGGCGACCATTCTGATACATCAGATGAGGCACACAATTCATCGGGATTTTCTGTTGAAAAACATAGTAATAACTTCGTAGTTAGCAATGATGTACTAGTTTTAGAAGTATGCAAAAGATGCACTGATGTCGTAATAGTAAAAAATCTTACCAGTGTATCTCCATAGAAGTTACCATGGTTCAACACGTGC